>NC_079295.1:1867205-2170235 GCF_023638135.1 Falco biarmicus | reverse complement strand
ATCGTGCCTGTTTCAGTCCGGGCTGCCTGTGCCCAGCTCCTGCCTGCGCCCCGAGGTGGCTTCGTAGGGGGCTGGTTTTGTTGGGGTTTTCCACCTGCAGTCTCCGCCCAGTGCACAGTGGTCAGCAGCAGCTTGGAGGACTGAAATGCTATTTTTCATTGGTACTCCTACTGCAGCCTAGCAGATGTTGGTGGCTCCCTCTCTGCGGGGCAGCGCTGTCTCCAAGCTACTGCTGGGGAAGTGAGGTCCAAAGGGAAAAATAACTAGGACGCTGCGTAAAGGTGGGGCTGTCCACGTGGAGCTGAGAACCATTAGCCTTCATTTTTTTTGCAGGACTAAGGGAGTCATTTGAAGGTTTTCTTTAACTTACTGCACTGATTTATAAGTCAGCTGGCACGAGGCACGCCTGCAGGGGAATCTTGCTTGGGGTGCAGTTGTTTAGACTGTTTTCCAAAGGAGGTGCTGCAGGAGCTCTGTGACCCTTGAGAGGCAAAACCTGTCAGTGGGTGAGGTTTTGGAAAATAAACAGTAGAGAAAACTTGCATTATGTGGGGTTGATACTGCCTCAGTGTTATCGAGCTCCTGGAGTCGGTGCAAGGCAAGAAGAAACCTATTGTTAGTCTTCCAGGAGTGCTTTGGGCCAGCTGTGCCGAGCACGCACCTGCCTTGGGCCATCGAGGGCCTGACTCCTCCAGGAGCCCACGGAGCTGCCCTCCGCGCCTGCGCGGCAGGTGTTCTCTCCAGGGGCATTTCTTTGATGCAGGTTCAGTGAAGCTCAAATCTGCAAGTGACGTTTGCCTTAAAACATTAGGGGAGGGAGAGCTATGAAACAACTGGTAACAGAACTTGGTTTGTTCAACCGGGATGGGCTTCAGATGCTCTGGAGGGATTTGGTGCCCATTTGGCCTTTGCAAGGTACAGATTAAGGGAGCACAAACAGCTCTGTCTCTGTTTTGTCTCTTAATCCACACCGGGCTCAGAGGCATGTTGGCATACACTGTGCAAATCTTGTGGAATCGGTGGGCTAATTGTAATTGTTAAGGTTTTTAATCTGCTTCCAGATTTCCTGAATTCTTATATCCAGCAACAGATTTGCAGACACTTGCCGCAGAAACTGGCAATGAAATTTAACAATTCCCAGGGCTGGGGTTGGAAGTCTCAGTTCTCCAGGCTGCAGGAATAGCAATCCTGTGATTAGTGGTATGTGTTTCTGACATGATTTATCATTGTGAAGTACAAGAGCTTTCTGTATGGCTGATTAAGATTAATGAGGAGCTGTGCGTTTGAGCCTGTATTTGCTGTGCTGAACCAGGTATCTTCCACATCTGTCAGACTGCCTTCCAAGGTACAAAATCATGTATTCAAGCAAAGCGACAAGCGATTGCCTTTTGGTGCAGTGCTGCCAGCAACGCAAGCTGCAGGCAGGGGTGCTGGGAGGGGTGTTTGTGCAGGGACCAGGCACGTGCCTGCGGGGGACACCAGCACTGGAAAGGACAGTTACGTACAAAGTGGAAGCACAACCACAAAATTGCACGTGCCCCTTTTATTCTGGAAGATGCTTTCCAGGGTGGAGTCATACCAGGGAAGTGGGGGAAACAAAAAAAGTTGCAGGAAGTACCTGCTGCGAGACTGAAAATGCTTACTGAGCATTTTATATGGAAAATCAATTGTGCACTGGGTGATGTAGCAATCTGTATTTTTAGGAATGGAATTCCATGAAGAGCTTCATAACCTCGGGACAAAGGAAGGTTTGAAAGGAAGAAAATTAAGCAAAGCCATTGAGAGTTTTGCATGGAATATCACAGTGCTGAAGGTAAGCACAGAAAGCACTACCTCGTGTCTCCTATTAACTTTATAAGCAAACCTTTACTCTTTCAGCAAATCTATTTGTACTGTCTTACTAATACCGGAGCAGCATTTTTTTTATGGGATGTATAAATTACCCCCAATTATTGAGATTTATCAACTGTATCTAATTACTTGTCTGGTTTGGAAGCTGTGGAAGGGAATTTATCTTAAGCCTGAACAAAAGGGGAAAGATGGCTTATGGTTTGTATGCCCAAGAGCCTGGTTTTGGTTGTCTGTTCTGCCCCACGCAGCCTGGGTGTGACTTGTTCGCTATCATCATGTCTCAGATACTAGTTTTGTAAAATGAGAACTAGAGCACCTCTTTGGGAAGAGGTGGGGGCTATCATGAAAAAACATGAGTAATATTGTAGATCCTGTAGAAACGTTTCAAAAGCTGAGTGCTATCCCAACAGCTGCAAAAGGGGTTTTCATCCCTCTGTCCTGGTTGCGGAGTGACACACTGCACAGTGGTCATATTACTCCGCAGGCTGTAGCTACTGGTTCAGCACCAACCAGCCACAGTTTATCGTGGTAGCTGGCTGTCTGAGCCTGGGGGAAGTTACTCGAGGACAGCTGAAGATGGAAAGAGAGGGTCCGGTGCAGCCATAGCAGACAGCAAGGAGAGGACCTGAGCCAAACATTGAGGCTGTTAGCATTCAGCTCGCACTGTCTTTCACAGCCTCGTTTCCCTTGCTCTGACAGATCACACTTTGACTTCCCCTCGCTCTCTCCCTGCTGTTCCCTCCCTCCAGCTCCCATGAAGCAGGTTGCTCTCTCTGATAGAGTCTCCCTGTGACCCCCAGTGCCTTTCCTTCCGCTAGCATCCCAGGGCAAGCCAGCTGATGAGAAGAAATTTTTACCATGTACTTCATCAAACAGGCACCTAAAGGTAACATGCAAGAGCAGCAGGAGGTTCATGTGTCAGTGTCATGGAGCTGGAAAGAGCACTAACACGTCTTGAGCAGGAGAGGGAAAAAGAGGTTGAGAACAGAGAGACTGAGGGGGAGAAATGGGATGGGTGGGAGAGGCTGCTGGTAATAGGGAAGGGTTCGAGAAGACCTGGGGGTTACCTGTGGTTCCTCGCATGCCTGGATTCACCGTGAGAGAGGGAAGGTGAGTAACGGAGGCAGCGTGGGCTCAGTTCCCAGCCCCTCGGAGGAGGAAAGGCAGCCAGTTCAAACTTGATGGAAGGGACTTGACCCGTTCCACACAGCATAGCTGAGGCAAGGAGCTACATATCGGGGGGGGGACACGGGGACGGGACAAAAAGCACTAGGCAGTTCTTTAATTTGAATTCATTAATCTGAATACCTTTAGCTGTGTGAGGTAAAATAAATGCCTTGTGCGCAGAGTCACTCTAAACACAGTTAGGTTTACTCTAAACTTTTCCATTTTTAGATGTTTGTCAAACAAGGAGTTCACACCTCCAAGGCTGACCTGTGATTAATGAAGGTATAAGTAGGGTATCAGAGAAACATTTTTCCACCAAAAATAATTGCTGCCTAGTACATACTGTCAACATATTGAAGAGCACTTCAAACATCTGGCCAAGGTCAAGGAATATTTTACATGTTTCATTTCTAAGTCACAACTTCTTTTTCACCTTTCTCACAGAATAAAATATTAGCAGAGTTTATAGCAACTACCCATGGGTATAAATGCCCATGAAATACCTTTTCATTCTGAGTGAAGACCGGCTCAGCATTGACATTAGATAACTGGGAATGTGGTGGTAACTCAGGTGTCTGATTGAGGCCATCAGCCATTGTTCTCATTTTTCAACTTTTTTTTTTTTTTTTCCTTAAAGAATACGGTGCTTCAGTGACCCTGCCCATAACAAACCTATTTGCTGGTTAGAGCTGCATCTCAGGGTTGGCACGGACTCTCCCCTCTGTGCTGGCAAGAGCTCCCCAGGAGGATTTGGTGAGGAGAGACCGACAGCCCTGCCCCACTCAAGCCATCGGTGCCCTCCGTACATCTAGTGTCAGGGTGGCCACTGCAAACAGATTTAACTAGATGTCGGTGTAGTGGTGTAAGAAAAGAAAAAAAATGTAGCCCATAACATCTCGCCCATACATCAGCTGCTTTACACTGGGTGAGGTGAGTGAGTGGCACGGTGCTGACGGGAGAGAGCCTCTTTGTGTGCTCGGAGGCAATGACATCACGCAGCAGTGGTGAGTCTGTGTGAGGTGCCCATGAGCAATAGCAGGTATTATGTTGTGCTTGTGCCTGCGAGATGATTAATTGTCTTTTCCTTGGCTAGTGAAGTCAAGGCGTATTTAATTAATGTATTTCTTTATAAAGACTCATTGCAATAGGCAAGCTTTGAATACAAAGAGGGGTGGCAATAAGAAATTGCTACTGGCAAAACCATTACATGGTTACAGAGCACAAGATTAAAGTATATTTTACAAAAATCTTAATTGTGGGCATTCTTCATGTTTAAAAATTCCCTGAGGTACTTTTAAGAGGAACTTGGTGAGAATGAATCAAAATAATATGTAATTTTCTTCCTTAGTTTATATAAACTTAATTATGTATTAGTAATATCCACTGTAAGGGCAAACGGTGCCAGAACATAAACATGTTAGTAAGGGCATGGACGTTATAACTTAGTTGACTTGCCAGACTGTCACCTTGACATTGATGCATATTTTTAAAATGTCATGTCTTCCTGTTTGGTCCCGTGTCATGCAGAATGCCGTCAGGCTCACAGTCAGTAATGCTGAGAGCCATATTGTGTAAGCACGCTGGGCTGAAGAACCACGTTCTCACAGCAGCATTACAGGAATGGCGATGATCCTAGATTCAGTCTCGCTTTTGTTTTTATTTCCATGCAGCACCGTCTCGTTGCCTCTGCTTTCCTTCCTGTATTTGGTTACGTGCTGGTGAAATGCAAAAGTAGCAAAAGAAGTTTTGCGTTTGCCACCTTATGGGGACCACAGTGCTAGGGACCCTTTGTTGCACCCTAACAGGCATGCAAAGCCGCTCGCCTCGGCTGAGGTAACCATTCTGGTCTGACCTCCTCTTTTGCTGAAAAACTCACTATTAATTTTCATGAGATGTTTCTTGGTTTTAAAATAGATGACTACCCGTTTCACTGAGTGGAGGGTTTCACCCGGGTGCGTGGGCTCATGCTTGTTTCTCCCCCGATGCTGGTGTTCCTCCCGCCGTCCCCCGGTGAGGCCATCTCCTCCAGCACGTGTGGCCAACTGGGCAGGTGGGCACAAGCTCCTCCTGCCTGTGCTCGGGGCGGGGGGCACCGGGCTCTGTAAGGCAGAAGCTGAGAACCCTCATTAGGGCAGTTCTGGCCTTGAACTAACAAGGTGGCTCTGGGTCAGGTACGCTCAGGGATGCACGAGCGCCGTGCCCACAGGCCAGCTCGGGTGTGCCGCCAGCCCTTGGCACGGGGCAGCGCCGGCCATGCCTCCCCGGGGCCATCTGCCCTCCTGCGGGGTCTGCGCTCAGCACTCGCCAGTAGCCGAGGCACCCTCAGCATCCGCCACTGGTGCGAACCGCTGATTTAATGACTGCTTTAGAAGTGTCTGGGTGTTTGGGGAAAAAAAAAATTGTATCCTGCAAGACTGCTCTCCTTACTGAGGCAAGACCAGGCAGTGGTTACTCGGGCAAAGAAGTTGGGATCTGCCCGAGTCCCAGGAGCCTGGCAGGTAAGACATGCAAAGTTCAAGTGTGTCAGCTGTGGTTCGGATCTATTGCTCTCACGTGGACGTGCTTCGTGTGCCTGCAGACATGTTTTCCTGGGCTACCACGCTTTGGTGGCCAGTGCATACCGGGGCTAGGGACAGCACTCCCAGGTACTTGCCTGCATGCTGCTGGTAAGTATCTAGGTAGTTAATGTCCCGACATACTGACTGACTTACAGACGAAACACGGGGAGACAAAGATAAAGTGGCATTTACTATTTTGGTCTTACACAGAAGGGGGAAACACCCACGTGTTTGAATCTAGTCTGCTCCAAAATGCATTCGTGTTCTCTTCAGTCTTTTTTGTTGCCAGTGCCAAGATTTCACCTCTGCTGCCCTAAGTGCGGTCTGTCTTACTAGGACTCCAACTGTTAGTGCATACCACAGGACACCAAGTGGTTAAATTTTCAGGGATGATTTCAGCACCCATCCACAAGTGTGTCTGCTAATTATCCTGCTTTTAAATTAACACTGATTAGATGTGTAAAGAGAGAGGTTGCTGAATGCGGAAGGCATACAATTATCAAATTGCTAATGCAGTTCACTCTTCGGGGGAGAAATCCACAATTTTATAATGTAGTTGTGATCGATGTTAGCTCTGGTGTAAGTGGATTTACGCAGCAAAACTGCGCACAAATAGCACTTTTGGAGGAGGGTGTTCACAAATGACCCGTTTCTTCATCACAGTCATTTTTGACAGTCAGCCTTCAGTTTCCTGGGAGACCTGCAGCATCCAGACTTCTCACTTGGGTGGCAGAGCCTCAAAGGCTCACGCTGAGGCTACTTAGAGGGATAAAAGCCAGATTTCTGGAAGATGTATGTACAGACTGTCTGGCTTCACCTAAACTGAGATGAATTTATCGTCGCTGCAAGGTAACAGTTTTCTTTAGGAAGAAACGCAACGTATCTCAATGATCCTTACGAGTCCCTTCCAACCTGAGATATTCTATGGTTCTGTATCAGACAGCAGCTGTTATTCTAAAGCACCTTATGCACAACGGTGCCACACAGAGTTTCTGCTGGTGTTTGGAAGAACTAGGTCCATCACAGCCTTAATTCAAGGCTTATTATAGTGCACTATGGGAGTGTTTTTTAATGGATATTCTGCAGTACACAAAAACTGTCTTGTAAGAAAGATTTATTTGGGTCTTTTCACATCAGTTCCTTTTCCTGAAGTTAGGCAAGAGCCATGGCTTCACTCCTTGGCATGCTACAAAGTGGACAACAGAGCAGCATGGCAGAATCTTAGAGACGTTTCATGTAATTAAGTACAACGGTAACGTGCTATTCCACTGCGTGGCATAGAATTGCTGCCAAAGGATTTGCACGACAATTTCCGCTATCGAGATCTTAAGTCAGAGCATGGTGAATTTGGGAGCCCCCATAAAGCTGCTGTGTTCCATGTACCATCTATTTCTTTCCCTGTAAATGTCAGTTAGCCTTCCCTATGAAAAATTCCTCATATCTTATGTCCCTCCTTTTGCCATCACGTCTCTGTGGACGGAAGCACATCAGTGCTCAATTTGTGAAACTGCAAAAATAGATTAAATATAAGCCATAGTGTCTTAGCCATAAATTCTTGTGATTTGCTGTCATCTTGTGACAGTGATAGTTCAGCAAGAGCAGTAGGCAGGAGTGGTTTGCGTGGCGTGGAGACTTCATGCTTGCCTTTAAATGCAGGGCTCATTGTATTACTCCATGCCTGCTTGTCTCCAGATCTCACTAGATAAATGTGTTTTGAATGTGGTTACCCCAAAGGCTCTTTTTCCAGAGAGGCTCAATGTCTCTCCAGCTATCTAGTCGCCACATTGTTTGCATTTCCTTTGTTGGTGCAGTTCAGGGTGGTGTTTCTAACCTTTTAAACCTCTCCAGACTGTGTGCCCTGACTACTTTTGATGGATCTGCTGCCTTACTCCAAGACCAGCTCAGCCGAGGCTGGCTGAGCTGATCGGTCTGTGATTGAGTGACAGCTTTTAAAAAGGTATGAGGAAATACAAACTGATCCGATTCACATAGTTACTAGATCAGGTTGGTTTCTTACACATGAGCTGAAGGACAAAAAAGAAAAAAAAAACGTGAAACAGCTGGCTTTCTGGGAGGTGCTGAAGAGAAGGTGAAAAGGTCCAGCAAGGTCAACATGTGTTTAGTTTTGTAATTACTGACCTGCTTTGCTTGAAACAGTTTATTTAAAAGTAGGGGGAAAGGTGGGGATGGAGGTTGTTCGAGGTTGTTTCTTACTGAGCGTGTGAAGAGTCTGGAGGAGCAGCACAGAGCACAGCTACCTCCCAGGCCTTTCGTGTGCCCTGACCGCAGCGGTGAGTGTGGTGGAGGCTCCCAGCTTCCCAGCTCCCTCCGAGGGCAGAGCCTGAGCTCCTGGCCCTCAAGCCATCTATGGGGAGGTGTTCCAAGATTTTTCTGAGATAGGGGGATTTAGAGTCCTTTAAATGATACTGAGGTACAAGATAAGGAGGTGAAAGTATGTGGTTCACATGCAAAGCTGTGTTTTGTAAACAGACAGAACCAAATGGCATAATAATTAGGTAGGTGGATCCTCCTTGTAGGCATCGGAGCGTGTTCTGCGCTGGCTGGGGTGCTAAATGCCTCCTGGAGCTGCCCGCGTACCACTCACGGCACTGGCCTTTGCCTTTCTTGCCCGAGCCCAGAGGCAGGAACCAGCACTCTCTGAAGGGCACTTAGTCTTGGTGGATTTTGTCGTTTGTATCTGGCCGTGGAAATTCTCAAGTTACCTCAGCAGTGTGGATGGGGGCGAAAGAGCGTTCTCCCAGTCTCTCAGCAGCGCTAGTTAATCAGCTGGAATATCCTGTTGTTCCTGGCCACCAGCCACGCTGCTGGAGCGACGCATCTGGGGAGGATGCAGTGAGCATCTCAAACGAGTGCAGCACGGCCTCTCCGGGTACCTGGCTGCTCCCTGCAAGTTTCTGAAGCCCTAATGGTGTTTCTGACAAGGTCTCTGTTTTCCTGGCCAAGGAAAATTTCAAGACATGAATTGGATTTAGAGCAAATCAAATATTCATGGGTGTTTAAAATATAAATGAAGGCCACCCAGGCAATCTGAAATCTGCAAGTACCAAATGCTGGCAGCAGCAGGGACTAGTGGGGGAAGGAGAGCAACCATCACCAGGGTTCACAGCTCTTGCTTCTTCATGATACTGTGAGTTTCTGGAGAAGTGTTAGGGCATGGAGTCCCAGCTTGGCTTTACAAAGAGATTTGTCCCGTATTAGTCAGTTATTCCTGAGGGTTTGTCCATTAATGTCACAACAGGAGTGTTTCACTGACTGGTAAGCAGCAGTTGTCTGGACACGCGGCTCGGGAAGAGTCGGTGGTTAACTGAGCGGGCACCGGGCTGCACGGGCGCCTGTCCGCCTGCCTGCAGTGCTGGTGCTTGTGCTGAGCAGCACTCACCGTCCTACCCCGTGTCCCCCGCAGAACCAAGCCCAGTTAATAGTTTCTGTTCATTCAGGGAGCACACCCCATTTTCTGCTGTTTCTGCAGCTTTTAAACAGCTATTTGGTGCATAGAAAATAGGATCGGAAGGGCCTTTGAGAGGCTACGTTGCTCCTCCTGCTGCCCCGCTGCAGGATCAAAATGAATATTTAGCTGCTGTGGATCTAAGCCCTGTGCAAATACTTGGCATAGAAGCTGCTTGGTATGAGGCTGTGGTGTTCTCCAGGGTGACACCCCGTGCCCAGGGATCCTGAGTCACTTGGCACTTGGGGAAAGAGCTGATGGCCAGAGTCATCTGAGCAGAAATGTGGGTCTCTGTCATTTCTCTCACTTCCTTCCTGCTCCTCCAGTGCCAGGGCTCTGCTCCCGCAGGTGTTCCGTGACAGTGGGTCTGGGGGCAAGATTCCCTTACAGTCAGCGTGGGACCCAAGCGCAGGACAGACCAAAAATGGAGGGTCACCAAAGTTCATCCAGAAAACGGGGTGAAAGTACTGTGAGCTGCCTTCCTGTGATGTAAACCGTTTGTTTGTTTGTTTATTTTACTGCAATCCAGAGTTCTGCATTTCAGATGTAAATATTATTCCTTCTGTTCCACTGTATGTGTGCAGACACACATGCATGTATGTATACAGGAGGTGAGGCAGGCCATCAAATATATATGCAGAGCAACAGTAACTTTGGGACAAAAAGAACAGATTAGAGAAGTGAAAGATAGTATGAAAAGCCTCAAGCGGTATCTTGCTTAGCCCATTTTCCTTGTGTTTGGCCAAAATAAGCCAGAGATGGATGGCAAGCAATCTTGTGATGTGCCTTTTCTTTTGAGTGATGTGCCAGATTGCCCAAAGGCATGGCTCTGACGCCAGGCTGCTGGCTGCGCCCACAGGGCGAGGTGCATCACAGTGCAGCGATGGTGGTGGGAGCCAGGGCCAGGGGCATGTCGCTGTGGCTGGTGCCCCTTGTGCCAAGGCCACCTCAGCAACCCGGGCTTTGAGCCCCGTGGAGGGCTGGCACACTGTGGTGCTGTGTGTGGAAAACAAATTTTAGCGTCACCTCACAAATGGAGGCTTGTCAAGATGCTCAGATAGTGCTAGTCTCCAAAAACAGGTACCTGGCTCCTCAGGTTAGACATCTACAGGTTCGGTGGAGGCCCCTGCTCGGCCAGCTGTCCTGTTACCCCTCCGTGCCTCACCATTATCTTGGTCTTTCCTGTCTCTTCTCCCCAGCCTCAAATATCCCCCTTCCCTGCGCATCGCCCCAAGGGCGCGTATCACCTGAATCATGTCAGAGCAGTGGGAGAACCACCATGCTCTGTCTTACTCACGTGTCTGACTCTCCTCCATCCTTGATCTGGACTAAACTTCTCGTGACTCCAAAGCTGTCCCCACCTGCCATGCGGTTCGCGTGAGTTCATCGTTCCGCATTTGTGCCAGCTTCACCCTGGGGTGGCTGTGTGGGATGTGGCGCTGGTGGGGCGGCCCCGTCGCAGCCTGAGCCCCAGCTGACTGCTGTCCTCTCGTCTCTGCCAGCCCGGCAGGGCTGTTGGCGCCTGGGTGCGCAGGCCAGCTTCTTGCGAGGGCGTGTGTCAGCCGGTCCGGACTGTGCAACTGGAAAAGTGATTAGCAACGTTCAGGTGATGGGGTGTGAATACAAAGAGAGTTTGTTCCCCAAATGCTGTTCTGAGCAATAACAAGTTTATCGCCTATAAGGGGGTTATTTGAAAAATCAGCAGGGAGGATTACAAGTTCCTTGAAAGTACTCATCTTTTGAGGAGAAGGAGTTACTCCTGCACATACGTGTGTGCGAGAGAACTGAGCTGGAAAATGGGTAGTACTGGGGGGCCGGGAGGGGAGGCAGGCGCAACGATGACTGAGTGGAATCTGTTTGTAGATGGTTCCCCACTAAAGGAGGATTTCTTGAGTGGAAAAGCTGGGTCGGTGTCGTCTCCCATCCCAGCGAAAGCAGAAACGGCAAGTGGCGTAGGAGCTTTGGCAACTTCTGCCACCGTCCCCTCCCCTGCAACAGTGACATTTTCATTGGAGACGTGGAGCTCAAAGACTGCCATACCTGGCCGTGGAGTTAATTAACACAGCCTGGAAGACATGGAAGTTGCGAATCTTGTTTGTGCCCATCTGACAACATGACCTCATTCAGAGGAATTAAAAGGGCTGTAATCAAAGTGTAGGTTTCAGCAGGAATCCACACATTTCTTGCTTTTATCTGTCGATGGCTGTAATATCAAACAAAGAAAGAAAATTAGCAGCTGTCTCCGTGAGGTGTTAGAGGTTGTGTTGTAACCCAAGGCAAGGCGCCAGCCCCGCCACACGCAGCTCAAGCAGCGAGGCAGCGTGCCGGAGGGGCAGGAGCCTTCCCTCCGTGTCCTTTCGCGGCCCGTGGGGTGGCACCGGCTGTGCGTCCCGGGCAGTGCGCCTGCCCCGACGCCTGCCACCGGTGAGGGGCTCGGAGGGACCTCTTCTGCCCTGGGTTGGCAGCCCGGTGGTGCCTGCCCTGGATGGTCGTTCATGACTCCAAAGACCTCGGTGGTCATCTTTGCTGCCTTACATTCACTATTGATGTTGCTTCAGGGCCATCACTTCAGCGAAATGGATGGTTTTTTCTTGGACTCAGGGATGGATTATTGCTTAGAAAACTTCAGTTACCTCTTTATGCAACTTGAACGATTCCTTAAATTGTCCCTTAAACAATATATGAGAAAAGAGATTCAGTTGCATGGTTACATGTTATTGAAGACACGTTACATTTTTAAATAATTTCAGTTGTATTTTGATCTCCATTATTTAGCAAACTCGCTTTACAACCTGGAATCTGCCTTTGCTGTTGATCTCGTCCCTCCCCAGCTAGCGCGTGTTGCCACGTCTGGCCTGCGTAGCAGTGATACTGATGGTGCCTGCCAGGGTGTTTTGTCTTCCTTGTGTTTTAAATGGTCGGGTGCCATTGTGAATCAGCGTCTGTGTCCTTGTGTCCTGGTAAGGATCTGGCGGAGCTGTGGTTGCTTCAGGGCTAACAGGATACAGGGGGAGAAAACTCCCTTTGTTTTCGTCCGAACGTAGAGCTCCTGGGGGTCAGCTCAGCACCCTGCCCGTCGGGGTAACCCACAGGCGCTGGGAGGGTTTTTACCCAAAGCAGTTGTGCTGAATTCCCAGGTTCATTTGGACACGGGTCTCTGTGGCCCCAAGGAGCTTGTCCTTCCAGCAGCCCACGCACTGCTGTTGTACGAGGGAGCGTGCGTGCCAGAGGAGCTCCGTTTCTAGGTGGCCGGTGGCAGGACAGAGCAAGGGGGATTTGCTGCCTGAAGCCTCCACCCACGGGCATTTTTCCGGAGTTCGTGTAGGGCCGTTCAGGGCCAGGGGAGGCCGGGGGACTGGTTTGTGCGTGGTGGGAACACCGAGAGGATTCACTTGTATGTTGTTTTCTCTCCAGCGTTTGCTGCCTGTTAGGTCTGAGTTGCGCCGCTCTCTGGGAGCCATAAGCTGGTGCTAGCCTGAAATGGTTACATCTGGATGTAAGCTTTGGTGTCTGCCAAGAGGTTTAACGTCTTCTAAAAATTACCTTTGTGATACGTTTTGAGCTCGTTACAGCTACTGTCAGCAGATCACAGACAGTTTCCCAGCACTTAAATGATGAGAAGTTGACTGCCCTTTTGTTATGTGAGCTCATGCCAGCGTCTACAAAATCCCGCTCCCTTGGGGGGAATTGGGTGTCTAATTTAAGCTAATTCCCTGGGGGAGCTCGGGAGGAGTGAAAGCTGCTGGTTGCTCCCTTGAAACTTCCTCCTCTGTGGCTGTGAGGTGGCGGGTGCGTTTTCCCTGGCACTGTCGGTGGCCTCGGCCAGATCCAGTACTGCACTTTATAACCCAGCGATACCTGGCCCTTGTGCTCTCTGAAGCGAGGGGCGAGCCTGTCTCTGTGAATCACACGATACCAGGTTGGTGGGACCTCAAGGATCATCTGGTCCAGCCTTTCCTGGCGAAGGCACGGTCTTGACAAGATGCCCAGCACCCTGTCCTGTTGAATCTTAAAAGTTCACGATGTCAGGGAATGCACCACGTCCCTGGGGAGATTGTTCTTATTGTGAAAACTTTCCTTTTCTCTCGGTCAGAATTTCCCTGGCAGTAACTCGTACCTGTCGTGCCTCGTCTGATCCGTGTGACTCCTTGTATGCCGAGTGCTCCCCCTGTCCCTCCCCAGCATAGGTAGCAATCCTCTCTCCACGTGCTGGGGCGCACAGAAAATACCCTTGCCAGCCTGGACCGTTGGCTTGTCTGCACTTGTGTGAGTACAGGACTCGGGGGAGCCCAACTCGGAACCCAGCGGGCAGCAATCTGCTGGTGTGACCTTCCCCGTTCCCTTTTACCGCTCCGGCTTTCGTTGCTGCCCCCAACGCTGAAAAGAGAAAACGTTCCTCCGTGCCGCTGACACCTTCCAGGGGCTGCAGCTAAAGTAAAATGTGCTTAACTCAGTGGCAGTATCGATCCGGGTTTGTAGAATGGAGCCAGTGGCAGCAGAGGGCCGCGGAGTAAAGCCCTCTGCGTGAACGTGTGTGATTGTGCGCGGTATGGATCCGCGGGGAGGGCTTGGGCAGCGAGTCAAATGCCACCGCTGCGTTCAGTGAACGCTGTAGGTGCCGGTCAGACCTTTTTTTTTAACTTTTTTTTTAACTTCGCCTTGCAGTGACTCTTCCCCAGCAGCCCGCGTGGGCCCGGTGAGCCCTGCATGGCAGGCGCTCCCTAACACTCGCGCAGGAGCTAGGGAACAGGGAGGCGCGGGCGCCCGTGGGTGGAAGCGAGCTTTGCTGTGGGAGCAGCAGGCTGGGAAGCTCGTACCGCCGGCAGCTGCAGCCATCTCTTACGGGGTCAGGTGAAATAAATGCATGGGGACGCACCCTGCGGGAGCGGAGGGGACCTCTCCTAGGGGGCATTTCCCCAGGTACAGGTGGGATCCATTTGGGGAGCAAAGCTGAGACAAAACCAGTAATCCCATTGCTGTGGCAGCTGCTGTTTATTCTTAGATCACAAGAAGAGAAAGACGGGCTATGTATGTGAGAGAGCGGCTAAAAGGACGCAGCAGGCAGAGCAGTGGGTTGAAAAGGCCCGTATGGTAGGTCGTCTTCTCCAGCGTCCTCTGTGTTACAGACCAGACACAGGTCCCGTATCGGCAGGAGGAGCCTTACTGACTGCTCTGAGCTGTCGGAGCAGGGAGTGACGATAGCTGCAGGTAAGTGCTCTGCGTGTTCTCACCCGGTGTCACCCGGGCTCCTGCCCTGTTGCACCAGTGACCTGGCAGTGCCGGGGCACCTAGCGGCAGGCAGCTGGGGAGCCTCGTGAAGGCACTGCAAAGCACCCGAAGGTTTTTTTTACATTTTCAAGCAGTGACAAAGGTGGTGGGAGTTGCAGAGGTCAGCCAGAGGGGCCTAATGTTGCAGCTTGGGGTGGATGAGCTGAGGCTGGAGGCTGCCGGCAGCCTCAGGACTGTTTCCTTGAGAAGGTGGCCTGGTGATCTGAAGCTGGGCTGTCTAAATTCGTCCTCTCTGACCCACACCAGTAACTGTGGAGGTATTACTACAGCCCTCTGTATCAGGCTTAAAAATTGAGTTCAATTTTGCCAAAAGGTCTCTTTATTTTCCGCAGCATGGCACTGTAAGGGGTTGGAAATTATGTTGACATTTTGGGATAATGAATGGGTAAATGAGTACTACAGTCCTTGTCCTGCACCGCTTATTTTTCTGCTTGGCTCACTTGGTTTGCTTTTTGTCTCCAACGTCCCAGCTAACAGGGATGAACTGGATCAGAGCATTTGCTGAGGGGTCTTCTAAAAACCTGTTCCCTCCTAGCCGTTAGACAGCGTTTTGTTTTATTTTTTTCTTTCTTCACTTAACCTTTTATGTGATTTGGAGTTTTTGGGACTTGGCTTAAAAGCTTTCTGCTTTAGCATGAAGTTGTTTGTGGTCTGTGCTGCTTGTGAACAGGTTAGAAACTGACTGCTGGCACCTCGTGTGAAGGGAGGAGAGCAGCGGGGGCAGTGGGGCGTCAGGTCCCCGCGGGGGAGCAACAGTGGGGAGCGCAGGTAGTTCTGCAGCTTCCCGCGGCCCAACCAGCTGCCAGCGTTCACCAGCCGCCGCTGCAGCAGGAGGGATTGCAGACCACATCGGTGCCAAGAATAGGTGTTAGTGCCAGGCAGTTACTCAGCGACAAGGAGAGTAAGGAGCTGTTACACAGGAGCGAGCACTGCGTGAGTATGCTCTGTTACCTGTCCAGAAACACCGCACTCTGACTGGCATCATTTAATTTCATCTTAATTACGTTATTTCAGTTAGCATTAAGCACAAGCTGCAAGTGTTGGGGGTTTTTTTTTAGCTACTGCCCTAAGCAGTAGTCTAAGGAGAGCAGTGAGTGTTTGTGCTGCATCTCCTGTAACACTCCCCCCACCCCCTGCAAAAATAACCCCAGACCACCGCAGGTGCCAAAACAGGATCAGCCCGGAGCTGGTCAGCAAACCCTTTCCCGGTTCTGACGAACTTAAGGGATGTTTTGTTGTCAATACTTGCGACAAAGGACATGAATTTGGTGTTAACCCTCTGCCTCGCAGCCTGGGCGGCTGTGAGTCAGGGCAGAGGGCACAAGGGTGGGGGGGGTGCCAGCTATTCCCAGCCAGGAGCGTTGCTCAGGGGTTGCTTTGCACGGCTGTTTTGTTAGCTGCAAAATGTATCTTTGCCCGCAGCTGGTTCTTTTACTCAGAAAAATGAAATGCAAGAAAATTGTGTACTTTCTCCTTCGTTGTTCTTGCCCTTGCTTTGTTTTTCTGGGACTCTATGGACTTTACTGGAGTGACCGGCTGGTGCTGGTACACGTGGGGAACTGGGTTTTGTGACCAAAGGAGGGCTAAGAAATAAATGCCTGGACACATAGCTTTGATTTCCATCTGATGGCTATGTATCAAAAATAAATAGTGCCCCACTTTCTTCAATGATGTGGGGTTTTCTTAGTATTGATTGTACACTCCTGGGCTCCCCGCCAAACCTTTGATTTCAAACCTGTCACCAGAAGAGAGGCAGGCACCTAGCATGGAGGGGTTGACTGCGAGCATCCATACATTTGTGGCTGTGCTTGCAAACTGTCTGCTAGATGTAGTGCCTGAGAGACACGCAAGCAGCTGAGCTGCTCAGCACATGGCTAACATCAAATTAATAAGCATTATTTCTGAAAGCACATTCCTGCTGCAACACAGTTAACAGACAGTCGATGTTCACATTCATTGCTTTTGACAGCCTGATATAAGGTAATTTAATTTAAACGCCTAGATGAGAGAGAAGCAAGAGGCATTTTTAGAAAAAAATGAAAATAAAAGCCCACTCTTTTTATACATAAAATGCCTGCTTGAAAGGAATAGATTAGTAGCCGTACAGTGCAATTGATTTGCAAGAGCCCATGGATTTCAGTGGAGGGCTCTGTTTAAAGATCAATAGAGAACGCTACAGCAAGAGTGCTTTTGCCGCTTAGCTATTCAAGCAAACGCTTGACGTTAATTCCTTCTCAGGCTTTGGTCCAGGGCCAGTACGGTTTGGGAGGGCACTTGACCATGTTTCAGAGAGCAAGCTGGCTGTCTGTGTCCTTCGCCTTTATTGCGTTAGGCAAATCCTGTAAGAGAATTATAAGCACAGACCCCCTTTCTGAAGTTGCCATGGCTGCACGAGGCAGCAGTACTCTTGCTGGCAAGGCCAGCAGCCAGAATCAGAAGTTATTTCTAAGTATTTGCTTCTTGGTTGATTGCATGACCGTCTGTGAGGTTCTCCTTCTACAACGGAAGCGTTTCGTTCATTTCCACCTCCCAGGCTGCCCTCCAGGTCTGCCTTTGGCTGTGTCACGTGATTTGGGAATATACAAGCGGTGGGCTGGCAGTTTTGTAGTAACCGGGGAGCCTTGCCTGGTGCGGTGCCGAGGGGGCTGACTCCAGTATCCAGCATGGCCATTTAGATTCTAACTACGCCTTTGCAAGAGCTAGAAAAGAAGGCAGAAAATGCCACGGGTGTTTTTCAAGGGAGTGCCACAGCAGCAGAGGCAGCGGCTCGTGTCACTGCCTTGTGCTCTGGGACCGATGGCTCGGCTGTGCAATGCACGGTCACTAGCCTCCTAGAGAAGTAACCAGGCTTGTGCAGAACACCTCTGTCGATCCCTGTTTAATCATCCTCTCCAACGCAGACCCAAATGGCAAATAAAATCAGTTTAAAGTTTTGGGGTTTGTGTGGGACAGCCTAATGATGAACAACTGGCAGACTGAGCTAGTTTTGGAGTTTAAATATGAGTAGTTAAAATCAGATGGAACTGGTTTTCAGGTAACCTGGATATTGTTCTTAACACAGCACACATACAATTTTAGCATCAGGCTCCATCCCCGGGTCGGAGTACCTGTCTGCAATCACACCACCATCAAGCGTGTTATCAGAGTAGTCCAGCCCGTGGCTGCGATGTGAGTAGTCACACTGGAGCCACGCGTGAGGTTAAGATTTGATCTGTATTACAAGTTAGGGCCATTCTGAATGCTACTTTCATGATGTATTTATTGTCATTCATGTAATTGTTTGTATTAATCTCTTCTGTGGCCCTTCGCTATGGTATCTGATCACCTGCTACGCTTGCAGAGGTCTGTGCCTCGGAGAGTGCTGGACCAGTGTACAGGACCTGCTGGGTGCTCAGGGCAGGCCAGGGCCGAACAGGCTCTGTGGGCAGCTGTGATCCAGGTTGCTTTGGGGTCGCCACGTGATTTTTACCAACCACCTGGAGAGATGCTGGCGTGGTTCTCTCACTCTTAAAACTGCTGCACTGGAAAAGTGACCGTTCTTTGTAAATGGTAATCGCAGAGATGGTTACTCCTTAGCTCTTCACCCAGCAGTTGTCCTTCAGTTCGGTGCTCCTGCGCAGGAGGCTGCTGGCTGCGACGTACCACCTCAAGGCTGCGTGGCTTGGCCAGCTGGTGAGTGCCTTCGGGGCTGCCCGTGTTGCTTGCACATGTGGGTTCACTTCTGAGACGTGCATAAATATCAGGTGTGAACAGGACTTTTTTCCCCTGCGTTAAGTAGTAAAACAGTTGGGAAATACAGTGCAACCAAGGCCGGTTCTGCGCTCCCAGTGCTTTTCTTGGAGATGAGCTTGAGTTTCTTTCTGCTTTCTGAGCCTGCTCAGTCTGTGTAACAAGAACCCTGTGTAGCAAGAGACAGGCAGGAAAGTGTGGAGCCAGCATCCCTATGGCTGGTCCATGAAATAAATGGAGAAAGGATGAAGTGAGGAGCAATTTGGTTTAGAAGCAGAAGTACTAGGAGTTGTTCCTGTTAACTATTCCTCCTCCTCTCCGTCATCTTCCTCATCCTTGCTGTCAGGTGTCCCAGCTGCTGGCTACAATACATTGAGCAATCAGCCCTAGAGCTTCTGACCTCATTGCTTGGCACAACCTTTGATTCACCTTTAACGCTCATCAAAACACTCGTATTCACCTTGGGTTTTGTCACAGAACCTTGTGTCACAGCTGCACACGGCAGTCTGTTTCCACAACAGTTTCTTTTTCCTGCTCTTGCTTACAGAGATTTAACACTTTATATAGTGGTGGCTGCCTTTCCCTGGGTGGGTATGTTCTTCTTCATACATCTCAGATCTGTTCTCTATGTGATGTAATTGATTCTCAGCTGTGTTTCCTTCTTGCAAATTTTTGCTAGACCCTGGTTTGGGAAATGGGAGAGGAGGTCTCTGACTGTCAGTAACATGCTGATACACCAAAAGGAGATGCTCATTTTGATGTCTGAAATTACTAGCGAACACTGAGGAACACGGTGACCGACCTCAGCGAGGACTTTGTCAGATCGCCCAATTTACTCAGGGGCAAAGCTGTTGCTGGTTTCAGCCAGGTAGAAAGAAGTTCTTGCTTTGGTTCAGAATTGGGTAAAACCCCAACCCCCAGACCTTAGATGGTACGCCATTTCAGTGGAGTGCCATTTCAGTGCCATCTTTTATATCAGTGGCCTTTTTATTTTCCTGACAGGAAGAAAAATTCTGCTATGCGAGGGTTTAAAGTAACTTGGCAAGTAGTGCTTGGCCCCTGCCTTTCCTGTGGGGTAACTCATTTTTGCAGTCCTTTGTTCTTCAGTGTGCGAGAAGTGATTATACGCTTTGTGTATAATCCTTGTGTACAGTAATTTTTCATGCCAATGTGCGCATTATGATCTCTAGCGCAGAGAGTAAAGCAAAGCTCTTGACAAACTATACGCAGTAATAATGAAGAGGGTGGGTTTTTAAAGGCTGCACTGGTACAGCAATACTCGGTATGTTTTCTGAGTACTCTGTTCTGAAGAGTGGGTGTATCATAATCAAATTCATGTCATTTGTTTCCATATTTAAGTTGGAAGGAGGCATAGAAAAATATCTGCTTTTTCTAATAATTTTAACACAGCTGTCTAATCGTTTCATTAATGATTTCCTCTTCAGGGTTACATTTTCAAAGTCACGTGTGATCATTTAATTGTGTGCCTCCTTATTAATATTAAACACAGTTAAAGTCCCACTATGAAAAAGTGCACTTTGAAAATGCACCCCTTGCGGTAAGTGCCGCCTCCACGCAGGGTATCCCAGTATCACAGCAGCTCTCCAGCATTTCTGCTTCCCAGGTCCCGTGGCGGAGCGTACCGGTGCCATTACCTTACCCGTGTTACCTCTGAAACGTGGAGCGACGCAGTGCTTGTGGTTTTGTTTGGCCATGTCTGGCTTTTTCAGCCAACCGCTGGCAGCCTCTGGAGATTTTATTTTGTGATTAAATAATAATGTAAGAGCCTATTTCTTTGAGAAAAAGTTTAAAAATAACAGTAATACTATGAGCGTGGTGTGGCATGGGCGGTAAGACCTCTGTTATTTATTTTTTGTTTACTCAGCCCTGAAGGAGCGGAGAGGAAAGCTCCGGCAACGCGCTGCCGGAGAAGGCGACTGCCAGGAGCCAAGCGGTGGCGATGGCGATGCTTTGGTGAGCAGCAGGTCACCAAATGTCCCTCGCGGCCCCTGCTGCAGCCTGCCTGAGCACACAGCCGGTCTCCGGTGCGGGGCAGGCCCCATTGCTCAGCGCGGGGTTTTCAGCTTGGCTGGTAGCAGAGCACGGTGCTGGTGCGGGGCAGCCTGTGGGCGCCGTTCGCTTCTGCACGGGCCACGTGGTGGCCTTCAGGGTCCTCCCACAGCCCCTGCTGCTGGTGTGGGTCCCGCCTGGGTGGCAGCCGGGGTCCCCCGTGTGGGTGGGTGCCCAGAACTGGCGCTGCTTCGTGACCTGCATGTCACAGACTTTTCTAGAAAGCAAAGGAATAGAAATAGTAATTATTAATATACAAACCCATGCCCATATATTTATATCTCTGTAGAAATATGCATGCAGTGTATTAAAAAAATACATATATTGCAGAGTTGAACACAAAATGGTGCCGCTTACCTCACCCACCTTCTCCTTTCATTTCCCCAACCTCAGGGACTGGGTTGTTGTTGGACAAAATGAGCTGTCATCTTGGCCCATAAAAAACTTAGGAGTTTGATTTGGCAAAAAAAGTAAATAATAAGAAACAACCTACAGAATCCATCCCATCTGTGGCCATTGCCAGTGTCTGTCTAGAACAACTTGGGCTCTTTGAAGCCTTTCATGCATTGTCGCTGAAACGGAGCAATATTTAAAGCCATGTCAGATTATCCCCATTTTCTAAGTATTATTAACCTGTCAAGGTAAAGGCTTATAATCTTACAGTTGCTTGACAATCTGCATTATTCGTTCTGTAATGTTAATTTGTGCTGAGGCTCCGCAGTTAGTTGTGGTTAGGTGTATGAAACCTGACATGTAATGTTCCCTAGCTCTAAATAAAAGCAGGCCCCTTGATCGGTTTTTCAAGTAGAACACTCAATTAATCTCTTCTGGCTTAATTTAGTGTCCTGCCAAACGCTGAGTTTAACCTTTCTCACAAGCGTTTATTTTCAGGAAGGCTGATAATATCAATAGCAGAAGGGAGATAGATGGATAGATGCTGAAGCGGACCGTCGTGATCTCTCTGTCTGGAAGAGGGATGCTTTGTTTGTAAGGGCAGAGGGGGCTGGGCCGTGCGCAGAGGTGATCACAATGACTGATTTATGAAGGGTGTTTCAATGCAATCATAATTCTAAAGTTTTCTCCAGCTTCTATCCAGTATTTAGTTCATTAAGGTGTTGACACAATTTTGCTGACATTTTTCTTAAGTGGATTATGCTCACAGCCAGTTTTTCAAAGCAAACAGATGGCTTTTCAAACAGAGCATGCCCACAGATTTATTTTTTTTATTTTTTTTACGGTGCCTCTAGAATTATGACAGCTCTGTCAGAGGGGGCTGGTTTCTCATTAATTTTCTTGTGACAGATGATTCAAAATCATTTTTGCTCCTTCAGCATGTTCAAATGAACCAGCTGTTTAGAAATAAAAAATACAAGGAGACTTAAGACATAAATCAGTTGGCCTGTACATGAATGGAATTGCAGTATTTTGATAAGTCCATTTCTGGTTTTAGATCACTGTAAAATAAGAATGCCTTCATAAAGTATTTGAAGTATGCTGAGGAGGAATGTTTCTCTTCCTGGAACCCAAAGACATGTTGTGCATTGCCTCAGACGAAATCTGTAATCTGAATTGCCTGGATACTGAAATGTGAAATCAGAATATGCATAAGGGGGAGCGGGTGGCTCGGCACCCTCACGCGGGGTGTGAAGTCCCTTGGCTTCCGCGGACTTGAGACGAGTCTTGGCAGGGCGGACTTGGGCTGTCATCCTCCAGGCGGGGGTGTACCACATCCCAGGCAGCTCCCTTAAAGGAGCGTCTTAGAGTCCCTCGGCGAAGACACAGCTGGTGGGCCACCCTCGGGAGAAGATTTCCATGCTTTGCCCTCACCCTGAGGAGGAAGAGATGTGAAGGTGGCGACGCGGATTCAGCTGAAGCTCTTTTTGTGCCAGCTTAACGAGCTGTACCACCTTGTGCTGCTGCATGACGGGCACTCCTCCGTGCACGGTGTGGGCAAGCGCTCCCGCCGCGGGGACACGCCAGCCGTGCCGCAGCAGGGGGCTGGCTTCTAGCAGCCTTCCTGCAGGCACCCCAGCCGAGGGGCAGCGGGCGCTTCGGGGCAGCGGGCCTTCATCATCCTCACTTTACCTCTGTTGCACTGGCTCTCCCAGGTTTTGGGCTTAGCTGGTCTTGGTGCTGCAGGAATGGTTACTTGGAGCCGCTCCTTGTGCTAAGAGGGGTTTTCTGTTCTTGCACATCAATACATAGCACCAGGTTTTGACTTAGAGAAGTCTAAGGCCGCAAAGCATCATCACACCAATTTTGTCTGCTCGTTGGTGCAGCCTTTGGTGTCTTCAGTGCTGGGTCCATGACAAGAAAAAGCAGCAGCCCTGCTGCAGCCAGGTCTATTTCACCCTAAAACCAAACTATTTAAAACTGCTCCTGTATACTGAGGAGCCTACCACCCCTTTTTATACCATTGCCATGTCGTTAACGATACTGCTGTTGGATCTCTTTGCTTATGCTGCAGTGGGTGTCCTTGTCACTGCAGCACCAACACGGTTCCTGTGCCACTTGCAGACAGGGAGGGAGACCGGGGCGTGCCGGGTGCTCAGGGCAGCTACGGGGCTCTTGGAGTCCTGCCTGCTGCCTTTAACCATAAGCTCAACCTTTGTCCTGAAAGCAAGATCACAGCTATGTGAAATATGTGCTATGTAAATTATTCTTGTTTTGTTTTTTCAAGCCATGTCTGCTCACTGGATCCCAAGTTATTTGTCTCTGTATTCCCATAACTGTCATGCTGCCGAGATACCGATCTCTTCAAAAGAGCTTCCTACCAAACAGTACAGAGCCACTCGCGTGGTCCCAGTGGTTTTTGTTAATTCTCGCATTGAGTTGGGTTCCCAGCGTCTGGGTGGTGATTTGCATTGTTCAGCAGGGACAAACTCATGCCACCAGGAGATGAGGCAATCCCGTTCTCGGGTGCGGGCCGCTGGCCCTGGCTGACGTGGTTTCCCACGTGGTGTTTACCAGGGCAGCGGGACTTGCAAGCCACCATTGTTTCTTGGGTTGTGAACGTTGTTTACAGGGGCTGAGGTGGTGCAAGCCCAGTGCCAGGCACTGGTGAAAAGGGAGCTGCACTCATCGGTGTGAGATAAACCCTTCCTCTTAGCTCTGGGGAAAGGGAGAGCAGAGAGATGCTCCCACAGCTGGAAGGTGGTGTGCTGCGACTCATCCAACACATCTGGTTTGTTTGGAAAACTGAAGGGGGGTTGGTGATCAGTCACCCCCCCAGTGTGCCACAGGTCCTGCTGTAATATCTGTTGTTTCCTCCGAGAGCCCGCGGAGCATCTGTGGTTCGCAGGAGATCAGGCTGGGTTGCAGGGATGCGCGTGTGACGTTTCACTCAGTGGAGGTATTCCTTCTGAACGCGTGTATAACCAGCTGCAGCGGGTGGTGTACTTCAGGCTGTGCTTTGGGTGGTGTGGGGTGAACAGCTCAAGTTCTTAGGGATACTGAAATGTAATAACCAGATGCATCTCCTGGCTTTTATTTATTTGTATTTGCTAGGACCAAAATCTTGTCACTTCACAGCACTCGAGATATCAATATTGCATAAATATCCATCTTGGCATTTCTGAACACCAGCTCCATAATACAAATTTCCTGTAACACGTTTCTCCTGGTAGTGACAAATGGGGCTGACCCCCTGTTAGTCACGACACCTTTACGTGCTTTGAGAAGCTGCGGAAGCAGGCCTTTGCTCAGGAACTCTCTCATCCCCATTCATCTGCTCAAAGGTCCCAAAGGAATGGTTCAGCTGTTGTTTCATGAAGACATGCAGCTCGGCCCGCCCGCGCTGAAGGAGAGCCCGAGGCCGGGTAGCAAACCCGAGTGCAAGGAGGGCTGGGTAGCGGGGGTCTGGCAGCTCACCGGGGACACGCAGCCGTCACCGTGTGGGATCTGACGCCAGGGCGCGAGGACAGAGCAGTGGCACGGGGAGAGGGGTACCACGTGCCATCACTGCCCTGTCCCTGGCAGATCCTTGCTGCTGGCTGTGGGGGAGGGGACGCCTTCCCCCTGCGGGCTCCGTAAAGCCAGGCCCGAATCACCTCCCGGGGGGGACCCAAAGTGGGGGCAGGTGGGTGCCTGGCCTGCTCACCCTGCCCGCTGTGCTGGCTGCTGCCTTCCTCACCGGGCTGGGTGCCAGGCTGCCGGAGGGGCTTCAGCCCCTGCCCCGGGGGCTGGCGTCCGTGGGGGGCAGAGGGGATTTGAGGCAGGACCTGAGAGCTGTCCCACAGCGCTGAACAGTGTGGCAGAGGCACGAGAGCAGCATTGCCGCTCTTGTCCCGAGCGATGTGTGCGACCCCTGACTCTCTCCTGCATGTGTGTCTGTACATCCTCAGGGCCAAGGAGATCTCCTGAAGAACGCCAAGAACGAAGCCCTGGAGAACATGAAGCAGATCCAACTGGCGTGCCTGTCATGCGGACTGAGCAAAACTGGAAGCGGACATGCAGACGCCAAGTCAAAACGGTGTCTGGAGGCGATACAGGAGAAGGATACCGGAGATGAGAACGGGAGGCTGTGAGGGGAGGCAGAGCTGTCGCATTTGTCACAGATTTCAATAACTCTAAACTATTTTTTTAAAGCATTTAAAAATTCACACAGGAATGCCCTCTACAGGGTGTTGATAGTATTAAAATCCTCACAATGTCAGTATTTTAATGCAGTTAATTTATCTAAGTTAAACTCTGGTAGTGAAATTTCTAATGAAGCCAAGCTGTCTGTACGCAAGTGCGTGTGTGCGCACACATGCAAATCCCGTAGATGCCCTTTCATGCATTACATTAGCCGTTTGCTAATTTATTCCTTTGTCATCTTTGAGTAGGCCTGTTCATTCTGAAGATCAGAACAAATAGAGTACTTGTATCAGTTTTGTGCTTTATTTTGCTTTCCAGCTTTTATCATTTAACTTATAGGTTGCATTACTGTTACACTGTTTAAACAAAACACAACAATAAATGCCACCAACAGCTGTTTCTGCGAGGGCAAAACCAGTGGTTCACGCAGACCCTGAACGTGATTCTTAACAAACAATTCAAACCACGTAAACGAGATATTTAATGGTCAGCGTTGCTGGATAGATCATGATTAGATCCGAGGTGTGTATTTCACTGAATTTTAGCAAACCGCTCTTCAGGGTACACCCATATAGCACGTACTAACAGGAAAACTGGCTCATTTATTTCATTCCAGTAAATCATTGCCCCCTTGTAGATCCACAGGACAGCAGCAGCCTTTGCTGGTAGGCATTAACCCGTCTAGTGACCAGCATAGCTAGTCAGCCCCGTAGTTACGAGGAGAGCTGTGAATATCCTTCGTGAACCCCGAAGGTGAGCTTCAGGCTGCTCTGGATTGCTCAGTGGTGCATTATTGGGAGGCAGGTGTTACGGATTTCACAAGCTGTGAGCTCTAGCGCGAGAGGTGTGAGAGGCCAAACTGCCTTGCCGCCTTCTGCCTGCGTGTTGAAGTCAGTAGGATGAGGCAAGCAGGATCTGACCTTGACGTCGCTGTGGTTAAGAATCATGCTCTGCTAGAAATTTGAAGCAAGGCAGTGGAACTGCTGCACATGTAGGGTAGAGACACAGCTTGGGGGAAAACCAGGGTGCCAGCATTTTTGTGCAGCAGTTACAAATACCCTGACATGTGTCGTATGTTCAGGGCAGTTCTGAGAATTGGATGCCTCTTCATGCCGCTGTAGGAAGGAGACGGAGAATGTCACAAAGCAACGCATCCTCGTCCCTCCCAGTGTCCAGCTCATGTATGCTCACAACATTTCAATCGTTTAAGTACTGTGCTTGAGTGTAGTATTTGTGTTACCTTTAACAGGACTAAGTGTTTTATGGTTATAAAAAAGACTATATTTATTTAAAGCATTGCTTTTATTTTGAAAAGCTACTTTTTAAATTAATTTGATTAACAAATATGCTAATTTTCTGAACTTAACAAAAGGTAATTGCTGAAAGTTTGACCATTGGAGAATCTTATATAGCTATTGTGTTAAGTTATTTTTGACTTCTTAATAACACTATTATGTTCATGTTGCACATTACTGAGAGAGTAAAGCTATGAAACAACTTTGACCCATGTTTTTAAAGTGATTTAACACAGAAGGTAACCGGTGAGACCTGGGTACAGGTGGGTTAGAGTGGGTAAGTTGCTTGAGAGAAGGTTCTGCTCGGTAAGAAGTGTATTATTGTAAAGGTTATGACTCAGGTGCTTTAAATACTATTTCCATAAAACTTGCCATACTGGTTAAGATCCAGCCCTCAGTCCTTAATCTCTCCATTAGATTACGAGTGTGTATTCAGCTAAGGTCTGGAGAGGGGTGGGTTTGGGGTTTCAGGCAAGGCATGAAGCCCAGATCAATCGTCTAATGTGCATGTTCACCTTTTGCCCTCCTGGGTTACCTTCCTGGTTGCATCACGGCTTGTGTTTATAGGAAAAACAGCACTTGGCCTTCAGTATGTACAGTCAGGGAGGATGGAAGCGGTTCAGCTAGCAGCACCGGTTGTGAAGGACCAGCCTTCAGAAAGCACCTTTCTTGGAAGGGGGAGGTACTTCAGGAAGGGTGAATGCTTTATCTCTTGCTTCATTTAAACTAGAAACAGCTTGATTTTCTCCATTTAAAAGGCTACCCTAATGTCTGTACAGGAACCGCTGGCAAAACACCTTCTAGTCCTCCTTCCTTCCCCGGTGTTGTAAACAAGTGAACATAAAGTTGCATGGCGAAGGGCTCGCTTTCTGTGCTCACATGGAAGGGGGTACCACATAGCTCTCGCGCTGTAGCTATTTGCAGACCCAGAAGATCGTGGCCGGACAGAAATCCCACAGCAT
This sequence comes from Falco biarmicus, assembly GCF_023638135.1. Lineage (NCBI taxonomy): Eukaryota > Metazoa > Chordata > Aves > Falconiformes > Falconidae > Falco > Falco biarmicus. Next base: position 2,143,270 of record NC_079295.1, on the reverse strand, counting down.
GCACGCACACACCTTTCATGCCATGTTTACCTGGGCCAGGGTCGTGCTGCGTGGCTTTCTGTGCCAAAATACAGGGAGCAGAAAACCTCGGGCACTCCGGATTGCCTGGAGCAGCCAGGGCCACTCCTGGCACTGGTGCCCCGCGGCTGAAGGAGCAGCTCCACCTTCCCTCGGGCACGGGGAGGGCTGGCAGCAAAAGCTCGTCTCACCTTCCTCCATGCCCCTTTGAAGTCACTGGGAGTGGAAGCGCATGTTAAAGCGGCAATTGGTGTGATAAAAACTTAGCCTTGAAGGAGAACACATGGAAAAAACTTACGTAGCATCAACAGCAGCAACACAGGGGGGGCTGACGGCCCGGCCTTCGGGGAAGTGTCCCATGGTGTGCCTGGCTTCTTGCAGCGGCACAGGAACCTTCTGTGGGCCCCGTGCTGGTACGATTTGCCTGATGTTGCACCTGAATGGGTGGATATTATCTGTATCGCTTCTGGGGAAGTGATGTCTGGAAAGTGTCACGGGTATTTGCAGTTGTTTACAGTGTGTTTTAACAACTGGAAATCAGAGAAGCTCTTGGGGACTGGCGTGTGGTGGTGGCTGCCAGGAGTACAGGAGTGAATCTGCCTGGGTTCTCATTCCAGCTCTGCCAGTGTCCTGCATCTTCACAGCATTCATTGTCCCTGTATCGCTCTCTTATCTATAGATAAGACTGATGATGATAAGTGATTGTCCCCCTGTACTCGGCACTGGTGAGGCTGCACCTCAAATCCTGGGTTCAGTTTCGGGCCCCTCACTGCAAGAGGGATGTTGAGAGGCTGGAACGTGTCCAGAGACGGGCAGCCAAGCCACTGGGGGGGCTGGAGCACAAATCCTGTGAGGAGCGCCTGAGGGAGCTGGGGGGTTCAGCCTGGAGAGGAGGAAGCTCAGGGGGGACCTTCTCGCTCTCTACAGCTGCCTGACGGGGGCTGCGGGGGGGGGGTGGGTGTGTGTCGGTCTCTTCTCCCAGGTAACAAGCGACAGGACAAGAGGAAAGAGCTTCAGGTTGCACCAGGGGAGGTTTAGGTTGGATGTTAGGGAAAATTTCTTCACTGAGACAGTTGTCCAGCACTGGAACAGGCTGCCCAGGGACGTGGAGTCACCATCCTTAGAGGTATTTAAAAAACACATAAATGCGGTGCTTGGGGACATGGCCGAGTGGTGGGCTGGGCAGCGCTGGTTGATGGTTAGACTTATGATCTCCAAGGTCTTTTCCAACCTAAGTGATTATACGATTTTGTTTTACTTCCCATGGCCAGATTAGGTTACGCGTTTTGGAAACCCCTCTGAGCGTGCTGGTGCTCTGGGAGAACACCCAGGCACGGTGTTTGGGCTGTCCAGTAACACCAGTGCCTGCCGAGCCCTGCCGCCAGTGAGTGCAGGTGAGCCAGTGTGTGCAAGGAGCGCTGAGCCGCGACCTGCTGCCCTCTCCTGAGGGCACCGGTGCCTCCAGTGCCCAGGGGTCCCTTGGCCACCTGCTTGTGTGTCTGGCCCCTACCAAGCTGCACCTTCAGCCAAGTGTGGCAGAGGGGCAGCCACCGCAGAGGTGTCGAGTTCCTGCACGTTTCCCAAGCAAGGACAGGGCAGGTGGCTCAGAGAGACCCCAGCAGCGGCTGCCCTGGGGCAGGAGGCTGCAGCGTGACCCCTAGCTGTGTGTGGGGCTCTGGGGCCAGGGAGAAAGCTGGATGCAGAGGTTTCACTTGAATTTTGCTTCTTATGTACATGAAGGAATCCAGTCGTGAGGCATGGGGAGAAGCTGAATTAGTCCGGCTGTTCACAGACCTGGTTAATCTTAAATCAGCAGGAATAGTTTTTACCAAATTTCATGTGCTGGTACGACTGGCAGGAGCGACCCCTTCCCCCTCCCTTTCCTGAGCCCAGCACGAGTTCAAGCACTATGCTGTTCTGCTGCTTTCTGTATAATTTTTCATGCCTTTTATTCCCCATTTTTAAAGGGATAATGCAGCTTCCCAGTGCAAACAAGGTGAGAGTTTTCCATGTTCCTCCTCCTGAGATTCACCTCCCAAAGTACATTGTTATCAGCTAATGGCATGCACAAGAAACAGCTTTCCTGTATAACAATCCATCTCCCCTGTCTGTTCAGACTAAAACATCAGGTCGTAGCCTCCTTGGCCTCTGTCCCCCTGCTATAGCAATAGCAGCCTCACACAGGGGAAGCTTCAGGAAAGAAGGTGAGGGGGTCACAGGAGCAATCTCTTCTTGCTGCCACCGCTTGCTGTGGGGCTGGGTGTGGTGGCCCCCGGATCATGTTGCAGGAGCAGTAGATGACGATGTACGTGTTCAATAAATCTGAGCTTTTCTTGTAAAGTGCGGTGCTTAGCAGGAGGAAGGTGACTGTGAAGGCTGAAAGCGTCTGGGCGCAGTGAACGTGTGCTTGGGAACAGAGCGACCACCAGCACCCGAATGCCCTCCCTTGGCAGCCCCTCTCACCTCCCTGGGCAGGCGTGAAAATCCAAAGGTTCCCATAATATGGTACCTGTAAAATTGTCTACAAATTGCCACGCCGCACCCGAGGTGGCATGTCTCCCCGGGCACTGGTGAGGACGGCCAGGGAGCGTTTCCCGGTCTGAAGCATGACTGCTGTTCGAGACTCTTCAGGCATGGTCCTTTCGGGTTGCCTGTGCACAGACTCGGGCTGAGCAGTCTTGCATTCACTTTCCACAGCAGGTGCCTAAAAATATGTTTCCTTTTTAAGGTAATGTTGAGGAATATGTGAGTTCAGTAATCAAAATGTGAACGACCGGGCCAGAAGTGTGATGCAAGTGCCGTCCCACCAGCTGTTTGTCTGCAACAGAGTACTGTGTGAACATGTCCCTGATCAAGTGGGTCATGTTTTAAATGCGGATTTTCTGCTCTGATTGTTTGAAACAGTTTATGAATAAATTGCTTTTGCAGAAAATACTCATGGAGTAATTTCAAGAAAAAGCGCAGAAATCAACATCTCAGCAGACAGCGCATGAGCAGAATGCAGTGTTACATTTGACAGCTGTTTGCTGTCCACAGTCCACACCACCCTGCTCTGGAAACTGGAAGAAAAATGAATGATTCCAAAGGCAAGTTTGAGTTATTGGTGGTGTTAGAAGTATTTTTCCTGTTTAACTGCACAGCAGGGACTCATTAATTTATTAAGATATGAGTATTGTAGGGTTGGGAAGCAAAAGTGATACTTGAGGCCAAAAGTAAATCAGCATGGAGCAGAGGTGGCCTTTCAACATGTCACATGTGGGGAGGGATACTGGGTTGGGGGGGGGGCCTGTGTGAGTGAGTGCTGCCCAAGAGCCCCCAGCAGAAGCCGTCAGCCTCCCTGCAGTGGCAGTGAAGGGCTGTTTGGGCAGGGAGCGCTTGGTGACCGGTGGGGTTGGTTTCCACCAGCAGAAGTTTGCACAGACCTCCATGAGAGCTGGGGGCACGGTGGCGATTGGCCTTATCCTTGACCCATGATTAGTGTGGTAACGGGGTGGCTGTGGGAGAAACCCTCAGTGGATGGGAGAGTCTATGGCCGTGGCCCCGCGACCCAGCAGCATTCCCACCAGCAGAGTCCTCCTGGAGCTGGGCAGGTTCACGGTGGTGGGGGCTGCAGTGCTGATGGCGCGGGGTGAGCAGCTCGTCGCTGTGGCCAGGTGGGTAGGAGCACTGTTCAGCCTGGTTTCTGGCTGCAGGTGTCAATCAGTTTAAGTGACATCTCATTAAATTACCTCATTTGACTTTGGCATGCAAAATCACAAAATTGCTTTGCTTCAGTGATATATGTGCCACCAAGAGCATCGTAGATATCGCTGCTTGCTGTAATGTATCAGGTTGTGGGTCTTTTTAAGACAAAACCGATAGACTTTTTTGACCCAAAAGTATTAGTCCTCAAAGTCAACCTGACTGAATGCCTATAGTTCATCCTCAGTCTCTGAGGTATATTTAATCAAGAGTTTAGAATACGGGAAGAGATTGAATATGGCAGATGAAGCATTAATTTCGGATGGCAGCTGAAAATGCAGCTAAATAAGACGCTAGGTATACAAGATGGAGATGAGATTAGAAGTATGCAAAGACCAGTATTAATCTGACTTGTCTGGAAACACATATGGGGAGAACAGAGGAATACAGATAAATTACTTGTATGCTTCCTCAGATAGGGTCTGGTGGACCAGCTGCACATAATACAATTAGAAAGGAGATACAAATTATGATTCAGACAGCAGGAGCTGCTATGATTATTTGTGATGCTGATGGATGGAAAAGAGTACTGGCAGCAAAGCACGGCAGGGGTTTTGCAGCTTTGCAATTGCAGCATGTGTGCCATGTGCAGGGGAGAGGGCGAGTGGTGCTGCGGCTCCCTCCTGTGCAAAGCAAATAGACCAAAGTATTGGTTGCTGCTGGGGTCTCCCAAAATGAAAAATTAAGAAATAGACTGTGCCAGAGAGGCTGAAACAAAGTACTGAAGAACGTACTGATACTGGCAAGTCCATTGCTTGCTGGTGATGTACTGTCCTTCCTACCTTTGCCTTTGGGATTCAGGGGCCGCAGCTCAGCCCTGCTTTGCTGGTTTGCAGCAGCCTTCCTGCGCAAGGTGTTCCCGAAGCCAGGGCAGCACGGCTACGGCTGAGCTGCGTCACCGGCTCCCCCTCGGCACCAGCAGACATCTGATTCACTCCTTTCCTTTGTGTTCCTCCGTTGTCTCTAGGTTTTACGCAGTCCGAGCAGTAAGAAGGAAATAATTTGTGCAGGACTGGTGGGCACCTGGCCCAAGGCCACAGGGAGCCGTCTCTGGGATGTGTGGGGCTGCCCCTGGCCGGCGGCAGCTGCTGTGGGGCTGCTCACTCAGAGACCACCTGGCAGTGCCGGTTTTAGGAGGCTCAGACCAACTGCAGCATGAGTGGGCTCGGCTCCCACCAGAGCCAAACTGTAACTTCGCGTGCTAATGCTGTGACTACATTTCACCAGGATCTTGTCTGTAAGTAGCTGGGCGCCCACACAGACTGGTCCATTAATTTCTGCTGAGGCCTGTCCCAGCCTCAGGACTGCCATTAGACTGTGCTTTGGAAACAGAATTATTCTGAGGTATTTGATGCGCTGGCAAAGAAAACAGTTTATAGAGGTATACGGCAATGGGCAGCGGATGAGGTGGTTGGATAGCCCCTTGTCAGATCAGCCAAAACGTTTTGGAAGTGAGTGAGCGCAGAGCTGAAGAGCTGTCATCTGAGTAAACCCAAAACACCAGCTCCATGAGATTGGCTCAGGTTTGCAAACTGTGTTTGAGGTTGGCTAGGACTTGCTGCAAGGCAAGCGGGAGCTGATCCCATGTTTCTGCTGTGCTGTTTAGGGTCTGAGTGGAGGCAGGATGTGTGCGAGTAACCGCCTGCAATCCAGCAGGCTGGGGGGATCAGCAAACCCAGGTGTACCTGTGGGTCAGGAGTCGTGAAAACTTCCAGCGTTGCCGTGGCCTGCTCCTCTCTGGTGTTTCAGTCCTGTGCCATATCAACCATTTTGCAAAGGAAAGCTTTTCCCTGGGTGGAGGCTGTCTGCAGAGCTCAGCCCCTGGGGCAGCCTGGCAGGGCTGACTGGGGAGAGCCCTCCGGGAGCAGCCTTTGCGTCTCGCCGGCACTGCTCCGTCTGCCAGCCAGCGTGCTGGGACGGAGGTGTTACCTCGAGCTATTTGTCGGTGAGCAAGACACGGCTGTTGGCACAGCTGACCTCTTTGCTGAGATACAGAAAACCACACATGGACTTGCGCCTAGATTGTTTGTCTTTTGATACTTGCATTGCTCGTCATGGCCTGCTTGGCCCCTGCCACTGGGCGCTTTAAACACATTGCGACTTTTTATTTCGGCAATGTTCTCCTATCATGGGATGTGTTAGAAGACCTACAATGAGTACTGAGAATTAATGCCATTGAACGATACTACGAAGCACTTCTGCTTGTGCTGGGGTGTGTCAGTTGATAGAATACAATTATTTTTTTTAATTGATTCTAACTTGATATTTCCTAGCAAGGTGATTGCAATAAACCTGTATCTGTGATTCAGTTAGAATTGTCTCTCCCAGGTCTTGAGGAGAGATGTTATGTGAAAACTGACACTGTGGTCTGACGTACTCTCTTTGTGCATAGAGGCTGTTGCCAGGGGATTATTTTTTTTTTTGTTACTGCTTAAAGGTCATAATTAACATCAAATGAACATGAATGTCCACAGGAAAAATGTTTCTACCAGGCATCAAATTAAGGACAGCTGAAAGTCTCTGAGGTAGAGTCAGACGACGACAGCATTAATGAAGATAGAATGGCACCAGTTTTGATTTTTCCAATTATTTATATGAATGGGATGTGAAAACTGACTAAATACTATTTAGTAATGATGTACATGGGAAACATCCCTAGGCCTGGTGAGGAATTTTTATTGGATAGCCTTGCGTGCTGGGGCCTATGGATCCCAGCTATCCAGCAAGAAAAAACAGCCTATGTGCCCCTGGTACCCAAAGAAGCAGGAAGCTGTAAGACCTGGCTTTTCCTAGAAGTTACGCAGGACGCAGAAGGTACGCTGAGCCATATCCTGGAAAGGCTCGGTGCTGCAAGAGGCTTGGTGATCCCTGCGCAGTACCCTCCCGCCCCTGGGAGCTCCCCAAGCCAGGGCCAAGGGGCTCCTGCTGAGAGAAGCCGCACAATTGCAGCATCTCAGCCCAACGGGGAGACTGGGGTGGGCTCCTGGGGTCAGCGGTGGCGGTCACTGCCTGTGGCAGCAGCCCTGTGCATGGGGCTGCCAGCCATCCTGTGCCAGGGAGGTTTTCCTGGGCAGCTAAACCTTACTATCAGTGCTGAATCAGGTATTTTTGGGTCGTGGTTTGTCCCACCTGTTTTAACTGTATCCTTTAGGAGAGGATCAGGTTTATCCTAACAGTGCCTCCTTCATGCCATACCTTAAAAGTATTTGTAGTAGAAACCCTTGGAGAGAAACAAAGCCCTTATCTGCATAAAATACAGCTCGTCACAAGGTGCGCACTTGTACAAGGCCAAGTGATATATCTCTTCAGTCATTTCATACTTTGGCCAAGAGAGCCCAATAAAGATGGTGGTGGGGTTGTGGGGATCCAGGTTACCCTGTAAAGGCATCGGGGCAGATGCTGCTGTTGTTCACTAAGAGCGGTTTTGTGGTACTAAACGGTTTGAACCCTCACATCTGCAAAACAAGGAGAAAGGGTGGCTCTCAGCTCCACGGACTGTGTGCTCGCTGCCTTGTGCATTGTGGCCTGAGGTGGACTGTGGCCCTGCCGTGGGGTGGGCAGCCGAGAGTTCCCTGTAGCAAATGCCAGACACCGCAGTCCCGAGCAGAGCGGCATTTCTGGCAGGAGCAAAGCCACAGGGAGGAAACGGAGACCTATCAGGAAGGTAATGTGCCACATCTTCTTTTGTATGGTACTAACATTGCAACCTGGCCTGATGGGAACATGAAGATAATCTTCAGGAGACTGAAGCAGGCCCAAGGACAGTGTCATGAAGTTTGGAAGGTCAGCATCAGGGATCCTAGGGTGTGTCTGCTGCTCCCACATAAACGGTTTCAGCCCCCTCAGTGAGGCAAATGAACCTTTTCCCTGGGACTGGCTGTGCTTTTATAGCACATCGTGAATCCTCTGTTTCCTCCTGCACTGAAAACAGTTGCACCTTCTCCTGGGAAAGCCAAATTGATTGCAGGGAGTTCAAAGAACAAAAGTGGAGCAGGTGGCTTTCTAGGTTGTATACTTGGCAAGAGCTACTTCTCTGAGCAATGTGCCTGCCTGCAAGAGAGAGACACGGAGAGCACTGTGTCATTCCCTGGGATGGGAGCAGCAGTGGCTGGAGAGTGAAGGCTCTGCAGAGCAAAGCTGAAAGGATGAATCTGTTTAACTGCACATCCCATTAAAACGGGCAGCTGGACAGAAAATTGCCTCTAACGGCATCCAGGGTGGCTGAGACGTCAGGCAGGGATTTAGTACTGTTGCCTGTGTGGTTGTGTCTGCCAGAGAGACTCGGTGCGAAGCACAGCTGCGCTTCTGCCTCCTGCCGTGGCAGAGGGTCAGCCCTTGTGCGTGGGCGAGCGGGCAAGTGGGGCCTGACGCGTGCCCTGCTCGGCACTGCGGGATGGGGCACAGGCGCGGGAGGGCTGCAAGGACACAGGGTGGCAGGGAGGAAGGCGTGCAGCCTCTGGTCTCATGCTGTATTTTAGCAAGTGAGTGTCTTCCTCTTGGAGAAGGCACCTCATTCCTGTGAGGTCCCTGCCAAGTGGTTGGTTTGTGCCAGGTGGCAGGGAAACAGGTGAAGAAATCACCATTTTTTTGTGACACCTATTCAAGGAATGGAGAGGTTTGTCCTCTTTTCCTGGAAGGGCTCCCATGAGTCTTCCGGACTCCCATGGCTGGGACTGTCATTATTTTAATGCTATTGCGCTATGCAGTATTTCTGCTTCCTGCATCCGTCTGCCAAGGTGGCGTGCCCTCACTGGATGCGTGAGGGACGTGGAGACAGAAAGCGCAGGGGATCGGCTAATGGGGACCCAAGGTCTGTGGCAGAGCAGGAGCCAAACTTCTCCCCGGGAATGCAATGCAGACCTTGCCTTCCCCACGCAGCCCACAGCTCCCTGTCCTCCATGAACCTCTAAGTCCAAGGAAAACTTTTAACTGGGAGGTTAAGCTTTTCTTTTGAGGCAGATGAGAGAGATATGCTGAGGGATAAAGGTAATTAATGGCATTGGTCTGCCTTTAGGTTGTTTTGTAAGTGATTGCACAGATATTTTTGAAAGCAGAGTTTAAGCAGGCATAAGATTAGCAAAGATTAGTAAGGATTTCTGCCTGGTAGCCTGAATCTCGTGTCTTTTAGTCAGTAATCCTCCTTTCAGGTCAATGAATCTTCTTGTAAAAAGAAAAAAAATATATAGGTTATACAAGAGAGTTCAGGGCTTTCACTTGTCATGTGAAAGGGTTTCCAGCACCTGAACTGCTTCCAGCATTTAAAGGAGCCTATGCTGTCCCCTTAGAGGAAGCCACAAAGACATCTTCTCTTGTTCTGTGCTGATGCTGGTATGAACAGTTGCCCAAAATACTTCAGTTACAGAATTTTACTGGTCCCTTCATATTATGGTATCTGAACTCACCATTTAGGACAAGAGATCATGGGTACTTTTTTTTTCCCCGGAGATTGTTCTACCTGGAAACCCTGATCTGAATAACATGAGCACAGGCTACAATTCAGCAAAATCTATGGCGGCCGAGCAATCCCCTTTGCTTCAGTGAAACTACCCATGTATCACCCTGACGGTGAGAGTTTTGTACTGAAAGGGAGCACAGAAAATCCCAGGTTTCCTGCAACCGAAACCCCAGGGTTTCCATCTCCCACTACAGGCAGGACATCCATACGAAGGGTTCTGCATCGGCAGCAGTGCACTGCGAGCTGGGCTACACCAGCTGCATTCGCACCCTGACACAGGTTGAGAGGTCTCTGTGCTGCGTGCCCAGCTGCAAGATACACAGCACAGTCCTTGCTGTGAGGCTGCATCTCACCATCTCTGCTGGTTTTGTTTATCCACCTTCTTCCAGCTCATGGTTTGCAATGGTTTTTGAGCAAACACACCTTTTTTGGCCATGTTGGTGCAGGCTTGTCCTCAGCTGTTTGTTTTGGCCTCCCCGAGGAGCCTCATGCTTGTTATTGCTGCTGTGCCACAGTCCTCTACCGTATCTCTGGCTTTCTGCTGGTGAAAGGTTCCCACTGAGCTGTGTACTCCTGGTGGGGCCCAGGACATCAGCAAATGCTGAGGGAAGTCATCACGGGAAGGTTTCCAATGAGCATGTCAGGTCTCTTCAGAGGGCTTCTCCATCCCTGCTTGTGCTTTGGCTTGGAGAGCCAAAGGCACTTTAAGTCTCTTCTGTATCACCATTAACTACAGGCACTGCACTGCACCTTGTCATGGGGTTAAAAATCCTTTAAAATGCTGTATGAAGTGGAAAACAAAGGCTTTTCTGTAACAACTTCAGGTGCTGCAGCAGGACAACTGAATTGTTTAGAAGATAATTGCCTCGAAGCCTTTTGCTTTGCTGGTCTGTCCTTTTCATGCAAGTTTGTGCTAAAAGTGCTCCTTTGGGCTGCACGGCATGAGAAGAGGATAGAGAGGCTGCGCCTGCCCTGGCAGGCAGGGCCAGCGTGCCTGAGAAGATAAGGAGGCTTTTCGCTAATGCCTTGGGCACCCCTAAGTGTGTGTGGGGGGAAGACCAATTACAAGCTGCCACAGCTGAGGCTGTCTCCATGTGATACACGTGTGAGAGGTCCCGTGTGTGAGCCTGTGGGGACAGTGCAGAGCAGCCTTCGTCATCGTGTCCCCCTTCCCAGGGAGAGGAGGAGAGCTAAAGCCTGGTGCTGTGTAGACACTTGCTTTGTGGAAAAGAGGTTTGTTTCAGTGTACATAAAGTGATCCCCAGCTGACCTGGCCGAGGCAAGAGTGTCCTTTCCACAGAGCACACGCATCATTTTATCCCACAGGCATTTACTGGGGCCATTTCTCTCTTCATCCTACAGGCTTGATCAATTCTCCTGCTTCCAAGAGCTGAGGTAATGCTGCAGGTTCTCCTGTCCTGCAGCAGCCGTGAGGCAAAGCTTTCGTTTAAACCTCAAGGAGACGTTTGTGTTGATGTGTCAGATGTCACGTTTGTGAAGGGTTACAGTGCGAGCGCAAGCAAATGCTGTGACTCAGCTGGTACGTTGTAACTTGGTTGTCCGTCTGTACCCCAAGAAAAAAACCCGAGTTCATTCTCCCAGTGATTGAATGGTGTTAAACATATGTGGACAGTTAAAATGGCCTGGATTTGAAAGTTAATTAAGATCTACCTAATTAAGGCTAAAGTAGTTATGAATGTGAGTATCCCCAACAGTGTTTGATGCAGTTCAAAAGACTTGCCTTAAATTCATACCTTTAACTAATGGAGCCTAAACTTCTTGTTTGACAAGCACTGAACTGAAGAACTACCTGTGGATACGGGGCAGCTCCCAGCGGGTTGATTCATGGCTGCTGCTCAGTGATCAAAAACTGGCAGCAAGGTGAGAGAACAGGGCAGGTAACCAAAAGGCTCTGAAGTAAAGGAACCGCAGTCTGTGAGGCCATGCTTTGTCATTATAATCCCTCGTGCTCTGTATGAGCCATATGGCGGTAGTCCCTTTCACAGCTCATCCCTGGGGCACAGGTGATGCCAATCTCCCACTTGTAAATTGGCTGGTGCATTGATAAATTGGATGGCAATGTGAGCTGCAGCAGATTACTGCACAGTTACTCCTCAGCAGTCCATGTGGTACCGTGCTTTCATTGCTCTTGTCTTGCCAAAAGGAAGAGAGGAGCTCAGAGGTACTGCCTGGTGGTTGAGGTTCTCTCAGCGTTCACCACCTTCCCTACTCCCGTCCCCTGGAGGAGCTGAGGACACCCTGCCCAAACCTGGCCCTCATCGAAGGGCAGCATCTCTCCCTCGCAAAAAGGCAGCTACTGAGGAGGTTGTAGCAGCAAGGACATAGCTTGGGGATCTGAGCCAGCCCATGGTCGTGTTGAGGGATGTGACTACCTTGGTCCCTCCGTCTCCTTGGCGCCAAGGCGAGGGCAATATCTCCCATACCTATGTCAGATGAACCTGGCTGCTTCCCATTGCCACTGGGGAAAAGCTTTTCGTGCCTTTGCCTTGGAGAGAAGTTGGGGGTAGTGTAGATGCACTTCAGCCTGGGAAGCCTCACTCTAGGTTTTGTGAGGAAGCGTGTCATTCAGCCTGGTGTTTCTAGGTTTCATGTGATGCTCAGCCTGGAGTAAGTCTCTGACCTGCTGCTGAGCTGGCAGCCTGTCCTCTGCTTGCATGAGCAGCTGAGAGATTTTCTGTGCTAAGTGAATGTCCTCCCAGCCTGGAAGGGGCTGTGCTGTTAATTCCTCTGCTTGGCAAGGCTTCTGCACTCGTGTTTTCTTCTGAGTCCCAGAGGTCAGTGGTGCAAACCACTTTCTATTATCTATGTAAAGGGAAGTCCCTAGGAATCATCTTCCACCCTTCCTCTGAAATCATTCGGGCATATGAATGACTGCTGACTAACTGAGGGGAGATGAGTAGGGACAGAAGTCTCCTGGAGGCCTGGAGAAGCACACTACACTTCCACTTGGCAGGGGGGAATAACTTCTTGTGCTGTGGCTGTGTGGAAAGAAAGGAGTGAGTTTTTCACCTTGACTTCCAGATTGGACAGAATGGATGAGGGAAAGCTGAACAAATGTGGCTACTTTGAGTCAAAGCTGCTTTTTCGTTGTACCCTGATGCAAACACGAAACAAGTTGTACAGCTTTGGCATGATCCTTGGCCTGCTGTTTTTCAATATTTGTTTTGCATTGTTTCAGATGGATTTCAGTGGATATAATATATTCACCACCCATCTGGCATCTTCATCTGAGCTTAATATTCATCTGTGGCTTGAGTAAAATGAATATTTCAGACCTTAAATTATGTATGCACTGCAGTACTGCTGGCATTTCGGGCTTAAAGACCTTTGCGCAGTTATTTGAGTCTCACACATTTTTTGGTGTCTCCTAGAAAATGACAGAAGTTTCACTGCCCTGCCTGAGAGAGGTGCCTGGCTGCAGCGGACTGTGTGCTGCAGGGTGCAGACGGGGAGGGTGGCGGAGCTGCCCCCATGTTGGCAGCTCAAGAGCCTCCTCCTTGGATGCCAGTCATGAGCCCTTTGCTTTTCCCCTTCAGCAGCAGTGGGCTGTGCTGCTCCTCTCCCACCTCTGTTTTTTCCCTTTGTTGTGGGTTTCTCCCTGCTAAGTGTTTTCTTGGCCATACTTTCTGGGTTTTATTCTCCCCTCTGCCTTTCCTCCCTTCTTCCCTTCTCCCCTGGCGAGCATGGTGCAGCTCCCTGGCAGTTGCCATAGAGATAACAGAGCCTTATCTCTACCTCTGCTTTTCTCTCCCTGTGTGAAAGGCCTCCCTCTGTAGTTTGGCTGGCTGAGCCAGCTGCATCATCCCAAATGCACCAGCCTACTTTGCTCCCCGCCGTATGAGCAGGCTGTCCAACTGCGTACTCCCGTCCTGGGACGGATGGCTGAGCCATTATGTTGTGCTTCAGGCTCCCAGTAAGTCCCACTGATCTGTGCACAGCAGTGGAGGATACTGAATCTCGAAGTAGCCCCATGGCACGACGGGATGCGATGATCCAGCTGGCCCTTCCCAGATCTCTGCCCCTAAATCTCAATCCACCTTCCACCTTCAAGCTGCCAGGGACCCTGGTCCTCCTTGGGTACAATGGCCAGAGCAGTGAGAATGCCAGTGCCTATGAACAGTGCCGCAAACCCCTGCTCACCTGGGTGGGATGTGTAGGAGAGAGGCAGGTGGACAAAGAAGAGGTAAGGGACGTCACCACAGCCAGTCCTTTCATTTCCTTCCCTCTGTGCCCTGGCCGTGACTTTAGATTGCTGCGATCCGTAGCTGACTCAGTAGCAGTACTGAGAGATTCAGTGCCGATGACTGGCTGGGAGATGCGGTAACTAGTTTTTCTGCCCATCTAATCTCACACCCCAGGGGGAAGAGGTCATGTGGAAACTTAGCAAAGTGCTGAGAGTTAGTGTCCTCTGCTGACCTCATGAATATGATTATCTGAAAGGATGACTTTTACTTGGCAGCTTTGTACATGCTGTTCCAGAGTTATTATCCTGTACGTTGATTCAAAATGATCAATATGCCTTCAAGAAACTTGTCCTAAATCCTTCTGACAAATTATTAATAGAAGTCATTTGAGCAGTTGGACTATTCAGAAAACTTAGAATTTTTACTGTTCAAAGGCTTGGCTGCTGGGAATGCAGTATGCAAAATATTAATTTTGCTTTACGCTTTCCTAAGAAGAATTTCTGACAAAAGAGAAGCTTCGTTCTTTTGAAGTGCAGTAGAAATAGCAACACATCCACTCCAAACTGAGAGACTACATTTGATGAGATGAAGACAGAGGTACTTGAGGAACCTGTATTTTCCTCCCATGTTTGCAGACATTTAGAGGAAAAGTTGTGTCTTTCTATGGCAAAAATGAACAGAACAGCAGAGAACTTTAAAAAGTACAGAGAAGGGAGTGTATCTGAACAGTTTCTTAAACACTGCAAGATAAAACCTGTCCTGCTTCCACCTAAACTGGAATACAGGGAGGAGATTATGAACTAAGTGATACCCCTAATGTGCCGTACCAGTAAACTGTTGGATGTTACAGAAAATACTACCTTTGTCACCTTCATTAGGGCACAAGGGATTTGACTAGAGGTAGAATCACAGACAGATGATTCTATTTTCCCTGCTGAGTCTCAGATGGAAGAGATGCTTTGACAGGGTAAATCAGGTGCAGGACAAAGACCTGGTCACAGCTGGCTTCAGTGGACTTATTTTAATGGGAAAACTCAGAGCTGAGAGCAAACTCTGCTGATGATGGAGAGTTGTGTATTGCAATAAAGGAACTGCAGGGGTTTTATTTTCAATAGTTCTGAGGTTTCGTGCTCCCTACTGACACCACTACTAAAATGTTAAAAGATGTGAAGGGATGGAGAACAGCCCACTTGGAGCATTTGCTTTCCTACTGAGCGTCCACTAGCAGGCAATCTTACCAATCAGTCAGAACCCAAAGAAAATTTTGCTGCAATTTTGTAAAACCTGCCTCTGTCATTCAGAAGAGGAAGAATTGCCTGTAGCAAGGGCACTGGCTTGGCCCTCTGAAGCCTAAAGCTGAGTTTGAGACATCCTGTTTTGGGAAAGTGCCTAATCCTTCTTTACCTCTTTACAGTGTGACTGATACAGCGAGGCTAGGCTGTTCGGGTCCAAAACAGTTCCTGGCAGTGGCAATACTGTATGTTCGATGTCCAGCCACCACAGGATCCTGATCTTGTTTGGAGCCTTTTTGCTCCGACTGAAGGATAGCTATAAAAATTGAAATGCAGGATGTGGAAGGTACAAAACTAGTTCATATAAAAACGGCTTCTGTCATCAGATTACTCTTCAGTACATCGGATTGTGGGCCAAGGTCATTCAGCCGTGTGCCAATGACACTACCTCTGAATTTCAGGCTCTTACTGCTTTGGAAGATTGCAGCCTGTCTTGTGGCTGATGGATGAGTTTTAGGCCTCAAAACTCTCCCAGCAGCACTTCTGAGCCATTGGGATTATAACTATGAAATACTAAAAAAAACGTTACTACTTTCTCCCCATGATGACTCGAGAAAATAGATCAAACAGATAACAGCTTTGAGATAACCCAGGTGTGGATCTGTTTCCCCCAGAACTGGAGCCTTGCATGCATTCATCGTCGTAACAGCTGCACGGTGCACATCCCCTCCAGCGCAATCAACCTGGTACCCGGCGGAAGCAGCCAGCGGCTCAAGCAGCCCGTCTGGCACCCGGTGCACCGGCTGCTCTAGCAGCACCAGGGTGGGGAGTGACAGGTTTAATACTGTTACAGCTCTGCTGAACAGTGTTGCTGGAGCTGAAATAAAACTGCAGTGGCTGAAGCCAGCAACTCTGCTGGCTGGGTGAAGGATGTTCCAGCTGTACCGATCACTGCGTAGTTTCTAGAGATATATCTGTGTTTCTTCTCCCAGAGTATTCTGAAATAAGCTGCAGGGCAGCAGCAAGGAGCACAGGCGGCCAGCACAGCCCCAGTCCTAAGGGGAAAACCAGTCTGAACACGTGAAAGTCTGTGTGCATCTGCGTCTGAAGCAGACACTGAATTTTTCACTGCTTTCTTATGCCACTGTGCCAGAGGAGCTGCCTATTCACTTGGCTCACCATAAGCACTAGGCGAGCCGCTGGGGCAGGCTGAGCACCGGCTTCTCGAGGGCTTGTTTTGGGAAACTGGTGGTGACCTTGCCTTTGCAGGTTGCACAGTTATTCATGCCTGCGGTATCTTCATTGCCCCCACCTCATGGTGCTTATGGATATGGCCTGGCACAGCTGTCTGTGGTACCGTTACCCTGGCTGAATGAGTATGCACAGTGTCTGGTTCTGCCAGAAACAGTTCAGAAAGCAAACAAGATGAGTATGTCTCATATTAACACATCATCAGTAACCAAGTATACAAAGGAAGATTATGGTGGCCTCGATGGAAATCATCTGAGTGAAGCCAAAGGTGCTTCTGAATTTCCATTTCTTCTTGTAAAGATATTATTTGCGAAAAAAAGTTGCATTTTAAGCATAAATTCTGCCTTGCTTTAGGGTTGGAGGATCCTGGGGTTTTTTTTGCTTGTTTGTTTCTTCTTGCATTGATTTCCTGGCTATTCCTGCTTGAAAGCTTTACTGGACGACTGAATCCTTTTGTCTTGCCTGCCAAATAAAGCAGATCATCACAAACAAACATTTAATGTATCATGTTTTGCAGGCAAACTGGAACAGAACTTGGATGCTTCGCTTCCTCTGAACTTGCTGCCAGATCCCATCGGCCATCATGTTCAAGCTATATGGCAAAAGCCTGCTTTGCAGAAATTCCACAGGAGCCTCACTGAAATATCTTTAATAAAAGATTGGGCCATACTCTGAGCAGTAACGTAAGTTGTGCTGCCTTCGTGCACAAAGATGTGGTGGTTCTGTCTCGTGGAGGATCCCACAAAGTTCAAAGGGATTATCTGGTGAGTAGAAAGGTTTGTGTGACCGGGTGTGCAAGGCTCAGCACTGATGTTAAATGCACCCTTTGTACACGATGTTTTATGCCCCAAGATGTATTCAAATGCAGATTGTAACAATAATCTGTCTTCTGCAACAAAAAAAAGGGACAAGAATTTGGATCAAAGGTATTTTTTGGACATAATTACTTACAATATTCCTCCTGACTCACTGAGTCAGAAACAAGGTTTTTCTGAGCACTCTGTGCCCCTGGCAGCTGGTTGTCCATCACATGAGTACAGACTGTAGTGCTGTTTCAGAATCTCTGCTCAGTGCTTGTTTCCCAGAAGACTGGGGCAAGGTGTTGGTGACCTTGAGGTATGACCTAGCCCCAAAAGCTGAGGTCTTTGGGTTGTCACAGTTTCTAAAGGGATATTGGAATGAGGTGCCTAAAAATGAACCTGTTTCAACTACAATGATCTGTAAAGTCTTCACGTTTGTCATTAGGCATTGTCCTGCTGTCAGTTGGGTCACTGCGATGTCTAAGCCTGCTCTCTCAGGCAGGTTTGCTCACTGCCTTTCCAGAGTAAAGAGGTCTTGCCCAGGTGTCTAGACCTGTCTGGAGGCCTAAGTGTATTTGACCTCATCCAGGTTTGCTTTTGTCTGTGGCTGGGCAGAGATGTGACCTGGGCAGCCCCATCTGCTAGTAAGTATTCTCAGCTCAGCTCTTGCTAAATGGGGTGTGCCTTCACAGCCGCAGCAGAGCTGGGCTACTAGCCATTGGTGTGGGCAGAAATCAGGCAGGCTCTAAGGCTTGGTGAGCTCAAATATGCTCTTGAGATTGCTTTTCATCCCAGAGCATACATACAAGGCATCACTCCACATTTGCAAAGGACATATACCTGCCTCCCCACTCAGTGCAGGGCTGAGGAGTTTGAGTTTTTAGGCCACTGGAATTTGAGTATGAGGCTGGTTCTTCAGAGGCAACATCTTTTCTTAGCTCTATCTCAAAGATTTGTGCAAATTCTCTAGATAAAATTTTGTGAGGCAAGTCTAACCACAACTCAGTAGAGGTCATGAAAGGGAGTGGGTAGGAAAGAAACCTGCTCCCCTCTGAACAGTCTATTTTAATCACATGTTGTGAAATAATGGGGCTTTAAATATGCCAGCCAAGTATTCTTAGAAGAATAGAACTATCTGCATGTTTTAACTTCAATAAGACTGGGGGTTTTTTCACCATTCTATAGGGAATCAAGCTGCTGCTTCATGAGGTGGATCTGTGGCAGTGTGTGTTTGTGCCCCAGATTCTCATTAGAGGGGGAGGAGTTGTGTAAGTGGCAGGAGGAGATCAAAATTCCCACTGTGCTGGGCTCACTCAGTAAAAATGGTGTCAGAGGAATGGACATGCCAAAGTAGGCTTAAATAAATAGAGCAGAGTCAATGGACCTGAATGACATATGGAAGGGTTACAGGAAGACAACAGTAATTTTAGTTGTGATTTAAGAGTTTAAAGGGGCAAGGGCAGATCAGGGGTAAAAACAATTTTCATCTGTATGTTACGAACAGCCGATTATTTTCATTGAAAGGTTTTTTCTTTTACTTCTGTTTTTCAATCCAGTCTTAGCTGTCTTGTGTGAAATCTGGCAGTCTGCGTAGGATCAGAGCTTGTTCCCACTGTAACCAGTGTAAAGGCTTCCATGGGCTTGTCAGCTTTCCAGGGTCTAGTCAACTTTGCAAATTTTTTATCAAGCAGATACACTTTTACAACAACTGATTCTAAATTATTGAAATTATTTCTTGGAAAAGATAAAATTTGTTAAGAAAAGAAACCCCCCTAAAATTTCCTAACAGATAGCACTCTGATGACCACTAGGGTCCTATTCCAAGCATAAAGGGAAGAACAATGTGGCATTTGGTTTCCTGAGTGCTAAGAAACTAGCTAAGAACAAAAAATACTGTCCCTGTTTGGTTTGAAATGGAGCCATGCACAGGCTGTTGCTCCTGCATAATCTTTGTAGTCCTGCAGTGTTTTCCCACCATGCTTGCAGCCTTTGTACAGGCAGTGTGTGTGTGTGCATGTGTGTGCGTGTGTATCTATTTGGAACTTCCCACAGGGGTTCACACTGCTCACCTTCCCTGCACTCCTGATGTAAATACAGGTGGGCTGTAGGTCCTTTCTAAGAAAACAGGTTTGGTTTCACCAGGCACTTGAAAGAGTTCTGTTATGTCTGGAAAACAAGAGAGGAAAACTATAGTCTCACCTTCTGTTATTTTTTCATGTATGATAGCTTATATATGTGCACTCTAGTTTCTTGCTTTCTCAGAACTTGATGTAACAGTTACATTTTCATTGCTCAGATCCTCCACTCTTCCTCTTTTCTTTAAGCCTAAAAAAAGCTAGCTGTAAAGCAGCTGTATAGTGCTTTCACAGTGTTAGGGCACACCCAGAGAGGAGGTCTGATGGGCAAATGTAGCTGGTAAAAAGCCAGACTAACTTGAAGGAATTCCAAGTTAAACAGAGACTCTTCAACAAATTCCCATTGGGCTCTGAACTGGTTAGAGCAGGACGTGTGAAGGGCAAAATCATGTCTCAGCACTCAACAGGAGCAGAAGGTCTATAAAACCTGGAAAGTAGTTGCCATTTCTTGCTCTTTCCTTCCCATTTCTGGTCTGAAAATCAAGGCCCCAGTCTCCTGAGGAACAGAAAGATCACTGGAAATTCTCCTGGTGCACCTCAGTGGTGGTACTTTACTACACACTGATTCCAATTTTTTAATGTCCCCTGCAAAAACTAGAAAATGTTCACCTTCATTAAATATAAAATTTTTCAGAGAGACAGAAAGAGATACCAAAGAATGAGAGGAGGTGGGAAAGAGAATGTTGCTCACTTTTCCATTTGGGATTGGGATAGCTGAGTCTCACTGAGCTCTTCTGAGTCCTGCTTCTCTGCTTGGTAATGAAAAACAGGGCTGGAAACGATGGCTTGGCGATAGCAGCACTGCAGCTGGGAACTGCTCATTGCAAACAGCTTGTGCCAATATGGCGCTGCGGAAAAACCCTTCAGTACCTTTCAAGCATTCCTTATTTTCCTTCCCTCTTCTCCGCTTGCTCTTGCAGTCTGCTGCTGGGAGGCCTTGTGTGTCCTGCTTTGTGTTTGGCCTCCTACTCCTGGTCCTTGGCTCTTCTTTCAGCTTATTCCAAACAACCTTTCATGCCAATCTAATAAACACTAGACATCTAATTTTAGAGAAGGAATGATCCCAGATGCTTTTCTGATTTGTTCTGTAATACATTTTTCTTGAACAGAAGTTTTTTTCTTAATCTTCCAGAAGTGATATAGCACTTGGAAAAGCAGCCATGTCTGGGCCTCCCTTACCTGCTGTTTCTCATTTCCGTGAAGTGAATTATAAGTAAAATCACATGACAAGGTCTTTAATCACAATCTAAAGGTTAATACCAAGGGTTTATGCTCTGCACTTCCCTTAAAGCTTAGCAGAAATACTTGATTCCTATGCATGATACAATTGCTGTTCTATGCCAGCTATTGCCCGGTTATTACTGGCTTCATAATAAAGAATCACATGGTTGGAGATAAAGCTGAGCTGCGACATGGCAATGCATCTCTATGGAAGGGGAAGCCTTGATAGAAAGCCCTGTTTAATGATGTAAATATTCTCAAAATTTGCTTTAGGAGGCATTCTTGCTTTCTTTTTATCAGCCTGAGATAAACGTCTCCACACCTTATAAGGAGTTTGCCCAGGAACTAGTTCTCAGTGCAGTAAATATTTGCATGCTCCCAAGTAAAAGTGAGCTGGCGTTTGGCTGAGGCAGGGACAGACCTGTGTGGTGTGCGGGGCTGCAGGTGTGACAGCGGGATGGTTCGGCTCTGCAAGCCTTTCAGTTCAGCTGGGCAAGAGAGCCCTGTTGGCCAGCGGGCACCGGTGTGGCCCACCTGTGGCTACCTGTGCTGTGTGACAAACAGCTCAGGGAGTCACCAGCTGGGCCAAGGTGGTGAAGCCCACTTTATTATGATATGACAATGTCAGTCTGTGACCAGCTGGACACACTGAACTCCTGGTAGTGAATGTAAGTGTAAACACCCTGCACAACTGGCCAATGACTCTATTATGTCTTTCGTGGAGATTTTTTTACCAGAAAACTGAAGACTATTCGCTTTGCCTTCCTCAAGGGAATTTGTTGCTGTGCATCTTTGATCTGCTCATTTGGAAATGTGATGTTCAAGATCAGTTGTCTCTAGGTAAGTCCGTATATGTGACTTCTGTAAGTATTTTCTATGCATATTTTAAAATCAGGAAGCAGGAAGAACATCTTTTTCTCCTCACACCCACTGCCCAACAACAGATTGAGAAAGACAGATGTACACACACACACTTACAGTCCGTTCCATACAGTGTTTCATCTCTGTCTCTCTAATATCAACAGTGCAAGGTTTTCTGTGACACAGAACAACTGTTTAATTACTAAAACTGTATTACTTCTGTATTTTTTAGCTCTGCCCACCCCATTGTAGATTAAAAAATTAAAGCCCCTGGCACAGGTCCCTCCTGGGCCTGGCCTGCTGTATCATAATAAGTTTGGCTGCTAAACGTGGTGGAAGAGCAGGGAAGAGTGTTGTAGCTCAGATAAGCCTGACAATGATTAGACAAGCAGTGCTGACCAGTATTACCCATCACACTATCTAATACTTCTTGGCTTTGCCTGCAGGACGTGAGGGAGATGTCCAGGATAGCTCTGAGGAGAGCAGCTCAAGCATTAGAAGCTGTAGCTGGGGGCTGATCACACCAAGTGACTGCCCTTGTTTGGGCACCTTAGCTAGTGCACTGGGAGCTAGTATGATCCGCTCTCCGTAGCATTGCCCTGTTTCTGTAGGCACACGTTTTTTTCTGCTTGCCCATTTGTCTCCATCCACCTGTTGTCTCTTACTTACACTGAAATTGCAAGCACTTTCAAGCAGGAATGGTCTTTAGTTCTGCTTATGCCTCACTAAACATAAAGGGATCCTAGACCCAAGGATGCCACTGCAATAGCCATAAATGTTCTTACTGGAAGTCACAGTTAAACAAAAGGTTTTAAATGTGTTTGTTGTGGTGTGATTGTCTGGCTTTGCTTCTAGATTCTGTATGAGCATAAGTCCTAACCTGCTACCGTGTTGTTTGAAAACAGACACCAGAGACCCTCTTGTTGCAGACTCCAAGAAAGTGCATTGCTCACTGTCTTGAAATGTGAAGCCATGATGGGAAAGTACAATGCAAGAGTTGTTTTGGTATTTTGCATGCTTCTGGTGATGAATACTTGGGGGTCTGCCTTACTTAATTGGGCTAAAGTGGAGTTCATCCCCATCAAGACTCCACAAGCCTTGCTGATAGTTTGTTGTTCCCTTTATTATTCCCTCTGAATAGCAAGATGCAGTAGTGACATAACACTGAAGTTTTAACTCCCTTGTACAGCAGTTTTTACTCCCCATCAGCAAAAAGTTTTAGAGCCACCACCAAGCAGAACATACCACTTTCATGTTCAGTGAAGGCAAAAGATTTCAGCAGCTGTGAAAAGCACACCCAGTCGGTATTTCATACGCAATATGAAATAGAGATAACTGTTATGATAGCCAATGCAATAGTGATAATGTAGATGAATGGGTTACAATCAACAGAAATGTATTCATAAATTGCTTTTTTGATGGTTATGCACATGCAACATATGTTGAATGCCAGTAACTGCTGAACGTCTAACTTCTACTTGTGCCCAAGATAACAAGACCTTTTGTAACGACTAACTCCCAGCAGCGTGGAGAGTGCAATTTGAAGCTTGCCAGATCATGGGCTATATGTGTTGTTCAATCTTGTCAGACAGAAGTGTGAGGCTAAGATCTGACAAGAGTGATGATACCAAGCTAAATATTCCAACTGGGGGGGGGGGGGGGGGGGGGGCGGGGCGGGGGGGGGGGCGCAGGGCGGGGGGGACACACATCATGATTTTATAGCTATTTTATAGCTGTGTGGGATCTAATTGTATTTTTTTTGTCTCCTACCTGAACTCACACACGTAAGGATTACATTTTTGTTGTTGACTCCATCTTCTCAGCTGAACTTACAGCATCTGTGCAGAGTCCTTACAGCTTGATTCAAAATCAGCACAAAGTGATAAAATATTTTTTGAAAACTTTTTCTTTATTTTAATGCCTGTGGTGTCTTTTCACAGAGAATTTGCAATGATTTAGTAGCATCCTTATAACTAGCATGATCTAGTTAGCTTTGTAAAGAGATGTAATAAAAAGACAAAATTGCATAGTCTTGGGAAAAAGAAAACAGGGGCTTTCAAGTACACAGGAAGGCTGAGAAAATTCTGTTTCTTCCCCGTTATATCAGCTGGTTTAATGAGAGGTGTAACTTCTCCAAAACCTGTCTTGACTATAATCACCGCAACCTTACAGAACAAGACACATGTTCCAGAAGGATGTCTTGGAACATCCCTTCTTGCATTTCTTTCCAGAACTAGAATTTCCTGTTCCTTTGTTTATATGCAGTATCCCTGGGAATGAAAAAGCCTGACCTTCATTTACAAAATAGTCATTGATGAAGTGTCTGAGCAACAGTTAAAAAAAGAAAAAAGGTACAGTGCATGTAAAAGGTACAGTGCATACTTTGATGGCTAGTCAAACAACAAATCCAAAAGAGTCTGTCTTGCCAGGTATGTGTCATTCTAGTCTCACTCTGCTGTCACCCCAAAGGATCAGTTGGGTTTGTAAATGTACACAAATATCGGGGAGTGGCAGACTCTCTTGCAATATACAGCCCCTCTAACCTCTTTGTTCTCATTGCCTGTCAGCCAGAATCAACAGAGTATAACAAGCCCTTTCATTACATTCATTTTTCTCTTCCATTTCAGGGTCCTCTTTTTAAGCCTTTTTTGGTTTTGCTGTAATGTTAAGCTAATTCTATTGTAATTCAAAACGTTGACAGGCGTTATGCTTCCTCTGTAGGTTTAGAATTTGTGGGTGAATAGCGTGTCTCTGTACCACATTTAGCTTTGAGCTTTGCTGGAACAGACTGTTCCATCACGTCAATTTTTTTTTCTCCTAGACCTCACCTTTCTGCCCATATGAAATGCAAGCTGCTTGCTATTTCATATCTTGCTCCTGTATAATGAACTAATTCTCTTCCTACGCTGTCTTTCTTCTACTGTCACATCTTTTCTGCGCTGCTGTGATCCAAGCGGAAATGGCTATCTTTAAGCCAAGTGCTGTTCTTGATTGCTGCTGTGTGTTTAGGGTAACTATGATGCTCTAGTGGCCTGGGATCTCTGGAGGAGACCATGGAAGGAGATGGTCATGGCTCCCAGGGAACTGAGAGGCATTAGATCTGCATCCTATGTTTTGATGCCAAACTGTGGAAGGAGATTCTAGATGTTTCCTAATGTCTCTGTTTTCTTGTAAGCAGTAGCTGCAGTTGCCATGGATATGTGTTGTGATCTTGAATGGAAGGGGAAGTGGATGAGAAGGCACATGCCATGGCGCAGTCTGTGCGTTTAGACAGCAGTCGCTTCAGACTGCTGTAGCCAGTTAGACCCAGACCCAGCAACGTGAAGTCCAGACTTGTCTGCTGCATGGACGGAAAGAACATGGACAAACAGCAAAGAAGGACTGGCTGAACATGCTTTGTGAGTGCCAGCTGGCGGTGAACACAGCTCAGGAATCAGGGCTCAGCGGACCTGCTGCTCAGCAGCAACGTGCACAGCCCTTCCGTGACAGTACTGTGCTGGGAGCAGGCTCCGGTCAAACACCTGGAATCAGACTCAGCGTGTGCTGCAGCTGAAATGGAGAGCACAAATATGTAAAATGAAACAGCGCATCTGAATTTCCTCTGCTTATTCATAATTCTGTTCAGAGGGACAGAACTTTTTTCCTGGAAGAGGATCATCTTGAAACTTGGGTGGAAGAGAAGTGCATGTGCACTTTCCAAACCATCTCCAGATTCAAGTGCTGATGGGGCAAGTAGATAGCTGGGAATTTTATTTCTTGGCTGGCAAAAGGCAGACACCTGAGGGATAGCATAGGTAGTAGGGGTCTTGAAGAATTGCTTGTAAACCTGACT
Organism: Falco biarmicus; assembly: GCF_023638135.1. Lineage (NCBI taxonomy): Eukaryota > Metazoa > Chordata > Aves > Falconiformes > Falconidae > Falco > Falco biarmicus. The sequence goes on along the minus strand of NC_079295.1, from coordinate 2,118,519 downwards.
GCAAGGAGGTTTATCCAGCTGGCTAGACCATCAGAGGTGTATACATTACTACAGTTTTCCCAGTAGCACTGCGTTTTTCAGTGCTTAGTGCTCTTTTGTAACCATGTTTATAGCTGATTTTCTTAGAATAAAAAAATTTTCTCTGAGAGTGAGACCTGTGCATCTTTAGATATGTTTTCAGGCATTGAACAAGTGCTCGAGTGAATAGCCATGATTCTTTTCTTAACAGGTGTATTGATGTGCTAAGAGTTTAAGAGTTTTACTGTTTTCTCCACAATATGCATTCACATTTCTTTGTCTAATTTTTTGTCAAAGTACCTGCCTTGCCTATTCTCTTTGTGCTCTGAATTGGATCTGTGCTCTGAATCTCTGCAGGAAACACAGGTTTATACAGAGGAAGTTATTCATATAGGTGTTTCATGAGAATTAGGCTCACATTCATATTCTTTAAAATGAGAGGTTAAGGCTTTGGTGGTTTTATCTTCCCAAGCATTAAATGAAACATAAATTAAAAAGACTGCTGAAAATCCTATGGAGATTTTGCTCTTCACAGAAGAAAAAAATCTCCATAGGATTTTCAGTAGCCTTTTTATTTTCTTTCAATGGTGTTTGACGCCTTGTGAGAGATCCTGGCTTTGCTAAAATCAACAATGGGCTCCCAGTCTTCAGTGACAGTGAGGTTTACCCCTGCTGTGTTGGGATTTTTAGATGTTAGCTTGATAAACAGGTTGTGTAATTCTGAGTTGCCCAAACTCTTGTTACCACTTCAAGCTTCAGGTTTATATGTCTATCTTCTCTGCAGGTTTTTTTCTAAAGAAGTACAACTTCATGTCATGACAGCTGTGCCTTTTCCATCTCTGGACTCCTGTGGATGAGCAGTGAGGAACTGGCAGGAACATCCTGTGGCGGCTGGTAGGCTTTTTTTAATAGACTGTCTCCAGCTTCCCAGTACAGCCTTTAAAGTTGGGGGCACTTGGTCTGGAAAGCCTACCCTCAAGGCTTTGCTGAGATTTGTTCTTTCAGTGAGTGGGTACCATTTCACCTCTGAGACGTGCCTAGTGCCCATGATGGCTCCTTGCTTTGGAGGGTGTTGGCCCTGAGCCCTGGCCACTGGTGTCAGTGAGCCTGGCAGATTTCTCTGTTTTAACTTGGAATGGTGCCTCCTTTGGCACCAAGCATTACAAAAGACAATTTTCTGTTAGAGAAACAAGTTGTCCCTGGGACACTCTCCTGCAGCTGTGCTCGTGCTGATCTTTCTTTTCCTCTTCCATTACCATGGATATTTGGCAGGCCCTTGAAACTTCTGGGCACTCACTCCTCACCTATCCTGGAACACTACTTTTTAGGGTTGGGATGCTTTGGGAAGGACCAAAGCACTCAGGGGTCCTACAGATACCATGTGTCCCTGTGTCACTGTCCCTTCCTCCCCATGTCCCCAGTGTCTTCCCATGACACCCTCTCTCCCATCTGTCCCAGTCCTTCCTGCATCCTGCCTACTACTTCTTCCTGACATGCTCTAGCCACTGCTGCAGCATCACCCGGGTCCCCCAATCCCACCAAGTCCCTGTGCCACTCTCAGCCATGCAAAGGTGATATTGAGGCTGGGCTCATCACCCACAGCAGTGAGTGCAGTCACAGCTGGGTCAGCACCTCCATATCACCACCCCGTCCTAGAGTCAAGGACCCTAGTGTCTAGAAAGGCTGAGGACCCGGGCAACTGGGGTACTGCTGACTCATGGAGACTCCCAGGACGGAGGCATTTGGGAATGCCAGGGACCCCACCATCTGGGGCACCCATGAACCCACAGGGAACCAGGTGTCTAAGAGACCCACCGACCTGTGCACAGCCCAGGGACCCAGTCATCTGGGGGCACCCGTTCCACCCCTGGATTTGTGCAGCTCATTTTTCACAGTGTATCTTTTTATAGAAAAAACTTGATATTGCAAAGAAAAAAAGGGATATTAGTAAATACTGAGTTGAAGAATGTTTCTGTGTGCCTCATACAGTATATATTTCAATTGACTCACTGCATTCAGTAACAAGTTTTGCCAGCAAATGGACAAAAATCTTCTATGTGAAATAGTTCAGTTCTAATAGTTAAAGATCTGTCATGTTTCCATCAGATGAACCGTTATTGAATTAGGCAAGGATATATGCACTGCAGTATTTAATATATAATGAAACTCTTTCGATGACGATGTGAGCTGAGATTAAGACTGCTAATGTAATCACTGACAGCAGAGTCTCTGTGTATGGAAAATAGTGCTTTTGCATTGAAACTTTCACTGCTGCTAATTTTCCCATGAGGTTATTATACATGCAGGGATCCAAAAAAGGCCATTTTCCTGGAGGCAGAAATGAAACTGGAAAAGCTTTAAAGGCTGCTGGGCAGAGCACTGTGGGTCTGACTTTGCTGACAGAAAAAAAACCCTGACTTCGGAAGGAAGCACAGTCTGTGACTTTTTATTGGAAAAATCAGTCAGGTGGAAAACTCTTGATCAGTCATGCCCTAGCATTGCCTCAATTGGATCCGACCATCTTATTTCCCAACTCCCAGTACCAGTTTCAGGTGTTTGGGGGGAGAATGGTGGTTCCTTGCTGGGAAATGGATGACCGTCATGGTGTTGCTGAGGTGGGTGGTCCTCTGCCCCCAGCAAACTGATGGCTTCTTAAAATTACTGCAGATTTCTCCAGAACAGATTGTATGGTTTCGTACGAGTACTGCATCTGCTTAATGTTAAATAAATTTTGTGTGTACCTCTGTCAGGAGACAGAAAAAATAAACAGGCCCTAAGCAGGCAGAAGGCTATATTTAGGTCTAGGCTGAGCATGCCCTCTGCCTGCCACATGCAAAAAAACCAAACAAAATGCCTCTTCATTTCCTGCTGGAAAGTTATATATAGTTTTTTCTTCATTGTGTTTTAAAACTTTCAAACATGGATACAGTCTAGTGTCAGGCAGCTACATGGTCCTTCCTCTGTGACAGCCCCAGGAGCACACGGTGTTACTTCCATGCTGTCTATTGCCATAGGGCACTACCATGCCCAGGGAGTTGCCTGATGGCCGGGGCTGCCCCCAGGCTTCCCTGGGCCCTGGCTGGGGTGGTAGGACAGGCCCTGGCTGTAATGCCCTGCCAGCCCCGGGGGGGTCCCCCGCAGCTCCTGGCGCAGTGCCCTGACACATGCGGTGTCCAGTCCACTGTAAGACCCCTTTCAGCATTTCAGCTGCTAGGAAAGATTAATCCACAAGCCTTAGGCTAAAGGGGAACACAGAGGACTTTTCTGATTCCTGCTTAATGATTTTTCACCAAGAGCATAAGACTCCCTTTTTAAATAGGCATCATGTCTTGGGTACAAAGCCTGTGGAGCGTGTCTGTGTTGCAGTGGAGTAAAGAAGTTCCTCAGTCAATTTTAAGTGAAGTGTGTTGGACATCACAGAGGAATCTAGCCATGGGACTCAGCATGGGCTAAATTTACCCTGCTTCTCTGCACTGTGGCCATAGTCTAGTTTAGAGGTTTGAAAAATGGTCTGCAGGTCTGAAAGCTTCAGGAACAGCCTGGCATTAATCCCAGGTTCAAATAGGAAGCAAAGAGTGCCAAGAGACATTGGAAAAAGAAAAAGAGCTGCTTGCCACCAGCACTTAGAGGTCTTTAGCTCTTCAAGAGGAGATTTGACCTCCTGATGAGAGCAGAATTTCATAAACTGCTTTCCAGTTTTACAATTGCATGGCCAGGCAGGATCTTTTGTTCCCAGCACTTCTGAAGTTGCTAAAAAAATGCCAGTTATTGAAAGCCTGGGGGTTTTCTCCCCTTTTGCCAAGACAGACTCTTGTAAGCAATGCTGAGCCTAGGTACACTGCTCTATCAGGAATGAAACTGCAGCTTATCATGAAATGGAGAATCACAGCATACACCTTTCTGGGGAAGACAGTTGGAGAGATAGGGGAGCAACTAATTTTCTTTTAAAGCTTTTTTAGAGCAGTCTGTCATCTCTGATTTTCCTTTCTATATATTGCTTCCTTCCATGTGCAGACTATGCATAGAGAACCACCAACTCCATGAGCCCAAACTGTTTTAAAACACATAGCGTGAAAGGCAGGTTGCTCAGGTCCCACTTAATGCCTAACACAAAGGAATGCTTCATGACCTGCTGTTTCAGGAAAGGATAATTCTATATTAAAACTTTCAGTACATGATTATGACTCACTGGGTCATCTGTGTTTTGAATGTAGCAGATTCTGTTGTGTGGGTACATACGTGGTGTATATATCAGTGAGAAAAAGCTAGGGTTGACTATCTAACTACTTCCACGTCTCTTGTCTACAAACTAGACATCTTTATAGTTGCTTTACCTGACGCTAAGAATGCAGTAAATACTGGATGGTGGAATTGGGAGCTTTCTACACAGCCCATTGGGGAAGTGACAAAGAGGTTTTGTGCAACCAAATGCTTATTTCTGGTACCCAGAAGAATGCAAGTCTCCTAGCTGAACTGCAAATTCAAAACAGACTATGAATGACCAAGGGGATGATAAAATTTCTTTAGCTAGCCAGGTAAAACACCCAGGTCTTTGGTCCCGGTCTGTGGTAAAAATGCTGCTTCGATTCAATTGTCACATAAATGGGTATAAATCAGGAATATCTCATGTAAATCTTACATCTGTGCTTTGCCTTCTGGTAGGTCTCATGGGCTCAACAGTGATGTGATCTAATTTAAACTGTCATTGAGTATTTATTCAGAATAAGTTTTACAAGAGTACTCTAGAGCACTTCTCTATTTGAAAGGAGAAGGTAGGTTAAAAGAAAGGTAATTTACAAGGAAAAGTCAAGGCAAGAACACTCAGCATGAGAGCCTGGTTAGACACGTGGCAGTGTTTAATCCTTACTGTTACTAATCCTGCAGGCCAGGCTTCCCACGCTGGGAGCTTTTCCGTTTTTGCTCCTGGACGTACTGACTACTTACAGGACAGAGAAGCCCCAATATCTTAGTTTTGTGTTGGCTTAATAGGAACAGTGTAAAGGACAAGATGCAGCATATGTTAAAAGAATATGCCTGTGGGCTCCATATGTCATGCAGCTGGAAGGCTGCTGCCTTGTAAAAGTAATAAGTAATATGGCCAAGAGACAACCGTTACGATCAGGCATATGGGCAGCCAAGTGAATAGTGCTGCCAGGAGGAATGCCTACAGTGCAGCAGTTGGGAAATACTGATTAAGAAGTCCTAAAGTGGCTGCTTGCCCCTGACGAGACATTTCTGCTGAAGCAGGCATCTTTCCAGGCTGATAGTTTCTAAATGTGCTTTCAGGCTTGTGCATTTTGGATGCATTTAGCTGAAGCTGGTTTGTTCGTCCTATCTATATCTGCAATACCTCCTATCATACCCATCATTTCATCTTATCATCACTCTCCTGGGAATCTTCAGTTCCTCAACAGAACTGGCTGGAAACTGCCCCCCCCTCATGCATCATTTCCTGAAGAATTCAATCATCAGCTTAGCAGGAAAGGCTGAAAGCCAAAAGCAACAAATAAGCTAAGCTTTATTTTGGTAAAGGGAACACTAAATGTATCTGCTGCTTTTCTTCTTTTGTCTTGCTTTTACTCCTCATCCTCATTGTATGTGAAAGGTGAGGACGAAATTTGCCTCTGTCAGACACTGCATGCCGTTAAAAAAAGACATGTGTCTTGTAAGATGTTTTGTGGTGTGTTTGATAAGGGTTTTTATATTATAGTTAAGAATATATTCGTGTCAAATTGCTGGCGATCTGATCAAAGCTATCACTTTGCAATCTTTTGCTTTTCTATGTTTTTTTTCCCATTACAGTCCCAATACGTTGTTGCTCAGAAGTTTTATTTCTTATTTTAAATAAGCTCTTGGTACAGTAGTACCAGCAACCTAAAAATAAAGCAAGTTGTTATGCAAGGGTCAACAATGAATATATGATCTATTTATTGCATTTAGCCAGTATTAGAGCTTTATCACAGTAATATTTGATTGTTGTGAGAAAAGTAATATAATGTTTAAGATTAAATGGAAAACAGAACTGAATAACATTGCTGTTTCTACAAAACCATGTCTACTTCAAAATAGCCTTGTGATCTTGACTGCATCTCGTTCAGCACAGTCATGTTCTTGATGCATAATACCGCTGTTGGCTCCTCAGGGTTATTTTGTTGCACTCAAGAGTAGTGGTGCTAGCCCCTGGCTACCAGAAGTGTCTGTGAATAATTTTGTTGTGTATGTGGCCTTTTCAGGTCTCCAGTTAAGAGAACTGTTAAATCTACAGGATACTCTTAGCCATTGACAGCTACAGGACATTGTCCTGATCAGAAGAGGCAAGTTCAGAATATGGTTGTTTTTGCTGCTGTTGGTCTTGATTAAACTTCCTTATGGTAATCATGTCAAATGTCACTATGTGAAGAAGGTGAAGGAGCTGATGAAGTTAAATTCTGAAATTGCTTTGTCATCACAGAAGGGTAGAGTCACTGCAAATGTTCTTCATGAAAAACAAATGGAAGGCCTGTGTTTCTTCTCCCTGGTTTTGCTTGAGGTGGAGTAAATCCACTTTCATGGTGGCAGACATGAGAGAAGGACAAGAACCCTGGCCAACAACCCCAGAGAAAATGTATACCAACACTTAAAAATTAAATAGTTGAGAGTTGGTTCCTGCTTGAGGAGACTTAAGACTGGAACTTAGTGACAAATGGTTGTGAAAGCCACTGTTTCCCCAAGCAGCGACGATGGCCTGCTTTACTTTGTCTTTACTGACATTTACCTGTTTGGGTTTGTCAAGTGTCTGAATGACACTACAGCAGACAACTGCTAGTGTCTTCTACTCTGTGCAAAAATCTTTTCCTCTTCAACTCCTGAGTTTCAGAGTGAAGCTTTTCTAAGCTAAGAGCACAGAGTTCTAAAGAACTGTATGTATGTTAGTGTGTATATCAATACACACACATACACATAGAAAAATATATACATATATAACACAAACTCATCTTTTATTAATATTCTGGTACCTGTGAATGCTGATGATACAGGAAGATGTAATATGACCTTATAAAAATCATTTATTAGTACACAGTACAGGCTCCCGTCACAACTCAGATGTTATTTGCTAATTAACAAAACTAAGTTTCCCAGACACAAATGGGAATTAGTGGGGCTTAACTGCATTTTGATTTTGGGTTGTTTAAAAATTTTCCTGACTAATCTCTTCATTACAAGTATCAGATGTTCTTCAAGGTTAGCTTGTGCGATGCAGCACGGAAAGCAACTGAATCTGCTCTCTGGTGCCAGTGACTCTAGAGCCCCTGGCCCTCTTTGGTGTGTATCTACCGCTTTGGAGCACAGGTACCTGCAGTTGCGTGGCTTTCATTGACAGGTGTATATGAAACGAGATGTGTTTTTTAATGTGGTTGGCTTAGTTTCATTTTGAGGGGTTTACAGTGTTGATCTCAAATCCCAGCAGAGTTTATACAATGTGATCATACTGAAATGAGAATTGGACAGAAGTGAGAAATTTGCTTATTCAGAGATCCAGCTGTCAAATGCTCTCGAAGTTTCTCTGCTGGATGTGGATACCATTGCTGGGAGCACAATAAAGAAGAAATATTTGTGTTAGGAATTATGCTGTCTTTAGTCAGCATCTCTTTCTAACTACCTCATGAACTAGAACTTGCTCCATCACTGCACGAGCTCATGAGTGGATTGGCATTGCAGCAGTGAGTCAAAACATTACAAGGCACTTAGAGTTGCCCCTCTGGCTAAATGGCTAAAGCCATTTTAAGAGAGAGAGGGTATGAATGGGACCTACAGCAAAGGTCCTTTCTTCTTTGTAGATCACTGAAGAATGGAGAGCCTCACCCTGCCTGTGTGAACTTGGCTATCGATCGACATAGCAGCAGGACCTGGGGTTCCTTGCAAGGTAAGGCAAGTGCTTTGTAATTCTTTAAGCGGTCAAATGCACGTGCATGCCCATAGACAAGGGGGTAATTTTAAGCCTGACAGAACAGTCTCGAAGTGTCAAGAATTGTGATACATGACAGAAATGAAAGATGGGAGAGAGGAAAAATGGAGACAATCCCATAAGAGAGTGACAACAAAGTCTCTTTTGAGTAAAGATCTTGTGATGATATGAGGCTCACAACAGGGATAGTGTCACTTCCACCACTACCTCTTCAGGAGCAGATTTCCATTCATATCCTAGCATTTGGCTCTGCCAATGGCACCTTTTTGTATGGAATAGCTGATTCTGGAGAGCAGAATATGTTGTGCTGGTATCAGTCTTCATACCAGGCACAATGTATAAAGGAAATCAATTTATGCTAGCAAAGCAAAGAGTTAAGCTCTGGATTACAAAGACAGAGGCACTGCTTTTTAAAGAAAGAAAAAAAAAAAAAGGAAACTCAAACTTTAAGTACATCTGGCACTTACACTTCGGTTTAGTGTATCTGAAGCATCTCTCAGCTTCAGAAACCTCAAAAGATTCATTCAGAACATCTCCAAGATTGTGTTTTTCAGTGGGCTTTCGTCCGTTTCTCACCATTATTTGAGACACAAGAATGTTCTCCTTTTTGTTGAGTACCAAAGAAGCTTTAAAATCTCCCTCATTCAGAACAGTAAAAAATAAGTGGTTACCAAGGTAAAAATATTATTGGCAGCTCTTTGGCCATTTGGGAACATATCTGTGTTCTGCATATTCTGCAAATACTGCAGCTGATGAGGAAGATAGACTACGTTTTTTCAGCCCTATCTAGCCCTGTTATGTAAAGGGGAAGAGAGCACAGTTTTCAGATGGTGTTTTCAGATGGACTTGTCCTTCTAAAAAGCCACAAGACATCAATTACAATTATTATTGGAAATCTTGTTGTTTGCACAAGAAAAGCCACGGGTTTCAGTTTATATTAACATCATGGAAGTATTCTGCATCATCTTCTGAATGATAACACTCTTAACTGTCTTATAATTAAAAACTCCTGAGGTTGGTGGCAGCAGGAAGATAAACTGGTTGCAAATTAGCTTGTCTTCCCTGTAAACCTTTAGGCATGCCAGCACCATCTTTAAAACATAAAATACACATACGTGTTTGTAGATTTTATGCATTGTTTATTCATCTTATCCTACAACTAATAGGCCTTAGTCAGCTATTTAATGTTCTGTGACCCCTTATTCTTGCATTCCAATGTCACCTCTGTCAGACTGTTAAAGATCAACTTGACAGTTATTTTGAAAAACAGAACCTAACTTCATTAACCTCTTGTAAGGACACTTGATGTTAAAATATACTATTACCTAGTTCTAAGCCTAACATGGTGATGCACTTCATGGTTTGTTGCTCTTAATGCTCTATTAGCCGATACAATTCACCCCTTCTTATAGTAAATGAAATCATTATATATTTATTTGACTCTTGGGTCTAAGGTCCAGGTACTCTGATGTTTGTTATAGAAACTAACAAAACGTTTTGGTGGGCCCTTAAAACCTTAATTGCTTTCTATTTAGAGATGTCCATTAGCCATTATTGATGAAAATGCTAAAATACCAACCATGCTTCCATATCCCCAGTGAGACTGAAGCTGGGCAGTTCCCCATGTTTCTTGCTAATATTCAGGAGAGGTCTTCTCTCCCATAGTAAGTTTTCCTGTATAATTGGTCTCAGCTGCCCAGTTTGGCCTCTTAATGATTTCAAAGGTTTTATGATTTAGTAACAGAAATTAATAAAACAAGCCTGATACCAATTTCAGCCTAGGGCTTTCTTTTCCTCACTGTGCACCAGTAGTGAAGTTGATTGCTTTTCTAGCAGTAATATTCTTCCTAGGCATCTTTTCTAGGGAGTGCTGTAGAGTTCATTGCTGTGCTCTGAATTTCTCTTATTTGTCTAGGGACTTTGGGTTTTGTGAGGGTTTTTTTGGTTTGTTTTGTTTTTCTTTTGGTTCATGCAAGACCTTAGCTCTAGGCTAAAGTCATATAAAAAAAAAAAAAGGAAACTACAGGCGTCTTATTTCTCAATGTAATTTTACTTTATTAATTTTTGGTGCTGATGGAATCCCAAGCAAACCCTTTATTTGATCAGTTGAGGGGAAGAAGAAAGAGGTAGAGGGGCACCAGCTGTCAGTTGGAGTGCCTTTCCAAAAAGCTTTAGACCAAACTTAAAGGAATAGCCATGTAGACAAGAACAGTATTTCTCAGTAGGTGCAGTTCTTTGATTTGTCTTGAGATGTCCCCTATGACAGGAGTCTGTGAGAAACTAGTCTGCCATCAGTTGTCAAAACTGCCTCTGAACGATGAAATGGAAAGGGAAAAGCTCTCATTATCTTGCTGCTCATCTACATCTCTTTCTTTTTCCTTTGATTCTTGTGGTCTGGCTGAGCTGGGGTCATCAGTGAAACTCCTGTCCAAGGTCTGGAGATGGGCAATGGGTTCTGTGTTGTTAATTGCATTGACTCTGAAAATGACGTCAGGGACAAATATCCAAATGACGATCTCCCATAGTAAAGCCCCGGATGACAGGGATAACTTAAAGGTCACACAGCTATGCACAGACACCTGAGCTGGGTTAGCTTATGGTATCTGAGCCACATGGCACTGCAGTGTAGTGCACAGGTGTTTCCTCATTCTAGATATATCAGAAATACAAAGCAGGCATAAAACTAGAGAGGCAAGTTATCTCTGTAGAGTGCTGATGAAACTTCTGCAGAAATTCTGTATCTGCTTGTGGTAGACTTGCTTTTAACCTACCAGGAGTACAGACCTTGAACACCATAAAAACTCTCTTGTCTCTCAGTTCTGGGGAAATACATTCGTCCAACTGCCTCCTGAGTTCATGATGTACAGAATTCCCTTCCTTTCTATCTTCTTTGAAGTATCCAGTTGAAGCATGACAAGGGTCTGTGTCAAGAAGAATCTTGCTTTGAAATCATTAGATAAATCAGATTCAAATCCCGCTGACAGCTCTGATACCTCTTTCTCTTCCCTTGGCCTCTTCCTCAAAGGCAAATGCCCTGAATCAGGATATATAGCTTTTTGCTTTATCTGGAAGAATAATACGCAGGCCTGATTCTTTTCAGAGTAATTGTGGGCTGTATCTCAGGACTGGAACACCAGTTCCATTGCCTGTATACACTAAGAAATGACTGCAGCACACAAACAATAGAATTTGTATGCATCTAATTCTGTGATTAATCCTTTTATCTCCTAGAATTTAATGATGGAGAAGGTTTTTTTTCCTCATGCATATGCTATGTTTGCAGGTGACTGTTGTGAAATAGAGTGAAGCTTCCAGTGCAGTAGCACACTTGTGTATGTTTGGATTCAGATGGGAATATGCATATTTTCTAGATGTCATCGTATCTCCAGGTAAGAAATCAGGGTGTTATACCTGCTCTCTTTGTTCCCCCATTCCCCAACATATTCCTGTATGACATAGCACTGGTCAGAGTAACCCAGACTGATCAGGAACCAGTTTCAAAACACTTCTATGGGCATGGACCTTCAGAGGAGCTCAGCAGTCTCTGTTAGCAGCAGTGATGTGTGTGGAAGCAGAGCTTGCTGCCAGTTCTAAGCAGGTTGACAGCAATACTGGTGACAAAAAACTCTGTCATTTTAGATACGAACCTTCCAAAAAAAACAATTCTCAGCATTCTGAGCTCACAAAACACTCAAGGTTGAGACAGTAGAAATAGTTTCTATACCTTCCACTCCCACTGCCAAGAAGGATTCAAGCCTTGTGGGAAACTCTCTGAATTGATCTAGATACAGAGCTGGGCAGACAGAGAAGGTGAATGGTGTTGGCAGCTGGGGAGGAGTGCCAGTTAGCTGTTCTCTTCCAGACTTTCACTGCTGCACAGAGCATAGTGTCCCCCTCTACCACTTAGTAAATTTATGACATCACCAGCTGTTACCAGGGAAACACAGAAACTACAGATTTGGATCTTGGCAGCTAGGTGCAAAGAGGAAATGTCCCTCCTTTGGGGGACAAAAAGGAAAGCTGAAACAAATTCCAGAACAGCTTTGAACTGGAACAAAGTTGTGGTAGGTTAATAATTCCAAAACAAACAATTAGAGCTGCTGAAGTGCTGGTGGTCCCTATTATGTCACTTACAGAAAACAAACATGGGAGATTAAGTGCAAGACTTCTAACTTCATGCAGCTTAAACATATCCTTCAGACATAAGATCCTTACTGTTGACTTACAATTTCAGTTCTGATCAGTGGATTTAACAAGTTGCTTTTAGAGATGTGATATCCTCTGACCAATTATTTTTTAGGAAGTGCTAATAATTGCTGCTTCTTGAGAAAGTTTGCTTGTGTTCCACAGCAAAGAAAGTATGTAGTGTTGAGTTTTGATAAAAATGTGTGCAAATACCATTACTGTTGTGATGAAATATGTGCTTTTAATAGCTTTTTTAAAATGTGGGTTTTGTGAGAGTTGTTGTCTTTAGACATGCATTTTATAGCTTTTAAGTGCTTGAGATTTTTGAAGTTGCAGAAATCACATTTTTGTCTTTTAGTAACATTAGCTGATGTTTTATTTATGTTGCATGTTTAAATGAAAACACTGCTTTTTAAATGGTTTATTATTAAAGTATTGAGTAGTTGAGACTCAGCTAATATTAGCTCTCGTACAGGCCTGTTTGATTTCATTCACATTGCACACCTGCACATCGTGTGTGTGCTTGAGTTACCTACAAATGCATGCATCTTTGTTGCAAAGGCAGATGGAGCAAGCTTGAGTGAAGACTCAAGCTAACTCGAGTCTGGAATTGTAATAACTACTTTGTCTCCATTCATACCTGCAAGGCTGTGGGCTATACGTGGCTGTGCTTCCACCTGGAGATCCCATGTAAGAAAGGCAGAAGCTGCTATGCTCACCAGATGTGTGGGAGATCTGAAACGATCTGTGTGGAATGTTAAAGACCTGTATGCATCCTATTGGGCTCTCTCTCCGCTAAGGAGCAAAACTGTTGAAAAAATCCCCATGTTGCTAATCTGCTGTCAAATACAGCCATTGTGGAGGTTCTTATGTGGACATTGAGCAGCATGCCTAGTACTGTTCCATAACTGTCTTAAACAGCAAGGAAACATGTTTAATCTGATTTTTATCTTCCATATCAAAAACCGGACAAGATCTGCTTGCCAAAAAATCAGTCTGTCTTTCCCCTGTTTTGTTGGTGGCCTTGGATCTGGGATTTCTATGCCACAAGATCAGTTTGCATACAGTCTGGATCTTGTTATCTGGAGCATGGTTCAATGTCCCCCATTGTGTCTTCTTTCAGTGGGATAATGACCAAGGAAACTGCTGAGCCATGGATGGATTGCAGGGATATGTCATGAGAAAGCCATTTAGAGTCATCTGCCCACATGCTGTGATCCTGGCTCACATTTTCAAAGAAAAGTTGCAGACGGAGGAGATCATGAGTGCTCCAAAGAACTTAGCTATGTATGCAAGTTCCTTTTTTTATCCTTTGGAGTGAGTCACTTTGAAAGGCTCCTTTTTTGGTCCTCTTTAGTTAGACTGCTGGTTCCTTTTGCTTGCATGCCCAGTCACAGTCCCGAAACTTATGTCTGGGGCTGCAACAGCCATTGGGGCTGTTGTTTTTCTCTCTGGAATGGTGGAAATGTCATCCTTTCCCACTTTTATTTTATAAGGATATGAAAGATTATTCCAAAGGAAAGAATTTACTGCTTGGGAAGATTCACGTACAACCAGGATGGGTCCCCCATGCAGACTTTCAGGTTGGAGGTATGCTCTGGAATTCCCTTGGGGAGGAGAACATTTTGTTTTGTGTGCTACATTCATGGTGTTTGCAATCTCTGCCATGGTTTTAGAATTAGGTACACTCCTGTGGCCTGTGCACCCAATCCCAAGTACACTCTCCAAATGCTAGCTCCTCTGGAGCTACTCTGAAGTATCCACAAGGGATCAGGAGGAAGTACTGTGGCCCTGCGTGAGCCCCACACAGGCCTTTAGGAAAATAAATTAATATGACAAGCATGCGTTAATCTAACCAATACATAGCATTTATTATTTAACATACACCGGCACTTGTAATTGTAAATTACTACAGGGCACATTCACATTTGTGCTGATGTTCTTCCTATATGTGGTGTGGAGTATGGAACAGGAGGGGCAGTTTAACAGGGCACACAGGGACAGAAAGACAAGGAGCTCCTATATGATGCTTTCTTCAGCACAAACATGTCCACTCCTGGACTCAGAGAAAGGGGAGTGAAGGGAACTCAGTGAAGAGTATCCTTAGACAATAAATTAATTGTCTTTTTCATGTTTTCATCCTCCTTTTTCTCAGGAGGCAAATGGAAAGAATTTTCCACACCTAAACCTGAGAGTCATCCATACTACACATGTGTTTATCGAATTCAGCTGGATGGAAGCCCTGTCCCCTGAAGAACACAGCTGTGAAGAGCCAGAAAACAGATCATTACGTCAGGTAACTACATTGATGTGAGCTGATAACAGAAATGGATGCAGAAATGATTCTCTGCCTTCTGGACTGCACTGTGATGGGAAAGATGGTAAAGAAAATTTTTGCTGTGCAGATTATGATTAAGATAGATAATAAAAGTCCTTCTAAAGATGGCACTGTCGTTGTCTTTCTCAACATTCTGATGTACGTTGAGGCGCGGTTGCTGACTAAAGTGGCAACACAGATAATCAAGTTTTTAAAGGCCCTAGTTCATAAATCTAATAACAGCACTAGGAGAAGCTGAGGTGTATTCTCTTCCTACTAGTGTATCATTAACGGAACTGGTATCACATTTTCCTTGTAAAATGGCTAATTCTGCAGTAGGGCTGAAAAAAAGATATGGTTTGACTTCCAGGCTCCAGTGGGCTGACCATTAGGAAGGAAGCCTTCCTGCTGCCTTCACTAGGAAGAAAGGGACACTGCATGAGAGACACTTTTCAAAGCAGTGCCTCATCTTCAGCCCTATATTGAGGGATTTTGTGGCCTGCAGCTAAGGGATACATAGTGGTGTCATTCAGAAAGGGGATGCACTGGCTGTGAGCTGACACATGCCAGTTTTGAGTTGCCATGCTCCCCAAAAGGGGCTTTGCCAAAAAAAGGTGAATTCATCACCTATTAGAACACATTTTGGCTGTACTATGCAAGCAATTTAGTAGAGTCTTTGCATATGAGTACTGGCAGTCTCTGAAACAAAAGCAGCAGGGTTGCTTTGTGTGCACTGAAGAATTTTTGCTATTGACTCCTCTGGAGTCACGGTTCTTCACCAGATCCGTATTCTGAAGGCCTAAAGTGCTCTTCAAAGGGCTACTGCAAATTTATAAATCATAATCACAGTCCTCAGTTGACATGACAACCAGCACCACTCCTGCTTAGGATCTAGCCCTGCAAACCTGTAACCCTCTGTCTGTACCACGCTCAGTACTCACCCCTGAGACTGCTTTAACCCTACCTTTTTTTTTAGTGGAACTTTTGTTGACAATGAAGAACATCTTTTTTAAAAAAAGCGTTAGAAGGAAAATTATATTCCTGGGTACTTAATGTTTCTGTGTTTGGGCTTCAGACACTCTGGGACATGCTGATTTGTTTAATAGCTACAGTCCTTGCTGGAATGTTTTTAAATTGCCTAAACATTCCTACTAGTTTTACGGGTTTATAATCTGTTTTTTTTATGTTGGTACAAATTTGACAGTGTACTTTCCAAGCTTCCATTAAATAGAGCCAACTTGCTATTGATAGAGGAATATCTCTGAAATAGCTTTCTGATGTCTTGCAGTGGAAGACTTTTCATTAACTCTGATTAGAAAATGAAAAACAACCTACCGTGTATTTCTTTTTTCAGTTCTTACTGTGCCCTAATGCCTGTGGGACTCCTGCTGGTGGAAAGGGGAAGAGAGTGAAAAAGTCCAGGGATAATTTAATGGAGAAAGGAATGTATTTTCACTGTGCATTGTGTTTGCCAGTTACTGTTGTTATGCGGCCATCAAAGATCTCAATGCTTTGAAACTTCTCGCTTAGAGGCTGCAGTATGTTGGTGCTTTCTTTACATAACTACGCTTTACCAGCTCTTCAGGTGTCAGTGCTGCTTTAAAAATCAGTATAGAAAACTTTTGTAACTACACCATCTGTTTTCAGTTTTCCTTAATTTGGCATCAGCCAAGCTGCTACAGACCAGGTGGTTAAAAGGGACAGAGGTAAGCCTGCTGCATTTTGGGGATTTAAGCCTACCTTTTCCCCCTGTAAATGCTGACCTTTTCAAAATGAGTTTGTTTCCCCCACCCCCTGCAAAAGTGGAACGTAAAGCAAACAAAAAATGTTCGCTACTTTTATCAGTGGAGCCTAATTCCATGCATTCTGGCTGCTTTTCACTGACAGAAAAAATATTCCAAAATAATTAGAGCTTGGAAATGACACTCTGTATCACTGTAACAATAACAGCTAACTTTGCCTTTTGCAAAATATATATTTTCTCAAGGAAATTTCAACCTAATATGCCAATCACCAGTTATGATGACCTTGGGAAAATCTAGCCTAAAGAAAGTAGTGGATGTTTGTAGCTGTTTTGAAATCTCCTGACTGGAGCAGTTTCCCAATGAGGAACGTTGTGCTTGTGTTACACCTTGTAGTGGGGTTGTCTCACTCGCCCTGTCTACAGCCTGGGACCTGGAGACTCTAATGAGGGAGCATGGGCAGCTTCAGTCCCCTCTGCTGAGGAGCTCCCTGGGGAAGGAAAATGTGCTGCTCATCAAAAATTGGTGTAACCATGGTCTGATTATCTGACTGATTACAGGACTAAACAGAGTTGGGTGGGTACCATTATATGCCGTGTATACTGGTTTCCTCTGTTCCCAGTAGCCTGAGCCTTGGGAACAGTTAGTGAGATGGTTGGGAAGCTTGACGAGCTGCTGAATTCTTTCTTGTCTAGTTTTCCTTGTCTAAGTTGCCTCAAATTATCAATGAACATTCTTACGCATACAGATGACAATTTTCATGCTGAAAATGCAGTTAGATACTTCTCAGGGTTTGCGGCTGGTTGAGCACCAATGAAGGAAATCCAAATGGATTTTGGTAACTGAGATGGGAAAGGAAAGTATCTGGAAATGCCATTTCTAATGCTTTCTGGAAGATATTTCCATCAGACCATGCAAAGAACTCTTGTTATATATATTATGAAAGAAACAGAAGAATATAAAATTTTTTAAAAGTCTTTTAAAATTGAAACTTTTTGAGAGCTTAATTAAATGTACTGTGAGAAAATTGTGTGGCTCACAGCTATTGACTTGAGGTTTATAGATTGTTGCTGAGTCCATGAATGAATAAAGCTTTAATGTCAGAATCAGTAACAATTGTCCTGTGCATCCTTTTATGTTGAAGCAATGAGAAAATATATACTCAGATTCCACATATATAATAAAAAGGAGCTTTTTGGATTGCAAGTAATGATGCTGACTTGTTTAAAACTTGCAGCCCTCTCTTAAAAGAAATCTTGCAGTTCAGGAATTTTCAAGGACTGTGTAGGAACAACGTGAAGAATGCCATCTTGTTGCATTTGCATGTCGGTTGAAATCCCGGAATACAGAGTTGAGGTGTGGTCATTTCGGCTTCACTCGTGCTGGATGCTACCTTTGTGTTCCGCAGAGTACACCCCAGCCCTGCTGCTGGGTCCTGCAAGAGGCACGCTACAGGTGCCGCCGCAGAGCTTTGGCTCACCATGACGTGCATCTTTCCTCTTATTTAGCTGAAGCACACCTGCTTCTCCACCCGGGTTTATGGGCTCGTTTCCCCCCGGACACCCTACAGCGCCCGTTCTGCGGCGGACGCCCCGCACTGGCACTCGCGCCCCTTCTCCGCGCGACTGCGCTCGGCAGCCCCGGCCGAAGGCGGTACCGTGCGGCGGGGCGCGGCGCTGGCCTCGGCTGCCCCCTGGCGGCGCCGGGCGGCGCAGCGGCCAGGCCGGGGAGCCCGCGGCCGGCGCTCCATGCGCCGGTGCCGCGGTGGGGGCCCCGGCCGGGCGGGCAGGCGGCCGTGCTGCCGGGTCCTGCGGCGCGGGGGGGAACCCAGCTGCGCCCTGCAGGGGGCTCGGGGGCGCCGCTCGCGTCTCGGCGAGACAGGAGCGGGGGAGCCCGGCGGCTCCCCGGACACGTGCGGGAGGGTTGGCTGCGCTTCCCGGATGGGCACGGGTGCTCCCACCGCCGCGCTCGGTGCCGCGAAGGCACCCAGCGTTACCGCAGGGCAGGCGCCTCGCAGCTCGCAGAGTCGGCGGGCAGCAGAAGTAAGATCTGAGAACGTGCCAAAGGCGGCTGCAGAGGGGCAGCACTCAGGTGTTGCCGCTACCGTGTACACAGAGGAGATGCGAAATGGATGGAAAACAGAAATATTTCAAGAAAGAGAAAGAACAGCACTAGTGGTAAACATGTCTGCAACTGCAGGCAAGGGGAGATGCATTGAAGAGAAAAAAAAGCTGGAGAAAGAAAAAAAAAAAGAGCATAAGAAGAAAACTGAGCACTCTAGTTCCTAGATGTGACTTGGAAAACATTACCCAGCAGCCCCGAACTGAAACAGAAGATGTATTACTGCATATAATGAGAAGGGCTGGGAAGACAAACTGACCAAAGACAGAAAAATATACCCAGAGAGCTAGGGCAGACAAAAATCTCCTGGGAGAACGCCACAAAGACTGACCTCGTTGATGGCCTTTGATAGAATTCAGAGCTGGGAAGATCTGGCAGAAATTTATTTTTTTTTTTAACTCTGAGGCTCTGTATGGAACTATCATATTGGGAACGTCAGAACACTTTAAAACAAAATTAATTTTAAACATTGCTTAGATTAACATTTAAAACTATTGCTACTGTGTTTCAGTTTTCCAGATGATTGATTATTTCTTTGTTTCAGAACACACAGTTTTTTGGTGACTATATTTCATGAAGACTGTAGGCAGATATTGCACATTCCAGGCATGCGCATTGTAGGTCCTTAACCCTGTCCTGTGTTAACGGCATTATTAAGACCACACGTAGAGATACTACATTGATGATCTAAATTTGTTCTTTAGGAGTGTGCCTATTTGTTTGTCACTAATAAAACACAGTCTGTAAGCACTACGCCCTATGTAGATGTCTTGGATTTTCACCATTATTTTTCCTGTTTTAGAGCTATACCACCAGCAGGAGAAAACACACGTCTCAGCATCTTTGTGTTGCTAGCATGTGATACTACCATGATGTGTGCTCAGCATCTCTAGTGCTAGTCATATTTGTCATTATTTGATAGTAAAGAATATGTAGGTATGCATTTTTTTTGGTATTCCCAGCAGCACATTGTGTGAGTAACCAAACTGGAAGCAATATATTTCTTATTCTGAAGAAAATGTCATTTCTGCCAGCAAGTATGCCAACAGTTTGCCTTTTTCTGTGACTGTTTGTCTTGGATGTCTTAAAAATTTCCAATTATTTTAGATCTCTAGCAAAGAAATTTGGGCAGAGCTGGCAGGGAAGAGCTGACCTCAGAGAGGATGGACAGCAAGCTGAACAAGGAAGAGCTGATCTCTAGGCCACAGGGCCTCTGCTTTGGTGAACCTCTTCCCAAAAGCTGCCTGCCAAAGAAGTGCTTTGGGCTAATACTCCTTGGCATGGGATGGCAGGAAGTTCTCAAGAGCTGGAGGGCTGGTCGGTGGGATTAAGGTCTGGCTATGTTAGGACTGTCTAAATCAGTACTGATCTTAATTTTACAAGGGACACAGAGGCATCAAACATTTCCTGGTGCCTTTAAGAATCAAGAATGATCAATGTTTGGGAAAATCTATTTTGCTGGTCTCTGCTGTTTGCTACTGTATACTAGATCTTCAGATACTTATCTTGAATTTAAGCTATTTAACTAACTTTTTTACATTTGTTTGGTTGGTTGGTTTTAAGCATTTCTGTTCTTTCAGTTCATGTTTTACCCAAGAGGACAGATTACCAGACAGAGAATCTAAATGGCCTGGCTTTCTCTCAGGGGACAAAAGAGAACAGAAGGGCTGTGCTCCAGCAAGTACGTGGTGGGTTCATTCAGGCTGCGTGGTGCTAATGTGGCTTTCAGAGTGTTCTGAATGTAGGCAGATTTGGACAGCCTTTTGGAGTTGGTAAGGCTCCAGAGCGTGGCTTCACTCCATGGGGCACCTTGAAGTGGGAGTGTCATGCAAGGGTCCAAGGTCCTTAACAGTTCACCAAGAATTTTCCACTCCTAACCCTGCAAGCCACTAATGCTGTTCTCCAGATCTTCCTTTGTAGGCACAAAAGCACTTCTGTTTCTGTATTTTACTCGTTCTCTGATCAGTGCTGATGTCAAGCAATGAACAGTTGTCTTCTAACCTGGTGCTGTGGGGTTCTGTGCACCTCTAATAATATGCTGAACACCTTTGAATTCTATTGGCATCTCTGAGATTTTCAGGTTGTCAGAAATGTTGGGGCTCAGACCCCAGACAAGTCCTCATTTGAAGACAGTATGTGATCCCTCAGTTTCTCCCCCAGCAAAGCAGCATGTGTTTTTCAAGGGCACGTGACAACAAGAGCTACTGCATTTGTTCCATGGACATGACCAGGGAGACGATCTTCCTTTTATGATTCACTTGACATTAATTCAGATTTCCATTACCATGGGAGAAACTCCCTCCTGGGAGGAGTTCTCACTGGGCCTGCAGTCTGTCTGGTAGACCATAGTAGATTTTTCTGCTTCTCCCCATGTTGTAACTTTCTATGGCCAGTTTTGCCCAGGGTTGGCTGGAATTATGTTGTTTAAGGTAAAGGAGAGCTGTGTGATTCCCAGTCTCTGGCTCACCCCTCTCAACATCTGTTTTTCTGGCTATTTATGGCAAGGCTTTGCTTTGCTACCTGCTGTCATGATTCCTGGCAATGGGCAACACTTGTGTTTTCCTGTTTACAGAGTTTTATTCCCAGACTGAATTGTAATTATGTGTGTGCACGTGTGTGTGTGTGCACAGGCACGTGTAAGGACGCATGCATGTGTGTTTTAAATCAGTCTCACTAGCTTTAAAACCATAATGTTATCCCAGATCTGGGCTCTTCACACGGTGTTCAAGAGCTGATCCACACATAGATGGATCAAGATATTTGTTTATTGCATGTCTGTGCACAAAGCTAGCACCCCTCAATGCATATCAGAACTTTCTATACACTTTGAACGATTGTTTACAATTACGCTTAGTCGTGCTTAATTCTTACTGGTTCTTACAAGTCTGTCTCCATTTAAAGGTACAGTGTTCTTTTTTTTCCACTGTGCATGTTCTGTGGGAAGGGGGCTTTGTTAGTAGCAGGCTCTCTTCGCTCGAGGTGGATCTTTTAGTATGCTCATTAGGATAATTCACACATAGTTCAGTAATTTTCTGTTTAGTCTCATTAACCACTTGGTTCTCCTCCAGGTTATCTTGCTGTGCCCCAGCTTAGCATATTTATGATGTCTGTTCCTTCTCCCAAAGCCATGTTTTGTTAACTGTTTGTAAGAATTTAATTAACATCCTCTGTTTTTCAAATTCTTTCTCGTTTTTCACTGTATATATTTACTTTTTTGGTTTTCCCTCTCTTTTATAAAGTAAGTAATTCTTATATTAATATGATCTACTATTCCACAGATAAAGTATCACCATGAAAAAGAGAAGAGAAAACAGAAAGAATAAGGTAACTGAGATGGGCACAAAACTGGAGTGAAGAGAAAAGGTAACTATAGAGACAGGATTTCCCCTGGTGAAGAGGACATAAATTTCCATCATTACTCAATAAATCTGGGCAAAAGTTCCAGTGTGGGATCAATTTCTAAGGTCCCTGTCTATATGAATGTTAATTGATGGGCTAACATAATGGTGCTGGTGGTCTTCAGCATGAGTTCACTTCCAAACACAAGAGAAATAGCAGGAACAGCAGGGGAATAAAATACAGATTGATTCATCCAAAAGGGGCAACTGGACTTTGAAATCAAAGACTTTATCTCTGTAGGAAAAGATGTCTCCTGTAGTGCAGCTCCATTAGATGGAGAAATTCTGGCAAGGAGGAGTTTGACCGTTTATTTCCATAATTATGATGACAGACTAACCCTGCCTCAGGGAATCAAATCTGCTCCATTTGTGTCTTCTGAATGCCTAAGGAGAGATACCCGGCTCTCACAGGCTCCATCAAAGCTCTGAATACAGCTTCTGGCCCCTGTGGGAAGTCCTTGCTTTCAGGTACTGCAGGAATTGCAGCTGAGAGGAGCACTGACTGCAGTGGAAGGTGTGAGAGGCAGACAGACAGGAGGCATCCCGAGAGCTCACCACAGGAACATAAACCTGTATCTGAGCAGAGACTTTCACGGGGAATGGCACCTTGAGCCAACGTGTCTGAAAGAGAGGATTAGCATGTAAAAGGAGAATAGGAAGTAGTCTCTTTGTTGCTACCTGGAGATGAGGCCTAGGGAAAGACCCAACAGGGTGGTTAAGGCAGGCTCCCCAAAAGTCGTCAGAATCGGAGTTGCCTACCAATTACTACACTGTGAGTTGTGGGAAAATTACTCTGAGGGGGAATTAGAGAAAACTGGGACCTAACAGAAGCATAGTATTCTAGAAAGCTTTTTAGGGTAAAATACAGTTATCACTTTCAGGGTGGCTGGCATGCACGGAATCTACCACAGCTCCCTTAGGCACACACCCTGCCATCTCAGCACTGCTGATAGGAGTAATGGAGAGGGGAGGGGAGTGGAAACCCCACGGCCAGGCTCTGTTGTACTCCCTGCAGGAATGGGAACTTGATGGTACCACACAGCTGATAAGCTGCATAGCAGTTGTCACATGAAAAATATATGAGAAGATGTCCACTGCTGAGCCAACCATTGTGGTGAAATTACTTTCCTCAGATGAAATAATCTCATTATAATACTAACACACACCTCCACCCCAAAGTTACCTGCCTCCAAGGTACTACTATGCCTCACTGGGCACATGATACCAATCAGTAACAAAAATATGTATGACTAGAGTCACTCAAGCTTCACCTAAAGGACTAGTCCTGGACTGGAATAAGTCCAAAGGGTGTAGGGGGGAATTGTTGTCTGAACTCCTGAATTATCACACACTGACTCAGTGTTTCTCTAAAGCTGTTATGAATGAAGGGACTTCTAATCAAGGGAGTCAGCCTTGGGCAGGACGGGAAGCAAGGGATGGTGAAAAGAACACTGTTATCTAAAGTTACACAGAAAGAAGCCTCCAAGTGATGAAGTTCTGGCTGCAAGAGAAGACAAGCTGATAAGGTGTTAAAATCCACAGAAAGATAGTTGAAAGTAGGACAAAGGTAATTGTGGTAGCGGGAGATCATGACCTCCAATTCAAACAGCACCCCACCCCCCCCTACCCCCCACACCCCCCACCCCTGAAAAAGGACTTGGAGAGCACATGTAGTTAGTGAAAAACTTCTGGGATCAGCTGATGGGCTGAACCTGTCTTCTCCCCCATAGGGATGCCTATCAGGTAAGAACGTTACGATTAACTCATGCTAGCTGTTATTAGGTGTGTTTTAAGCTTGTTTTGCAGTCAGTGTATTATCAATGGCAATCCTCAAACCTTACTCTGTCATGAACTTGTATTTTGTATAATAAAAAACTTCATCTGAAGTTCATTTTGTACAACCCTACAGAGATTTGAGTAGTTGTTATAAGGGCTTTAACTCAGTGATGCTGTCAGCGGAGGTCCCTGAATAGGTTAGTCAAATCACCCTCCAATACAGTAGGCTGTTAAAACACAGGTAGCGGATGTGCTGGTCAGACACAAGGGTCTTGTTTTTCTTGGAAAACTGATAGGCTGATCAAATATAAAGGGTTTGAGGAAACCCCCCCTTCCTAATGTGACATGATTCTTTGGTGTGTAACACCTCATTGCAGCCAGTGCGAACCAAGGGCTCAGCATTTTGGAGACGAAGGGTGAGCATGCTTGTGGAGATGTCACTTTCTCCCTTAGAGCCTTGGAAAAGAGAGACCTACTGGATCTGTTGGATCCATTGGATGCATTGGAGAGTACTTCTAGTAGCCCTCTACCAGGAAATCCAGGTTGCACAGGTTGCACCCAATGCTAGACTCCTGTCAGCAGACTGGAGCCAAGGTGTCTGGCAAGGCTGGTTGGAAGTGAGTTGAAAGAGCCTGACTCCAAACTGCAATCCGTGGAGAGGCCATTAACAGTTTAGATGCCTTCAGTGATGGCAAGTTGCTCAGGGAGACACTGGCAGTACCTCACACGCATGGCAAGGATCACAGCTCAGAGAGTTTGTGTTGAGGTGTTTGATCTGTACTAGGTTGTAGCAGTAAAGCTAGGTGGAGTCTTGCACCTAATTTGTTGATGTGCTAAACGGTAAACTGACAAAGTGTTAAAGTGACTCAGGCTCCCAGTGGAAGGGATTTTATTCCATGCATACATAACAAGTTCATTTGTCTTGCTCTTCCCAGAACGGAGGGCTTTGCGTCCAGACTGGTCAGTGTTGGGACCATTTTGCCAGCCTGCAATTAGTGTACGTTTATAATTCCTGTGGCGCACAAATATCCATAACATCAAACACTCACTTGATGAGTTTTTGCTGGGTACCCGGAGCAGAAAAGCAAGAGTTGCAGAAGCATACGTATTAGTGGATACCCAGAAGTACTGTCAGGACCTTTCACCATGGCAGTTTGCTGCGACAGAGATTCCTTAGCTTGCTGTGACTCATTTTGATTACAGAAACAGCTTAACTCTGGCCACAGCCAAGCCCCACGCAGCCGCTCGCTCATCCCCCCTTGGTGGGGCGCGGGAGAGGATCGGAGGGGTCAGAGCGAGGGAACTCCTGGGCTGAGATGAAGACAGTTTAACAGGTAAAGCGAAAGCCGCGCGCGCCAGCAAAGCAAAACGCGGAATTCGTTGCCCACTCCCCACGGGCAGGCAGGTGCTCAGCCATCCCCAGCACAGCAGGGCTCCGTCACGCCCGTGGCTTGGGAAGACAAGCACCATCACTCCAAACATCCCCCCTTCCTCCTCCTTCTCCTTCTTCCCCCAGCTTATACATGGAGCATGAAGTTCTATGGTATGAATTACCCTTTAATTAGTTTGGGTCAGCTGTCCTGGCTGTGTTCTCTCCCAGTTTCTTGTACCCCCCCCAGCCCTCTCGCTGGCAGGGCCTGAGAAGCTGAGGAGCCCTTGGCTTAGTGTAAATATCACCCAGCAACAACTGAAACCAGCAGTGTGTTACCAGCATTCTCACACCAAATCCAAAACGCAGCACTGCACCAGCGACTGAGAAGAAAATTAACTCTATCTCAGGTGAAATCAGGGATACCGCCCCCCCCCCCCCAACTATGCATCAGTGCATGCCATGCTCAAGTGAGCTGCTGCTGTAGAGAGGCTGTGTGTGCCTAGGTGGAGCCCCAGACCATCATCACTATCTCACTCTTAGTACCTGGACTCTGCTGGTACACTGGTTAGTGTTGAAATCAACCCCATCATGATGCAAAAATAAACAGAACGCCCTCAAGCTCTACTCTAACCAAATGAGTGAAATATAGCCAGGACAAAAAAGTTGTAAAAAACCCAGCACCAATTCTTACTGTGCGACGTTTTCTTGGCGTAGACCTGTCTCCATGGTATGTCTCTTGAACTGTGCAGAAGTGGATGAGGTTTAGAAGCTAAGATATAAGGTGTCCTTCTAGGCTTTAAAGCAATAAAATCATACAGCTGTGCTTTGTCACTTGGAGGTGAATGCTCACAGCGTAGGAGTAGGCATTAGCCTACTTAGAAGCAGTAGCAAGTTTTACCATATTAAAAAAAAAATTTAAAAAATATTTAGAAACATTTGATGTTTCCAGTGCTGGGCTACAGCTGAAGACAGTCATATAAAGTAATGCCACAGCTTTACTAAACCACATTTTGACCATTTCATTTCTACTGCCTGTGTCAGTGGTGCAAGCCCATTGTGCAGCCATACAGGAAACCCGCAGCAGAGGGGCAGTGTGGTGTGATTCACTTCTGGCAGGTTTATATGACGAAAGGATGGGTCCTGTGCAATCATTGACATTATAGATTCAGGTACTGGTGTTTCAAAAGAAGGATTTCCAGGCTTTTCAGTTTGAATGAAAATAATCAGGAACCTAGTCTTTTATTTTTGGCAGCTCTGCCTGTTGTCCAGGTGTAATTGGCATAGATGATGCTGATGTTTTCAACTATACCGCATAGTTATTTGGTAACATCTTACACTATTTCAAGGAATAATAATGAAATTGTCAGTATCTGCTGCAGTTGCAAAGGTGCAATGTTGTCCTGTAAAAATATGTTTGTTAATGTGAGTGCTCCAGTAGATTTATGCACAGTGAAGCTTTGAAAACGTCACTTACACTCCTAATTTTTCTTATCCAGACTGAGGTAAATCTGGTGAGATGGAACAGCTTGCATGTGAGGGCCACTCTGTGGAGGTTCTCTGTGTTGTGTGTCAGTGGCTCATCAGGTGGCTGTAGGCATTCAGGTAGTTCATGGTTTTGTTGGAAAATCATGCTGCCCAGCACGGGCCGTCCCTCACACTGAGGCAGCAGTGGGAAGCAGGCCTCTCCCAGCCCTGCAGGCTGAGGAGCCAGTACAGCCTCCACAGAGCGGGTATCGGCTTCTACAGGGCGGGTATTGGCCTCCACAGCGTGGGTATCACCTTCCCCAGAGTGGGTATCGGCCTCCACAGCGCGGGTATCAGCCTCCACAGCATGGGAGACAGCCTCCACAGAGCAGGTATCGGCCTCCACAGCATGGGAGACAGCCTCCACAGAGCAGGTAACAGCCTCCACAGAGTGGGTATCAGGTTCCCCTGAGCGGCCTCCGCAGCGCGGGTACCGGTCTCCGCAGCGCGGGTGGCGGCGGCGCGGCAGGCCGCAGTGCGCACGGCGGGCCGGCAGGGGGCAGCAAAGCCCTTCAGGAGCGCGGCGGGCCGGGCGCGGGGGTGCGAGCCGCTCCGGTACCGCCTCAGCCCTCGGGACCCCCGGCTGCTGTCCTGTGCGCCCCACGGCTCCCACGAACTCCGGCCCCAGCCTCGGCTGCCCACACTGTGCGGGCGGGGGCAGCCCCCTCAGCCCAGGGCCGGCGGTGCCCCTCGCCCTCCGGGCAGGGCAGGCCAGGCAGCCGCCGCGGCCCTCCTTCCTCCGAGGGAAAAAGCGTTGCTGTTGTGCTAGCGAGACCCTTACCCGGGGAAGTGTTTGTGGCGGGGCTTTGCCGACCAGGACGCGGCAGCGCTGCGGCCGAGGGCTGGGGGCGGCCAGAGGACAGGTACGTGAATGGCTGCGCCTCCATTTCCCGGGGTCCGGCAGGCCGCGGCGGGCTCTGCACCGCGCCGGACCCTCCCCGCCCCTGGAACCGGCCGTGGCCCACTGTCCCACAGGGAATGGCGGCTTTCCTAGTGTGAGGCCTTAGAATCAGAGGGTCGTTTATACTCGGAAAAACCTTTAAAATCATCGGGCCCAGCCGTTGCCCCCCAGCACTGCCCAGCCCGCGGCTGAGCCATGCCCCTCGGTGCCACAGCCAGGCGGTTGTTGAGCGCCTCCAGAGGTGGTGACTCCGCCGCCTCTCTGGGCTGCCTGTTCTAGCGCTTCAGCACCCTTTTTGTGAAGAAATTTTCCCTGATATCCAATTTAAACCTCTCTGGCGCAACTTGAGGCCGTTTCCTCTTGTCCTTCCGCTTGTTACCTGGGCGAAGGGACCGACCCCCACCTGCCCACGGCCCCCTGCCAGGCAGCTGCGGAGAGCCCGCTTCCCTCCCGGGGGAGCGGGTGTGGAGAGGGGAGCCACAAGATGGCAGCCGCGTCTGGGGCAGGGAGCGGGAGCGGGCCCGGGGCGGGCCGGGAGCGGGCCCGGGGCGAGCAGGGAGCGGGCTGCAGCGGCTCTCCCGCGGGCCCTCCCGCTTGGGCACGGGACCCCGCCGGCCTCAGCCACCGCCTCACCTTGGTGGCCCTAGGCGGGCCAGCATCGCTATCAGGCTGCCAACGTGCACGGTTTCGGCCGGCTGCAGACAGGTTATACTGCCGCTGTAAAGACTTTGTGAAGATTAAAACTCTGACGTTGAGCGGATCCCACTGAAAACTCCTTATGGCAGGGCAGTTTCACACTATTGTCCCTAGTTTATTAAATGCATAACAATCGGCTGATACCGTGCTCAGTAATTTAACATTTTGTTTCTTGATGACTTCCTACATCTTTTTAGTAGGTTTTGTTTTGGACAAAGGTTTTCTGTGTATTTATTCTCTTCTAAACCAAGCACTGTGTGTAACATTCAGACATATTGTGAATAAGCAGAATTTGTTAGCACGTTAAAATGAAATGATTCCTAGTTAGCACAGGATATAATCCTATATTTAGGCTTCTGACTCTCTTTTATTTGGCACCACAACTTTTTATCTTGGACACACACCTTCAGTGCTACAAATTAATCTTTGAGGTGAGACACCGCATTGCCGCTGGCAAAGAAACCTTAGTTTTGTAGTAGTAGTGACTAATTTACACGCCTGCCCCCGCTCTCTTTCTAGCCTTCTATTCATAAGCAACGTATCAAGGGTGGACGAATGCCAGCAGAACAGCCTGTCTTCGGGAAAGATACTAGCTTTTTTTTCACCCTTCTTTGACTCTCTTCTTGCGCTGGCACAGAAAGCCTGTCAGTACAACCTCCATCGTTACCTTATTTTTCCTTGTTTCGTTTCCTCCTACTCCAGCTCCCTCCAACCCTTCAACTTCTTCCTGATAAATATCTTGACGCTGAGGAAGGTGCTAACAGGAGTTTGTGTGCGTTTTAATTTAGAAGTCATTCTTTCTGAGATTGATTCAGGGAATCGAAAGTCTCTTTGTAACTGTCACCTGACTATTTCACATCTGATACAACTGCCTGGTCTTTTTTGGTCTGGTTTATTACAAGCTGCCTTGTAGCCACTGAAGAACTCGAGCTTCTTGCTGAAATCGCACCCAGCCATGCATGCCCTTCTACAGGGCGAGGGAGAAAGGAGGTCTGCTAGAGTTCACGCTAATAATGACTCTAAATGCCCATTTCCCACACATCTTTCCTAGCACAAACAACGAAAATAGTCCACTTGCAGAGAGTCTGATTCAGCTTTCTTGCATTCCACAATAACAGATGGATTGCTAGACTGTTTACTGTTGCTTCCCACAAACTTCCTGTTAGTAAACTCCTGTATTATTTATGAAACAGAAAAATTACAAAGAAGTATCTTAGCTGATTACTGCCTGCTGATGAACCACTGCCAGAGAAACTTTTTATACAAATATGTGCATGGGAGCAAAGATCACTCCCGCTGCAGGTTTTTTTTGGATATTATTTTTACAATTGTTTCACAATATGCCGTGACCCTGTTGTGCTGCTCTCCCGAGCAGGTATTTCCTGCACCCAGACATTTACAGTTGAATCGAGGTATCTGTGAATGTGTGAAGGGGGTGGGGGGGGGGTGAGGCATGCATACAAGTTAGAGATCAGCTATGAATAAGAAATGTTTAAAGCCTTTTTGTTTTACAATGACAATGATGAATGAGATGTTACTAATGTGATACTAATCTCTGCTGACCTAGTTTAAGAAGTCGGCTGTCTTGGAGCTGTTGGCAGAAAACTGAGTGCTGTATCGATCACCTTTGTGCTACTTCTGACACAAGTAGACAGTAAATGTGAAGAAACTTTATTTTCCTCACAGTTTAGCTGTTAAACTCCTCAAAACACATGAGCTGAGAAGGGCACTTTGCACTGCATACCGTAGGTTGGACTGATTTTTGACTCTCAGTGGTGTGAGGAGGCCAACCTAAAATCTGTTTGTACAGTTACATCAACAGAGCTAGCAGATTTTAAAAAGTCTGTAATGAAAAAGAGCAAAATGTAATGCAGAAATATGAATGTTGTATATTACCAAAAGTACTTCTAGTGATTTTAGAAATAATACTTGACCTAACATCATCATTCTGTTTTTTTTAAAATAGTTGCTATTATATTTCACCAAGTTTCTATTCTATTTATGTATTCTGTATGAAGGAATTGGCTGCTGCACCTGATATTTTTGATTGTAGACGTGCATTATATATACATACAGAAAAGGAATGAAAATGTTCTGGATCTGAGACACAAATAAGTCTTCCTCAAGATTTTTTGTTTGATTCCCTAAACTGAAATCAAAACTCAAAACAGCACTGCAGATTGAGCACTTTCTAATGTTAGCCCTGCTACCACGGATCAGGCATTGCGTAAAGTTTAACAGAAAAAGCTGCTGTGCATTGTAGGCAACTGCAGGACACCGATTAAATCATCATATACCTTTATAAGATCTGTATTTGCAAAGAACTGATATCAGATGGAACAGGGCATTTGCTGATCCTGGGGCAGAGCTCATTTCTGAGCATTTGTGTGAGACAACATTATGTAACAGAGCACTCATTTCAATTAACAGAACGTGTCTTCTCTGATCAAATTCTCTCTTTTCTGTGCCTCCTTAAATACCCTCACTCAGAGCTCCTATTGACAGAAAAAGAATTCAATGTTATTAAGGGCAGATGATCAGCAGCAGTATCTCCTGATGCTTCAATCCACCAACAGGAATCTTGTGACAGATGTTTCTGCACTTTATGCAAATAGGAACTTCATGGATCAGTTTTCCTTTCCTCCATGGAATATATGCAGCTGGAAAATAGAAATCCAGCTCCACGGCATGAAGTGAAAAAAAAAAAAGCCATGCCACTGACCAAACAGGCAGCTGAGAGAAAGCAAGCCGTGGATGTGAAATCGAAATAATTATACTACTGGTTCTTAGGATCACTTCTGGGTGTCTTAATCAAGCAGTGCGTGCAATGATACAGGTTTTGTGGGCGACAACAGTGCCGCTCACAAGTCGTTTCTGAAAGGAGTGGGGGGGATCTTCCCCGGGTTGTATATGTTTCTTCACAAATCTTTTGGGTTTTTAACCATTTCTGCTATGCTGGTTTCATTTTCACAGCAGTTGTGGATAACTATATTAGGTATAATATGTAAATGTATTAAAAATAGTGAAGCTGAGTTTGCACGAGAAGAAAGGATTTCAGCTTCTTATATGTAATAAATAGGGTATAGGCATTTATATAAACAGTATGGGTTTAGTTACATTCTTTATAATAGCACAGAAAGCTGGATATGTGAAAATGATTGATGAAAAGAAGATGGAAAATTTCCTTCCTATTTATTACAAAAAAAACCCAACCCTCAAACTTAGTGAATTAGTGGAGGTTTAAAGGAAATACAGTTTTACAAATTATTGCATAGTATATAAAAGAACATATGTATTTAGTAATTTGTATAGCATCCTGCAATAAGGACAGGTTGTAGAATCTCACTTACTATAACTCTAGAAAATCATGAAATCCTAAACACAATTATTTTAAAAATGCTATTTTAATTAGAATTATTAAATAAAATTAATACTGTTACTTTAGACTGCTTTGGCCTTCTTCTGATTTTTTTTAAGATGTTTGTGCGAGTATTTTTTATCATCAGACATCAGAAATAAGTATCATGAATTGTTGGTCAACCTGTCTGTAGCTTATTTTCTCGTTGAGAATTTTGTTAATCTTGTATATACATTTTAGGTGTTTCAAAATCTATTGTTGGTCACCAAATATTATTATTTTTTTAATATTTTCATTTAGAATTTAATTCAAAGCCTGTATTTGGTAGTGTGTAAACATTCAGTCAGGAACTATGATAAATTTTCTTTATATATACACAAAGCCTGGTTTTGTATCACGGTATTGTGTAGAATCTTGTCTCCATTTCATGACTAGTCAGATGCTGAGAAGACACCTCTATTCAGTTCAGAAGTGCTACATAATTTTGTTCAAAAATCCTTTTCTGTACTTCTTTTTTCTAATTAATTTTATAATAAACATTACTGATTTTATGTTGATTTATTTTAATTCAGTTCCTTAAAAAAAAAAAAACAAACAAAACACCCAAAGACATAGTGCCAATACTAGGAAAAGAGGAAAGAAAGGGATACGTGTGCAAGTGATTATCATGCTATACTGAATCTAGTGCAGATGAACGGCAAATAATTGACAATATGTTTGTATGTATTATATCATGTCTGCTTTTGCAAGATGCTGTGCAGCTAGTGATGTTCTGCAGGTAAGGTACAGTTTCAGCTAAGACCTGTGTCTGAAGAGTCAAATACAATTCTAGAATCAAGTATTAATAGAATAAACTTAATTTTAGTTTTTTATAAAAGTGCAGCTGCATTTTCTATTTAATTATAGGTTCTCACAGTAGTAATTTTCCCATGACCTGCTCAATCTCAAAAGTCAGAAAATTGCTTCTTTTTTAAAGCTGACAATAGCACGGTATGTTTCCAAAGGAAAAAGACAAATTACAGAAAATCATTACTTTAAGCATATTTAAATAGTCAGGAAGAAATCCTAATTGAAAAGTTTGCTAAAATGTGAAAAAGTTAGCAGTGCCTTTTTTTTTTCCCCCCCAGATTATTCTCATGTTATTTGTAGCTTTACAAGCTGCTTATGATATGATGCCTTTCCTTTTTCTGCTCACCCTCTACCCCCCACCCCTTTCCTCTCTGATAAGGTTAGACAAAACATCTTTGGGATACAGAGATTTTAACAAGAGAGTAGTGAATTTGTAGGTGTGTTTAATAATCTAAATTGATTATTCTGTAGGAAGCTGAGACAAAGGTGACGGGAATCTTCGCATTTCTTTGCATGGGCTTCAGAGCAGTCTGTGAGCCTTTATTTTCCAGTAGTAGCTACTTTTCCCCCTGTATTTTAAAACAATTTGTAACCTTATAATTATCTTAATATATGTACAGGTGATACAGTAGCATCTTTATGTTAAACTTGAACATGATTCAAGCCAGTAATTGACCTATAAATGAGCAACGTCAGAGTAGTCCTTAAATGAGGATGTGTTTGATGAAGTCTTTTGGCTGGTGGGGTGAAGTGTGAGCATGGCAAGGCTGGGGCTGCTGGCGGACCCACTGGCG
The DNA here is from genome assembly GCF_023638135.1 of Falco biarmicus. Lineage (NCBI taxonomy): Eukaryota > Metazoa > Chordata > Aves > Falconiformes > Falconidae > Falco > Falco biarmicus. Next base: position 2,085,523 of record NC_079295.1, on the reverse strand, counting down.
GAGGTGTGCAGTGGGGCTCTCCTCCCGCATCGACGCAGGGAGGGGTTAGGAGCTCTGGGACGGGGCTGTGGGTGACTGAAACTGTTGGTGGCTAGTCCCTGTTTGGGCCCTGCTGCTGCCCAGCAAAAAGGGTGTTTGGGCAAAGCCACCCACTGCGCAGCATGGGGTGCACCCTGCAGCAGGCAGGGTGAGGGGCACCACCATGTCTCCTCGACTGCTTCTGCCCCTCACAGGCCTGGCCAGCTGCCTGCATAGTTGCCAGTTACTAATCATTAACTGCATTACTGCCAATTAGTATATTTCTAACCACAGTTGTTCAGAAAGGAAAAAAAAAAAGAGGTATCATAAAATAGTTTGACAATCATGAAGTGCACTCTGTTCCCTCTGCATGCCTCATCCCCAGTAAACCCATGCTCTTCCCCTGTTCCCCCTAGTCCTTCTCCCACTGTTTCCCACCCCTGAGCTCTCCCTTGCTGCTGGCATCTCCTTGTGGAAGAGAGGAGGAGAAAACCTTCACTGGGGTCCCTTCTGCTGCCACAAAATACTGGGGGGGGGGGGGGGGCGGAGGAGTGGGAAAGAGTTGTCTGCTGAAGTAGGTAGCCATGGTAATGTGTCTTCAGCAGTTTCCCCAAGGGAGCCTACAGAAGGAGTTGCTCTCCTCTATTTGCTGAAGCACTCAAGCTCTTCCCCATCCCCATGTTCTCCATTTCCCATTTCTAAATGACTGTAGCTCTTACAATTAGGCCCCAACCATGGTCCTGTGAGAGAATGCAGTGATTAGTGTGATCCTTGCTACAAAGATGACAGCCATTAGAGGAGGAATTTGCTGTATTTTTGTCTTATTTTCCATGAACCAGCAGATGACATTTACCCAGGTGGCTCTCACTGTAAGATTCACAGAATGAGTTCAGGAGAGTATTATTGTCCCCGCACAATGCTGGGGCAGCTCCATGGTGATAAGAACAGTTGTAACTCTGTCAAAGCCCATACGAGCTTATACTCCATGATGTAATGATTTGACCCAAGCCATTTCTGCATGAGGTGTTCCAGACATATTTGTTAGTTTTTTTTTTTTTTTAAATAATAAATTTAAGCTAACGCTTCAGGTTTTGGCTCTGGTTAATCATCCAGTGCATTAGGCACAAAATACTGTTTTCAGCTCCTTGGTTGATCTAGACCTTAGACCTAAAGCAGTGCAAGAGGACAATGTACAGGCTGGTTCCCAGTGTAAGGGGCAACGTGAAGCAAGCATGGGGAGTAGGGCTGCATCCTCCCTTTGTAGTCGTGCTGGCCTGGGTGTCCCACAGCTGTTCAGAGCAGGGATCCCTCGGTCATCTGCCCTCCATCCCAGTGCTACTCTTCTTCTGGTTTGTACGTCAGAGGAGCTGTGCGCAAAGTCAATTGGCATCCAAGGATTGTTTTGATCAGCAGTGGTTTTCATTTAAGGTCAAATGAAAAATGACGTTAAGTTTGTCATACTTGCCTGATGCTTTTGCTTTCTGCCACTTTATTTCTTTCCTTCACTGGTGTGAAAAAATGGGAGTTTACATACGGGGGGATGGGGGTGTGTGGGTCTTTCTTGCATTTTTTGTTTTTGTTGGTCTAATTTTTCAGTCATTTCTCAGACTATGCTGTTGTGTTTTCTGACCCTCCTGGTCCCAGATCACACTCATCTGCAGAGTCTCAGTTTTCATGACAGCTGGCTGATCACCAGCATAGCCGAGTTGGGGGACTCAATGGAAGGACCTTGACCCCCCAGCCAGCATCTCTCGGGGAATTCTCTTTGTTGGGTGCTTTCAGGCTGAGGCCTCCCCCAAAGATGAAGGCATTTTCTATTTGCCAAAGTGGGGAGACAACAGGAGGAAGAATAAAGATGGAAATCTAAGCAGTCAGCTGAACTTGTTCAGACCGATACCAGCCTGCGGTATTCAGACAGCAGCTAACCCAAGGTTTCCCTAACCTTGGCAGAAGTGCGGGAAATAGTTGCAGGAGGATGAAGTGTTCTTGAACTGTTTCTCCCATGTATCAAGCACAAGCAGGCTTTTCTTCAATATTAAGCATGTGCCTCTCTTTTCTTCCCCTTTAAAGAAACTTTTTATTGTAGACTATAAAAGGGGGCGGGGGGGGGAATGAAATAATCAATCTCTCTCTGTGGACCCCTGTGCTGCCTCTACACTATCCAAGGACAAAGATGCAAATCAGGACCTCCCCAGTATAAAAGCATTTATAAGGCAAATGTCTTGCTAAAGTCTTACAGTAAAAGCAAAAGGTTAAAAGAAATAGTTGTGCTCAAGTGTCATTTTAAACAAAAAGGAAAAAAAATAATTAACCACATTCTTTAAAACATCAGCCAGAGCTTCCCTGGAAGCATCAAAAACAGCGTTCCAGATAAAAGCAGCATGATGTGAAAAGACCTGATCAGCAACAGATTGATGTCTGGGCTTGGGGACTAATGTAAGAACTTAAAGACTTGGCTAGAGAATATATCTTGAGAAGCATAAACATATAAGAGGATGCCAAACCATGAAAGGCTTCCTTTGCACTGAGAATTCAGAAATCGGCGTGTTGACAAGCAGGGAAGCCAATGCTGCAAGCAAAGCACACAGGGTGATGAATAAACTCAGCCTTTGGGAGCCTAAGATGAGATCTAGAAAGGGGCCAACCTATTTAGTCACAATTTTAAGTCTCTACACCCAGCATTTAGGTGCTGTCAAGCTTCAGACCTCCCCACCCAGCTGCCGATGCTGACGTCCCATGGACTGGGGCAGCAGAGTTTGATTCAGAAAGTGTCTGCTAGTGTTCGGTTTTAAGAGGAGATGGAGAGACTTCCAAGAAGCTGACTTTATAGCAGGCTGGTTGAGCCATTTGTTGAGGCAATGGGAGAGTCAGGTTTAATTTCCTGCTCAAATGTGCTGCATTTTCTGGCCGTTGGCTTAGCAGTAGGCTCCTGGATTGCTTCCCTGGTGGCCACATATACCTCCTCCTGTGTACCGGGTGAGAGCTTGGAGGCTGTGTGGGGTCTGAGCTGTTCTTTGGCTGGCACGTCAGATCAGAGGCAGACGTATGCCTCTGCGATCTCCATGGTGGCCTCTGTGGAGCTACTGCAGCAGGAATGCTAGCTTTAAACCCTCAAGCAGTGGGCAAAGCAAGGGAACAGATATGGCTCGTGTGGTTCTCAAATGTGAGACCTGGTCACTCTTTATTAACTGGGGAGTCACTCCGGGATGCTAGCAGTGAAGCAGTGTTCTTATCTTGTGAGAAAAAACATGCAGTTTTCCTTTAGCTGTACTTAAAATTGGATAGTTCAATAGTTGGGCTAGAATTAACAGATTTACATATGAAGCAAAATAGCTATGAAAAAGTAGTTATTAGGGAGTTAAACAGATCCTAGCTAATGTGCAGTCTGATTTTTGATGGATAGGCTCAGTTTAAAAGCTATATTCTAAGGAAACTAGAACTATCTGCAAAAATACGGGATGTGTGTGTTGTAGTCAAATGGAGAGAAAAAAAATAAACTGTTTACCTAAAAGAGCAACTTGAGAGGGCAATCCATAGGCGAAAACGCCAATGGCTTCATAGTTTGTGTTTAGCAAAACCTTACCATGCGGCTGTGCAAGCTAAACCCTGCCTTTCTCTTGTTTGGAAGAGATCTTGAAAGTCCTTTAAACTTGTTGACTTTTCTCCTCTTTTGCCAGGCTTTCCTGTGTAAGCACGCTGATCCAAATGCGTTCATTCCTTGAGATGTACTCCTGTTATTGTCAGATATCTCCTGGAGGCTGAACACCTACCCTGGGAGGATGCTGGTAAGTACTGCAGGCACCTCTTCTTTGAGCAAAGTGATTAACAACTATGCAGCTGATGGCTCTCATTCTTGTTCGGTTGGCAGGGTTGGCATCACTAAACTTGAGCTCACTTGTCACAATGGCAATAGAGTTGGAATTTAATTATCTGCTGGAGAGGAGCCCTGACAGCTGTGGCGTAGGTTTTTCGATGTGGATGTTGCCTGGATCACAAGAAAAATACCAAGGGCTGGTGAGAACAGCCATGTTCTAAAAGCATCTCTGCCTGGGTTAGACCACTGTGTACGAAAGAGGTATGTGTGATTATCTTGAAGCTATTTATTGACTGTCAAGTCAGATTGTGGTTAAAGTTTATCGTTACTGAAAATTGTCCTCAGGAATCCTTTTACTTCACCAAAAGTAACTTTTCTTTTCCATGTCTTAGTTTGGACGCACAGTGTTTGCTTACCATATTAGCCCTGGGTTTGCCTCTGGCTTGAAATTCTTGGAGGAAAGGGGATGGGTCTGCTGCTGGTTCCTTAAACAGTGGCAGTCTGTGATGGCTTTCTAGTAGTAAAAACATTTTAGTAGTAGCAGCAGCAGGTAAGACCTCATTTTCCTATGGTAATGGTTATTATTGGTAAACTAAGGAAATGTTAGCTAAAAAAAAAAAGGGCAACTGTTTTCTTTTTTTGTTTGTTTGGGGTTTTTTTTGATGTGACTTTCCCTTAGCTTGTTATGATGCCCACTTCCCGGGCATCAGAACCAAGGCGCTGGGTTTTTCATGTTTCTTTGGAGGTTTGGTTTAGGGTTTTTTTCTTGGCAAACAAGTGCTCATACCAGTAGCCCTCTGGCATGTCAGAGCATGTCAGTGATTTCAAGGCACTTTTATAATGATTTCTATTATGCACTTGCACAAGTAAAGGACCCACACTATGAATAGAAAGTTGTCCTATTTGGCATTTGGTTGCCCCAACCTTGGAGGAGCACCCCACCATTCAGATGCCGACACACCTCTGGATGCCCTAAGGACAGTACAGGATTTGCCTCCTGACTTGCATCCCTGAATCCGCTTACTTTCCAGCACCCAGAAATGTCATCCCTCAAAGATCAGAAAAGGAGCCAAGGTATACCCATAGATCTGCTTTCCTTCTCATACCCCAGACGTGACCATGCATGCCTCCTGGGACCTCCTGGCCCTGTGCCCCTGGCTGGTGGTGAGCTCACCCTAAATCCTGGACTACATGGCTGCAGTCCTTTCCTTCCCCTCCTGGGAAGAAAGCATGTTTTCACTGGCGGAGGGGAGGCACTCCATAGCCTCCGTTTAAAGAAGGGTGAGGCTGCCTTTTGCTGTGAGGATGTTTTTTCTGCTGTGGATTTTTCTGTTTGTAGCCTTTCTCTGTATTTAAGAATAGGTGAACTGGAGAGTTGCTTGTGTGCTCTTTAGGCCTCCATCAGATTAAACCCTGTTTGATGCAAGTGGTGTTTCTTGCACCTTTCACGCTGGAGCTTCCTGAGCTAACTTTGGAGGTTAGCCCACAGGGCTGTACTGCCAGATGCCAGGCAGGGCAGGGATATTGCTGCCTGTGCCCTGCCCAGGTGAGAGGCAAGCTGATACTGGGCCTTTGTAAGGCTCTGTGCTGCTAGCACGAGCTAAAAGGGAGGACCTGCCTGGGAGAGAGGGACTTTCTTCTCCAAAAACTGTGCGTGTTGTAATGTGTTTATGTTATGCACTGGCAGCTCTTGCTGACTGCTATCAGGATTAGAAAAAAAATCAGAAATTCTGGAGTTAAAACTCTATAAGTTGCATGAAGATAATACTTAATAAACACGAATACATGGTAGGACTTTTTTTTTTTCCATCCTCTTTATATGACTTTTAGACTTACAAGCTTTTATCTTATTTTATGAGGCCATGTGAAATAAATTAAATGTAACACAAGATGCTGTTAAAAAAGATTTTATGACATCAAGAACTGTTTCTATATTAGGAGCAGATCCTACATCGACTTATGGATGTGAGTAATTTTGCTCCCATAGATAAGCTATTGAATCAACCATGGCTAACCATTTAAATGTTCAGAATCAGGCCCTCATTTTGGACGCACTTCTCATTGTTAAATCAATGTGAAAGTGAAATCTGTCTCCTCTCAAAAGGAAATTGCCAAGACTTTCTATGCTGAGATTTGGGATCTGTAGAAAATGAAGCCTTTTTATTTTTTCTTCCCTCCAATAATCTGTTCAGTGAACAAGCTGTGAAAAATAGTTCTATATTTTTTCCATGTGATGCAGCAGACGGTAAATTTCCATTTAAAAGAATGATCAGAGTAGCTGCTGGCACTGAACTCTGTTGTCTTAGTCAAATCTACTTACAAAGAGTTTACAGCAATACAATAGTTTATTATTTCACTCAACCAGAAATCAGATGAAAAAGGCAAAGGGGAAGCCTGAAGTAGGTTCATGGTCAGAATTCTTTTCTTTCTTAACATCTTGTTTTTTTAAATGCAGGAGTTGAGATCAGTAGTTTTATGTGTAAGGAAGAGAATATTTCTTTTCACCTCTACTTTTGTATGCTGTGAAATAATCAGACTTCGCACTTCTATAGTGCCTTTCTTCTGGGGATCTGAAAGCACTTTACAAACATTAATTAAAGTCTCACAACACCCATGTGGAGGTAAAGAAGCATTGTTTGTGTATCTAATGCAGAATTCTTAACCTGATTCTTTAAGTACTATACAAGGACTACAGTAAAAGAATGGAATAGCCAAAGCAAATTAATCTAACTGAATTGCTAGGAGCATGTGTATGTGTGTATGTATGTGTGTGTGTGTGCACGCACATGTGCACACGTGTTTGCAGATCTATGCATTGCTATATGCCTTAGACTACCATGCATCTGCCCTTCATGTCCTGCCCATTGTTGTCTCAGGTGATACAATGAGTGCTGCTGCTTCTTTCTGCATGACGCCTCAGGTCCTTCTAAAAATGTATTTCTTCTAGGAAACCTGGGGAATTCTCTCATCATCATTGATTAGGCAAGGGTTACTTTTAAAAAGCAGAAATGTTCTTTTCTTGATCACCGGTTTGTGAAGGAAAATAACAGGTGGGTGGTGAGGATCCAGAAGGGGACTCTGTTCCCTGAGCTGGGGTGCCCAGGCTCCCCTCTTTGTCCCCCTCGTGCTGTCTCCAAGCCTGGTGGCCTAGCCGTTGCTGCTGCTGCCTCCACAGTCTCCCCATCCCAGGGGATTTTGGAGGCGGCACTGCAGGGGGGAGAGCTGTAGAGCAGGTTGGCTTCCCCTGGGGCTGCCGGCGTGGGGCATTCTCCTACAGCAGCTTAACGTTGGGTTTGGCTTGGCTAGCCAAGATGTTAACAACTTCCACATTAAAATATGTTAAATTACTTTACAGCCTTTATAGAAAGGGTGCTATCCTTTTAACATCAACCCTGCAGAGGTATATTGCCTGTACTGTGCCAGAGAGGAGACTGCCCCACACCCTGAGCAGGTAGAGTTGTGCTGGGTATCTCCATTTCTCCACCTTCACTGCTTTGTTTTCCTGCTGCTGTGGTACTTCACTCCACAGCTGGAGGCCAGAGTTGCCAGCTGTGTGTCTGACAGGGAAGGCTGACTTCATTGTGGCTCTCTAGTTGCACTGTCAGAAATGAAATTAAGTGAGGGAACGAAGCAAAATGCAGGAAGCCCAAGCTGAAGGACTGAGCACCTCTTATTTCTGTGTTCAGCCCAGGGGCACAGTGTACCAACCTTTCTCCCAGTTGTGCAGCCTGGGAGAATGCTCTGCTGAACTGTTGCAGCCCGACTGCTCTTTTCCTTAGACAAGTCAGATGATAAAAAAAAGTATTTTTCTAGGGGTTAGAAGCTGCCATTTGTTTTGTTTGTTTGGGTCAAAGCTGTGGGGAAATAGATCCACACAACCACTGTGAGTATGAGAGGTGGTTGGCTGGCTACTAAAAGCGAAATGGGTGCTAGCTTCCTTCAGCCCTAGTCCCATGCTCTTTACAATTAAAAAATGCTTTTGGGTCACCAGTGTTAGATCTATTTCTTAATCTTCATGTCTTCTTTCTGCGCACTTTGCTTGCTTTGTCTGACGTAGCTTAAGATCTTCAGTGCAAAGAGAGCATCTTTTATCTCTATAAAGTGTCATGCAAACTTGGGGTGGTATGTAAATATTTAATAATAATATTAGTGATGGAGATTAGAGTCCTGGAGGAGCGTGTCTCCTTCTTCGCAGATGCAGAACATACAGTGGAGCTTTTTGTTTGTTTTATTTCCCTGGTGAGCTCATCAGTTTTCCAGTTGTCCCTGTCATCATCTCGGTAAGGTTATCAGGACACACTAATCTTGACCAGGAAAGGCTTAAATAGAACCGGGCAAATAACTGCTTTTTCACCTGAGGCTTTGAAAAAAACTCCCATAAAATACAGATTTCCTTTTTTTCTTGTTAGCAAAATGGAAAACTGGGGAAGAGGGCATACTGTCTTACCATTTCAGCCATCCTAATTCTGAAAAGGAAATTAAATGTCACTTCAAGCATTCTCCAAGTCACATTTCAGAACAGGAAACAGAAACTTCTAATTTACAAAGTATCAGAAAAAACCCACCACACTTTTTGTGGCTTTTCTGAAGTGCTTGGTTTTGGACAATACCTGTTGCTTCATTCAGTTCCTACCCTTGGCTAGATGTAGCATCTTGAGACCACCCTGCTGCAGTGCCCGCTGGCCCTTTGGTGCCAGGAGCTGTGCCGTGGTGCCTGCCGGGCATCCAGGGAGGGCTCCTCCAGTGGGATGGGGGGGCACCTCTGCGGGGCATTGCTCCCTGCCACCCACAGAGGCTGGACATGCGGCACGCCTTGGTCGCCTCTGGGTAAACTGCTGCACTGGTATGGTACCTATATCATAGAAGGGCTATTCACAAAAACGTTTTCCTTTAGCTTGGGATAAGCTTCAGCTCTCAAGGGTCCTTCAGGAGTGAAGGGCTGGAGAAATCAACTTTTGTATTATTTTTAACACTTATTTCAACAATAATATTCTTTGACCTTGCAGAGTAGAGTTGTTAAGAGCCTTCTGCTGATGGCATGCTGCCCCACTGCGGGGGCTGCGAGCAGCCCTGTGGCCAGGCGAGGTCTAGGGGGAAAGTGTCCAGAGGTGCCCAGAAAGGCGACATGTGAGGTCTCATGCTGCTGGAGCTGGTGGGAGAGAGGGCTGCCTGGAGGGTCTGTGGCGGCAGTGGAGGGGCTTCAGGGTGCTCAAGCCTGGGGCAGCATCGCCGGAGGCAGGCTGCGAGAGGCTCAGAGCCATCCCCAGCACTCTGCTCATTGACCCGTCTTACTTCTTCCTTTACAGTAGCCTAAATAATTAAAAGAAGGGTTTGGCTATATAACTAGAATCATTTTATAGGAGGGGTTTTATGGCATACCTTACTTAAATCTTATATTTTCTAATGATTGTAGCCAATAGCAATTAATTTAAAATAATTAAGATAAATATACACATCAAATTGCCAAGCACAATATTTTTCTCATTCATTTATGACTTAATAGACTTCAGTGTATATGTTCAGTCTTTACTAATTGCACAGTTGATAATTCTTTATGACTTTGAGGAGTTCAGTGTTTTCTATCTTTACTTTACTGGCTGCATCCTCTTAGCATAATCATAGTCTTAATTTTGCTTAACTTATGCTAAAGCAAAATATGGATCTAAACCACAGGAGGCAAATAAAACACGTCATTGTACAGTTTGCTACATTTTATAAAACCATTTTACAACATGAACCATCCACCCGTTCTGTTCAATGGAGTAAATGGGATCTAACCATGCTTTAAGGACTGCGCTCATCTTTAAGCTGATTAGTTTATATCCTTATTACAAAATGCAGGCATCTATACCAGGTCTAACATCTAATTTTATATACAATTAAACGGGCAAGCCCTGCTGCCTCCAGCATAACCATTTCATTGCTGTTATTTACCTTGTGGCTGCCCGGGCAGGCTCAGAGCCCCGTTTTGCCCATTGCCACCCAGTGCAGCACAAGCCTTGGTGCGGAGGCGGCCCTTAGGGTCCTGGCTGCCATGGGCAGGATGGGACGGAGATGCAGAGAAACCCAAGCTCATGGCCCGGAGTCAGTGGGAGATCGGGGAAGGCCAAGCCTTACGCCAGCTGGTTAGCAGGGATGGTGGGAAGGTGGAGGCAGCGGCTGGTGTGGTGCGGAGTTGGTGGGTGGGCAGGGGCAGAGAAGTGCTGATTTGGGATGCCGGAGCAGGCTGTGCCCATGTCCCTGTTGTGCCGGCGCTGGGGAATGGTGCCTGTGCTCGAGGCAGGACCCGCCTGAAGGCTGTATGGACAGGGCAGCAATGTGGGGCTGGGGTGCTTGTGAGGCAGCTCTGGAGATGGGTCTGGTGGGGCCGAGCACTTCAGGGGATGCCGTGAGGATGCAGCAGTGTGGCCACAAGCAGGAGCACTCTCCTGCCCAGGGCACCCACATGGCTGTGCATCTTCCCTGCTCTGCACCAGGCAACAGGGAAAGCACACTGTGCCTTATCCAAAGGTTAATGCTTAAAAAAAGTCCCCCAAACTCACAGCTTTTTACTTCCTTCTCCCCAGAGGGAAGTGGTGCCCAGCATCACTGCCTGAGCCAGCATCGTGCCGGTGGTCCCCATGCCCCAAACCCTCCAGGGCAAGGAGGAGACAACCGGGGCTGGCACACGGCTCAGCTGCTGAAGGGTGGCCAGGAGCCCATTTGCTAATGGTGCCTGGTTAAAACCCCCAGCTGGTACATGGCTTTAACCAAGCACAGTGCTGGCAAGGCAAGTGAGAGGGGCTGCCTTCCGTGTGAGGGCTCTGCTCGGCCCCCCGATTAGGGGAGGAAAGCTGTGGTTTTCAGAGGCGGTCAGGTTTCCTTCTGTTGCTCGCTTTCTCTTCTTCTTCTTCTTCTTCTTCTTCTTCTTCCCCCTTTTTTTTTCTTTTTTTTTTTGGGGGGGGGGGGGGGGCGGGAAATTGTGTTTAACACTTGTACAATTTGGTGAAATTACAAGCCTGAGAGGACAGAGAGAGAAGCCAGTCTGTTTAAAAAATAAAAAGAGGACATGATTACTTTGCTAAAGCCGTACTTTCTATTTTCTCTTCCAAAAGAGACAAAGGGAATAAATACTTAAAACCCAGTGGTGACGACAGTGAAGCAATCATGCAGTTGCTGGATACCTTTGTCTCTGGGAGGCATGTAGTCATTTTTACATGTCTGCCACTGGGTGTCAAACCTTTCTTTTCTTCCCCTTTCCATTTTGGATGGCCAAACTGATTATCTAAAATAGAAAATTAGCACACAATGGCTTTACTCTGTGATACCCCTTATGCAACTAATGGGCAAAGCTTGTTAATTGGTTGTAAATGCCAGCAGGTTGCCAAGATAATACTTCAGAAATAAGCGGGTATTCTGATAATTACAGCAATCTTCATCTATAAAAGCTTAAGTAGATGAAGTACTGGCTGGCTTAAAACCAAGATTTATCCCGCTGCACTCACATTAAAAGAAAAAATAAGATGAAAACAATAATGTAGCAAAACAATTATATAGCAGGAAGCGTTGTAGGTTTTAGAAATTGTGAAAACTCAGAAAGTAAAACAGTGCTGTAATAACCAGTTATGGAAAAATAGGCCATTTACATTTGTGTATAATTAAATAGTAGGCTATGCAATTTCACTTTTTAAAGTAAACTGCCTTTTCCTTTTTTTATAGGGCAACGTAGCCATAATTGCTGCATTAAAGCTTTAATGAAAGAAAAAAGCAGCAGATCAAGATGACATGTAACATCCACATTTGTACTGTGGCATTCTGCTTGTTTAGTAATGGGAAGCTACTGAGGAGATTAAAATTGCCGAATTCTTCATAGGTTTTTTTCCCGAAAATTGCTATAGGAAGATGATTCAAAGTCTAAAATACATACAATTTATTTTTCTACCTTCAGTCCACAAGGATTTAATGGCTTTCCTAACTCTCAGAGTGTCTGAAGAAATACAGTCTTGCAAAAGGGGAATATTATTTCAGCTCATCAAAATTATCAAAAGTAAGCTCAAACTTGAAGCATGGAGGTCTAACCTCACATTTTAGACTATTAGTGCAAGTCCTGAATACTATTTTTTAACTCAGTGTTGCTTTTCAGCTTTCCTGTCGGAATTATCAACAGGTTGATATATAATCTTGTTATTTGGCATTTTGAGAAGTTCCTTTTTACGTTACAAACCGCAAAGCACCGTAAAGCCAGGCTCAGCTGTGTTAAAGCTTCAAAATAAGGGTGCATGCTTTCAAACCAGATTTTTGCCTAGAATAGTAAAATAGAAGAGTTGACATTGATGGAGGAGAAAGCCTTTTATTTTTTTCTTGACCTCGGGCATATCTCATAGACTGCGTTGAATCATTGATGCCTCCTGTGAGCAAGTGAGGCAGGTTTTGGCAGGAATGGCTCAGAAGCAGGAGGAGCGTGGGGCAGTGCCAAGGGGCTGCTCTGCCCAGGCTCCCAGGGGGGAAAGGCAGCGCTAAGCTGAGACACCCCTCCTGCCGGGTTGCAGGGCAGTCCATGTTGCGGGCTCGCACATTAGAGGAGTCCACACCTGGTCTGGTGCTGCTCTGCCCGGAGCATTTGCCCAGCCTTGCCGCCTCTGTCGCAGCGGGGTCAGACCACGCGAAGGCACAGGGGCTGCACCAAAGCTCTTTCCTGGTGGCTAAATGCACATGCCCAGCATGGCCCCAGGTGCAAGGTGTGAGTCTAGCTCATGCTGGATTTTTTCCACTTGTGGAAAATAGGCTGTGATGTGCCCTGCAGTAGGGTCAGCCCAGTGGGATGTGGGTGGATGTGCTGGAAATAAGGCTTAATCACGTCATGCAATGGAAGGCTAGACTTGGATGTGTACATTGTCTCACGGTAGTCTGCTTGCCAAATATTTGATGAAGGGACCTTTCCTGTCTGTGGTCATGCAACAGTAACCTGAAATCTTCTCTCACACGTTATCCATAAAAAAAATAAAAAGAGCCCATTGGGCAAATGGGGACAACTTGCTGTGCCCACTAACCCCTTACATTTTGGCAAATAAAGAGGTGCATCATGTTACCTAAAGCCCTCTGGGGAAATGAGGTGTGGGAGCCTGGGGCCACTGGGGGAGCGGGGTGCAAGGCCAGCCCTGCCCCTCACCAGCCCACGGCCCCATGCCATGTAATGGACTTTCCTAGTTAGTACATAATATATGGCACTTGTCCGAAGTGTGGCTGCAGGAACCAGTGGAGGAAGACATAACGTGATGAGATCCTTTAATGGATCTGTCTCCCTTGTCTTCCAGGAACAAAATAAATAGAAGACTTTTTCAACCGGCATGTATTTCCATTTATGTTTTAAAAATTCATGAGCATAGGTTTCATATGATGGTGTAGTTACTATGGTAATTGTTTATTAATCTGGAGAAGGTTGGTAATTACCACAGTTCAGTTTATATAACTCAAACCCACAGTTAAAGTATGGGTATGATTTCTTTACGCAACCATCTTTTAGACAACTTTTTTTTTAATTATTTTTTTTATTTAACAGAATATGCATTTTCCCCTCTCAGTTCTACTTTTATCCAAGTGCGTACATTTCTGGAAGTGTAGAGAGAGTGTAAAAATGAGAGAGAGAAGCTTGCTCAGAGTTGGCAGGCCAGGGCAACCAGGAAAAAATGTGCAGAGTTAAGTAGCAGGTGCCTTTGGGATATTTTTTTAATTAAAAAAAATATATCTTTCTCTTTTCCCCAGAGGAGGGCTCATTTGTGGGAAGGCACTAATGGACAGAGGGAAGCAAGCAGCAAAACGGGGACATTGTGGGAGCCCCCATGTCCAGCCCAGGACTGTCCCCCCAGCTGAGCACGAGGCTGAGGGATGCAGGGCCAAGGGGGACATGTGTGTATCACCCCACAGCTCTGGTTGTGCGTGGGGTGACACATGCACAGAGGACGAAAAGTGCAAGAGCTGGGTTAAGGTGAATGTCTGCCTGCATTTGCTGGTTGTTTGTTTTTTAGGGATTATGTGTGGTTTTACTAACGGAAAATGCAAGAGTGGCAAGGCGCCTGCCAGGTACACCATGGCCCTTGGGGAAACCCTGCTGCCAGCTCTCCGCAACCCTGCCAGCCACCTGGGGTCTGTGCTCACCTTTCCTGCAGAAACTTAATCTAAAACCTGGGTTTTTTCATTCAAAAATTGTGGGGTTTTTATTTCAGATAGGCACTACCAATCCTATTGCAGGGCAATTTTTTCACACTGGACACTGTGGTGATGCTCTCCATAAACCCAGGAAGCAGAAAATGTGACATTTCAGTGATTTTTCATTTATCTAAAAGCTCTTTTCTCCCAGAAAGTGAAAAATTTTGCCCACTGCGGATCTTTTTCCTCTGTTGATTCTAGTTCGGAGACAATTAATTGCCATCAGTTCATTCAGTAATGACCCATAGGAAACCAGAAGCAGCCCTGTGCATGGGTGACCCCTCCTTGCCTGTCCCCGCTTTGCTCCCTGTTGGCTTGTGCGGCTGGTGGGCTGGAGAAACTCCCTGGCCGGCCTGGCTCCATTGCTGAGAGATTCACATTATTTATATGGAAAAAGTGCAGGATGCCATCTCCCCACTCACTCTGCCTGCATAAATTGTGCGTGTTTATTATTCATCGTAACACAGCACATTCTCTGTTTCTGTGTCACTTGTCACTAATCACTTATGCATCTGATGTGCGGATCCAGAGCAGGTTCCTAAGCATTCTTGGCTTTGAAACATAAGATATGCATGGGTAAGAGTTTATCCCACCCCCAAAATAACAACTTTGATACATTTTCAAAAGGGAAAGTGCATATGTTACAGTACTCAGGAGCAGCAATAACCAAACTAGCTGAGAAGTGACACGGACTTGGGTTATTTTCTTGTTGGGTTTTTTTCTTTTTGGGTTTGGTTTTTTTTGGGTCTCTCTTTAGTATTTCATGAAAGTGGTGTAAAAATCTTAACATTTGAATGCCACACGCTTCGCTCTGCCTGTGAGATAAAGGACATTTCTCTAAAAGAAACATACGCTCCTTGTTCCTTGTTTTGATTCTCCGTACAGCTTGTCACAATGCATTTACATTTCTTCCATACATTTGGAATTGCAACCCGAGCTGTGCTTTTGAGGAAGGGATGCAAACTCTTTTCTTCCACTTTTCGGAAGCAGTTGGGTGCTGCCTGAAGCCTGCCACACGCAGGGGCCGCACGCTGCACGCTGCCAGCTTCTTCTGCCACCCGCTGCCTCTCACCCCAGCGGTCCCTCTCGAGGTACTGGGCCACCACCTGGGGAAAGGCTCTTTCCTGGCGCTTTTCCCACCCCCTTCCCCACCTGGTTCCCAACCCATAAAAGCCGATTGCCAAACCTCAGTGGACGGCGGCACTGTGTCTACCCAGGCTTTTCCCCCCACAATTCTTCCTCCTGTCCCTTGTAGCCTCTGGGAAATGCCAGAAATCACTCTTCCCTTGCCCAGATCTGCTCTGGGAAGCACAGTGGAAACACTGGAAGCCCTGGAAACCTTGTGTTTAAGACACTGCCTTTCCCCCTGACCCCCCCTTCTCATGGCATTGGATGAGCGGCTGTTAATGGTGTGAGGCTGGGGATGAAGACCTGATGCAGCCCCAGAGGGGATAACGCCTGTTGGGAGAGAGCTGGTCTCGTGGAGTCTGGCTATCACTGTGAAAAATGGTCATTCAGCCGGGAAAATCCCATCTATCAAATTAAGAAGATGGAAAAAATTCCTGCATTTTCCAGTGGTTGGCCTAATCCCTCTGTAATGCTGCAAACCTGGCATCCACAGCCAGTGATGGACCCATCTACAGGTCTAAGGAGCGTGAGCTCCTCCGTTGGACATCTGGAATAGATGGCTGTGCCATATGCACATCAGGCTGTGACCCACCTGCACCACAGTCACCTCCAGTAGAAGATCTGTGGTATTGGCCTGACCTCGTGGGAGGGCAACATGTGGACCAGCTGGCAGAACAGTAGCCTGGCTGACCTGTATTTACCAAATTTTACTTTTTTTATCACCAAGCTTCCACAAGCTAGGAATTATTTACTATGGAAATACTGAAAAAGTCACAAAACTGGTCAAATTGTATGATGGGAATGTTTTCTTCTCCAAGACTGCTGAAATAGATGACTCCTTACCAACCTCCCCAGCTGGAAACACAGGGGTTTCATCCAAGGAGACAGATAACTTTAATTGTGCGTTGCTCTGCTGATATCTGATGGGAGCAATCTCAGCAGCAACCTCCAATTGCAAGTCCTCCTTCTTGAGTGAAGTCAGCCCTATGATAACACCAGAGAGGCAGCTTGAAATTAGGATACAGGAAACCAATGCCAAAAATATGTCAGCTTGGAAGGTCATTAAGAATTATCCATTTGTGCATGTTTGCATGCCAGCAGTACCTTAAGTCATTACCTTGGAGGGATAGATTTGTCTAATGAACATATGAATTAACAATACAAAATTGTGATCGATAAATCAAATAAGAATTTACAATCTGGCAATGAATCTAACCCGAATGGAGTTTCACTGGATGTGAATGTGAGAGGAGCTGTTGGTGTTCTTTGCTAAAAATGACTCTCGGTGGTATTTTTCCACTTCATGACACCACAGTTGTAGGTAACTGATCTAAAAACCAGCCTGCCTGTACCTCAGGCAGAGACAAGTTGTTCTGAAGCTCTTGGCTCACCATTTCCAGTAGTTATTTTTTTAAACCTCTCCACCTACACCTTTATTGTTGGTTTTTGTTTGTTTTTTTCTCTAAAACTCAGCTTAGAAATTGACCTAGACTGGTACTGGCATAAAAACGAGCAGCTTTTGTATACGAGTTGGTATAGTTCTGGTTAAGTATTTTTAAATTTAGGCACTCAGATAAAAGCAGCTGATGTTTAACTCTGCTTTTCTGCACTAACATAGCTCAGGAGGGAGTTTTGATTTTTGGCTCTGAAAGATAGATTGCATTAGAAGTTTCCTGAGTTGTGGATTATAGCTTCTTCACGTAGAGTTTTAAAAGTCTAAAAGAACAAGAAGTTTAGGTTTAAAAAATGTCTTGTACAGGTAGGCTGGCATTTTTTTTTTTTTCCTTCTAAAGCCTTACCCTCTTAGTGGCTAAGATCAATGCAATATACTCATTGTTTTTTTAAATAAGCTCTTACTGGAAGATGTACTTCATTTAACATTTATGCAATTCTTCACTGCATCTTCATCTTTTTGGCTTGTGTCGTTTTGGGTTTGGAGCACTCCTAGTGTGCAAGCGAGCACCGTCTCTACAAAATCCTGTTAGAGCTGCCACAGTCTAGCTCTTGTCAAACTGCATATTAAAGACCCAGACAATAAGAAAGTACCAAAGGGGTTGTAATGTTTCATTACTCTGTGTGATTAATACCTCCGTATGTGCTAATGAACCAAAGTTAGGTCATAATGGCTTTGCAATATAAGGTTATCGAGGGTTCCATTGATATAAAGGGGTAAGTTCAGCCTCTTGGGTCTGTAGTTCACCAAGTACCACTTCTTTTACAAATTTAGAATTGCCATAGTAAAATCTGCTATGTAGTTGAGGTGGAAATTTCAAGGGAAGTTCATGCTGGATCTTGCTGTTAAAATGATTCGGGCAGTCACAAAATGGGCAAAATGGGTTACTGAAACCATGCCCATAATGACACCAGACAGAAATGGTGTTCATTTGGGGCCCTCCAGTGCACCCCCAGCCATGGAGCACTTCATGAGGGCATCTCCAGTGCTGAAGCACACACGCGCTGGGAGTCAGCCCAGTTCTCCTGCAGCACCTGTGAACCTCAGTCAAACAAAACTCAGCAGATAGCAGTGTCTCTGTTTCCTGGTAACATTTTGTCCAAGTGCCTCCTGACTCATAAACCTCTCTTCTCTTTTCTTCTTTCCAGTATCTAGCAGCTGTTGATTCAAATTTTTTGCACCAGTTTTTTTGTCCTAGATCTGTGCTGTCCAATTTATCACATGTAATTTTTAAAGTGCGAAAATGTCCCAAATGTAAAAATCAGAGTAAGAACATGAAGGTAAAAGCACTGATCTTTGCCACTGTAACCAGGAAATGGAGCACTAAGACTCACTCTATAATTAATGGATGTCATTGTGCCTATGGATTGTATAGATAATATAGCAAAGCCACATTATACAGCTGGCTTCACAACATGTAGGCTTCGAAGGGGAGTGGGAGCCCATCAGAATGGCTCTACCACAGCCAGCTCCTGAAGGTCAACATGGTCATGGACTGTAATCATACTCCTTCTCCTTAGAAAGGGCAAGATTTGGAACATACTGAGTAAGTTTAAAACAAAAAAAAAAAAAAAGGGAGTGTGATTGTAAGTGCGTTGGAGTGGAGCAGCCTTCCTCGCACGAGAGGGGAGGCGGGTTGCACCGGGCTGCAGCCCTGTGGCTCAGAACATTCTGGGGAAGCTGTGCAGAAAAGCATGACACAAGCCTTGAAACATTTAGGGAGGGGGCATGTTATTTTAATATCCCTTTTTGTGCTTAATAGAAAAGGGGTTTGTGGTTAATTCTTTATTATCTCCGACAGCAGTTCTCGCTTCGGCTCCTCTTTCTTTAACTGCCAAGCTAGCATTTTCCTTTTTTATTGCTCCTTTCTTCGAGGTTTGCTTTGGAATAGTGCCAGTTATCATTTCCCATTAGGGCAAATATTGCATCAAACTCATGATTAGGGATTTGAGGGCTTGGGAATATAATTCTCTAACATTTGTCTTTCATTTTCTAAGTCTTTTTCTCTCTCTTTGTACACACATATACGCACACATGCCTGTATAATCTGTGGATATACATATGCATATATATATTTATAGAGAAGGACAAGGGGCGTGCTGCATGTATATAATGGCACAGGTATCTTTACATGTCCGTGAGAGTTTATTTGTATATAAAGTTTAAACCTCTTCGCTTAGACAAAGGAAAAGGGAAGAGCTTTCTCCTCATGTGAGATTTCAGAGGGCTCGGAAGGTTAATAAAGGAGGAGAATAACAGATTTGTTTGTATGTTTTGGGTTAAATACTTCAGTTTTGCAGTGAAGGAAGGTGTTAAGAACACACACTGTGAGTGTGGAGATGAAGCCACTGCTAGGGAGCTGCTACCAGTTTTACCGACCCTACAAAACCAGGGAACAACACTGCCTATTTTTGAACATGCCTTTTATGTACCTTTTTTATTGCCCACCTGCATATATACAGCCACTTCATGTCCAGCACATTCCTCTAATAAAGTAGCAATAAATATTACATTTGTAGAAATTAACTGTTCTGCTGTATTAACATATGCTGCACCACCTATACTGAAGGACTAGATAGATACGTAGCCTCTGATTTGGGCATCCTGAACTGCTCTTAAAAGCTGCCCATTTCTGCTGGTTAAGCAAACAGGCCTAAATGTCCTGAGGCAGACAAGAGGCTGTGCTGGCCATGTGCACTGGTGTGGGCTTCAAGGCATCTGGATTTTGGCTTAACCTGCCTTTGCCTGCACTTCCCTCCAACATTTAGGCGCTGCTGAGATGTTAAAAAATCTTTCCAGCTGCCGCCTATTTCTGATGCTGGCTTGCAAAACCCAACACCCGCTTTCAGTACCTGATGGTTTTTGGGGGATATTTAAAGAATGTATTTTTTTGCTGGTGAAACTTTTCTTACGCCCAGTCTGGGGGGCAGGTGCACTGCAGGTGATCCCCTGCACCAGCTGCCCTTGTGGGGCTGGGGCAGGTGGCGATGCCTGGGGTCTGTGGTCCCCCCATGGGGCTGGCCACCCACCCCATGCTGCCCCCACTGCTGGATATACGGCGCTCCTGAGAGCCAGGCGCCATCCTCCTTACACCCGGCAAATCACTTAACCTCTCAGCACGGCAGCTTTCACAGCTGTTAACATGGGGAACGGTTTTATTTCGCCTCCTCTCGTAAAGAGCATTGCGGCTCCGATCGACCGGGGGCCACAGCATTATTTCCACTTACAGATAAGTTGGATTTTGGCAGCCGGTGAGAGGAAGGCAAGAGCATTCATCTGGGTAAAATCCCCTGGCTGGAGAAATAGCCAACGGGGAAGTTTTATAAGGCAGGCACAAAGCAATATCAGCAATATCCAGAGCAAATCTTATATCAGAGTTGTCATTTTTGCTCTAGCCCGGCAGTGGCTGGCTGGGGATTTGTGGGGTCGGCCGGGAGATTGGAGCAGGCAAGATGCGGAGTGGTGCTGGCCAGCTCAGCTGGGGTGGTGCTGACACTCAACAGCCACCCGACAGGTTCCTAAATACATATATTTCCAGGCAGCCAATTTGTCTGCCTCCAAAAAATTTATTCTTCAAGGCTTGTTCCCATCTGCCAAAAGAAAACATGTCATTTAAAAAAAAAAATATCTAACATTGACAGACAGGAGTGCGTTGTTGAGCTAAAGCCCTATGCTTTTACCTGAGCCAGGCGCCGGCACCGCGTGGTGAGACAGCCCTGTCACCCACATGCTTTATTAACAGTCAGTTTTTAATCGCGCTTCTCCCTGGCAAGCTGACAAATATTTTCCCCTTTACTCACAGTTCACCCTTTCTTTTTCTGACAAATACGGCGCTTACTTCATTTAAATTTTTGCAAAAATGAGCCCAGGCGAAGTGACTCAGTCATTGTGCAGATTAAATACAATGTCACCTCTTTTCCTGCTTGTAGTACAATGGCTGCAAGTTAAAATTATTACCGTAATTTCAGAAATTTATGCTGTAATTTCCACTGATAAACCTGGCTGTGTGTTCCCAGCCCTGCCTGCTTCCTCTGCCTTCCCTGCCTGAAAAGAAAGTCATGGTCCTCACATGGGGAAGCTTCATGTCGTGGAAGGTACAGTAAGCTCCTAGTTATTTTAGAAATCTTAAAGTGATTAAGGCAAAAGGATGGTTAATTATAATATTCTAAAAACACAGCTGCTAAAAAAAAAAGAAGTTTCAAGCAGCCACCAAGTTGTTATTACTGTGTCATCATCTTATGACATACTTGTGGCATATGGGAAAAATAAAAGATTAAATCTCCACCCCCGAACTGCCCCCGCAGGCGCGCGGTCCTGGGACCAGCAACATCTTTAGGAGGGAGGAGGCTCAGCCTGACGCTGCTGGTGAGCACAGGGGTGGCTTCCAGCCCTGCGTTCCCTTCCAGAGCCTAGAGAGCTGAATCTTCTTCTGGGTTTGCAAAACATCAGCTGGGAAAACTGTGGCTAAATCAAGAGCAACCACAGTTTGCCAGGGAACAAATACCCCAGATGTGGCCATGCCAGACCTTTACTGAACTCCCACTCAATGCTTTCATTTCTCACGTGCCGATGAGATAAAAAAAAAGAAGTCATTGCTGGTATTGCCAGTGGGGCTGAAATATGGAGCCCCATAAACATTTTCACATTGCCTCGGTAAAGAGTGGCAGCCTTCTCCCCATGCCCACATTTTTGAGGCTACCTCAAAAATAAATCTGCCTACTAGATGAAACCACAGAATTTTCCCAGAGGCAGCTGGTGCTTTGGGTGGGGAAAAGGTCTCATGCTGCCAGCCTGTCCGTGCCCCGAGGCCAAAGTACAGAGCCCCTTGGTGTGCCATTGAACACTGCAGCTGTGCCTGAGTAGCCTGGGCTTAAACGCATCAAACTTTTCAGAGTTACAAAGACAGATGCAACAACAACTTATGTCCAACCCAGAAATGATGGTTCAGATAATAGAAAAACATCTGTACGAGATGGCTGTATGGGGAGCTGGGCCACTGTTCTTGTTGGCAGAGTTATTCATGCTCACGTGCTTTAAAAAAACAACAAACCTCACTTCATTTTAAAACCAGAGATCTAGCAGGATGGCTTCTAAGCAAGGATCAAGGTGGAGACTGCAGAGGAAACTAGAGGCACTCAAAAGTAGATGATGCTGCAAGCAGTAAGCAGGCGTCGTTGCTGCATCAGCGGGCACAGCAATGTCTGCAGTGACTTGGTGAGGAGAGCGGATTTTTTATGACTAAGGTCTGACCATCCTCTTGTTACAATCAAGCTAATGAACAAGCATTAACCTTTGTGGTGCTACACAATCTATATACAATCTATATACAATCTACAAGTTGTATATACTGCAATATCATTTTTTTCAGTTAGATGAAGGACAGAGGCTACAGCTGTAATGGGGTTTGTACAAAGCCCCGGTTAAAGAAACCACCCACACGGGGAGCACAGTGGAGCATCCTTCATTTCCCAGTATAAGCATCAACTATGCTGATGTGGGAGGAAAGAAAGCATGCCACCCCGTGACAGAGACACTTCCAGCTTGTTATAAAAAATGTCGTTGGAGGTTTGGAAAAATACTGGCCAAAGTCAGCCCCAAACCTTTTTAGGTCTGTCTGTGGCTCATCACAGAGTGCTGGTGTCGCTTGGCATTGCTGCCCTGGCTCTGCATGGGGACTGCCCAGTGCCAGGGGCTGCAACTGGCTGTCACAGCACTCCAAAATCTGGGATGTGCCTGTGTGTGCTTTTCTCCCAACCATGGCTTCCTCCAGCCTCACCGGGGGCTGAGTGCTCCTGAAAAAACGAGCTGGCAGTGCTTGTCAGTGGGATGCACAGATTGGGTCTTAGGACTAAACGAAAGTTTGAGCACCTGGCAGATTACACCCATCCTGAATCTAAACATCTGCAAATATTTAAGATGCAACTGTACAGGAGCTGTAAGAGCTCCTGTGCATGCGTGTGTGCTCAAACTAGTGGCACCTGGTGCAGCTCATGCAATGCAAAAGCTCCCAATTACAGGAGACTCATCCCCAAAGCACTGCAAGGAAACATCCCCAGGAGGACGTGACACACGGACTGGGGTCAGCAGCAGGGTGAGGAGCGGTACCCAGCCTTCACTGCCAGCATGTTTTTCCCCATGCTTGGCCCTCTCCAGCCCTTTCTCACTCATGGAGCACATAGGATGCCATCGTGCACATGTACCCAGCTACCCATATGTAAATGCCTCACCGCCATGGGAGCAGTGCCACTGCCCATGCCACCAGCTGGCCACCTGTGCAGAGCTGCAACCTGGCTGCACGGAGCACAGGGGCTCACTCCCTGGCACCAGGGTTGGTGGGGGCAAAGTGTCCGACACCTCTTCTCTGCTCTCTGCCAGCCACTAGTTTCACAAAAATGACGCAGTGACACTACAGTAACAGCAATAACACCGCCAAAATATTCCCGTGGGCTCTCCGGGCTGCAGCACCCACCAGCAGCCACCTTTGGCCCCACGCCAGCACAGGGGAAGGCGTGCTGTCTTTCTGCTCCTCTGAAAATACACCCACCCGCACTCGTGAGGTTTTTCCCACCACGTCCCACGAAAGGCTCGCCTGAGTACCTTCGCTATCACCATGGCTTGTCTTAACTCAGTGTAACACAGACCAGCTTAACTTTATAGTGCTGGTTTTTTATAGAGGAGCATTTATTTCTTGTACCAACTCTCAAGGATGTTTTATCTGTTTTATATCCCATTGAATCCTCTGTGAAACTGCACTAGTTTACAATAATTTTATTACTTTATTAATTAAACGTTTTCCAACAAGCTAGCTATGGCATTTCTTATCATCAAGGGTTCCATTAGTTTTTAATGGTGTGAGACAAAATTACCATTTACCCACATGCAATTTAAGAAGCATCATTAACACAGAGAAAGCACCAGGTGGGATTTCTAATAGTTACTGTTTCTCATTTTTGTTTTTATTTAAAAGGAATAACTGGTTTTGAGGTTTTTGCTCCAAGGTTGCCAAATCCTTACTTTGTTTTTTTATGTTCAAGATAATTTAAAATAATGTTCTTCTATCTCCTAAGGCTCTTCTCGACACTATTTCACTTACCAGCACATCGCTGGGTTTGTACGCAGTGTCTCGATGCAGCCGGGTGAGTGTGTTGTCTGCACAGTAATCACCAAGAACAAAGACTCATCTGCAGGGGCAGCAAGCAGGGTGTGCGTGGGGGGTGTGCGCGCGCGTGTGTGTGTGTGTGTGTGTGTGCGCGCGCGCGCTGGAGACACCCCCTGGGTTGTGGGGCTGCAGGCGGGAGGCAGCTGAGCCGGGCCAGCCCCAAGCCCGTGCAGATCCCACCTCGCATGGCTCAGAGCCTGGAGGTGCTGCCCATGGGCTCCCACAGAGCTCGGCCCAGGCGCAGGAGAGCGGGCAATGCTCCTCAGCTGCGCTCCCCCGCAGCATCGGGGGCACGCCAGGGCAGGAAGACACAGCCTGTCTTCTTAAAGTTCTTGAGAAACTTTGACACAGACCCTCACACAGATACTGGTTTTCCATGCGAAAGACAACGGAAAACCTATGGTTGCAGTAAATACTTACCTTGAACAAAACAGGAATAATTAAATAGCACCTTAATACTATATTCTACTCGATTAGGCTGACTGTTGACTAATTGC
This sequence comes from Falco biarmicus, assembly GCF_023638135.1. Taxonomy (NCBI): domain Eukaryota; kingdom Metazoa; phylum Chordata; class Aves; order Falconiformes; family Falconidae; genus Falco; species Falco biarmicus. The sequence continues at coordinate 2,061,269 of NC_079295.1, read as the reverse complement.
TGACTCAGACCATTTACATGTTAATAAATGTCTGTGTTTAAGGTCCTCCTTGGTTAATTTCTTCTTTTTCATATTTAAAAATAATATGAAGTGGAATCACTGGGCTTTTTCCACTCCCTGCCCCGTGAACTCATTGCTTTTGCTTCCCCCTGTGCCCTCCTGCTGCCACGCACAGGCACAGGCAGCGTGGACCTGCCGCCGACCATCACAGCCCTGCTGGTGGCCGCGGTGGGTCCAAGCCAGGCCTCGCCGCTGAGACGTAGCGCGAGGGTCCAGATGGTGCACGATCCCGCGAACCGCTGAGCGCGAAGCGCGCGGGAGGGTGTTAGGGATATTTAGTGGGATGTGTTTGACAAGGTGTTTCCTTATTTAAAGGGGAGGGGAGGAAAAGGCAGATGGTGTGGCTGTTTCTAATGACATTCCCTGGCTGGGTTTTTTAACAGCAGACATAAGAGGGGCACAGGCACCTGACGCGCCTGTCTGCTCGGCTGCTGGGAGGGAAGGGGACGCTGACAAAACAGGTCCCACCACCATCCCTCACTACCTGTCCTACCTCTTTATTTGCCTGCAGCATTCGCCACACGGCTGTGGCCTGGCACCGGCTGCACAGCTTGGGAGCAGCCACTCGCCTTCCCAGGACCCCACCACCACTGCGTCCCTTCCCATGCCTCCCTCCCTCCGGCCTCATCATGTTTAATTTTCATGCCTCCTCAGCCCGGCGCTCACCTGGGCAGTTGTGCTGGTCTGTGCCGCTGCCAGTGCCGGCTGGCACTGCTGCCTGCCCCACTGGATGCTCTGGGTAGGAGGAGGGGGGTCACAAATGATGTTTTCCTCTTAGAGGTTTTTAAGCTCGCTACAATCAGCAGCAGTCTGATGTTTTTTTTATGGTTAGGAGCATCTATTAAAATAGAAACAAATTTTGTGTTTCCTAAATGGGCAGATAATTGTTCCATGATGAAGAGAGCAAATACGTGCACAGGGATGGCCTCTGCCTTAAACGCATGCCGAACGGAACTTCTGGTCAGATAAATTTCTAATTAATTTGCTTGTGCAAGCCACAGAACAAAAGCTGTAATTATATATTAGAGCAAGAGGTGCAAAAATATCCTCCCACATGCTTTCAGGTTACCCTGCTTCTCGCCTCCAAAGGGGCTTTGGGGTGGCCATCCTGGGGGTGATGGCACTGCAAGCCATGGCGGCAGCCTCCGCAGTAGTCTGACCCCCTGCAGCATCCCCCCATGGCAGGGCAGACCCTGCCACCCCTATGGCAGCCTGCGGCCAGGGACCCCCGCACCTGGGCCAGTGACCAGCAGGGTGGGTTTGGAAGCAGTGCCAGGCGGCTGGGAGCCGGCGGGCAGCACAGAGCGCGGCTGGCACTTTATGCTAATGGTCCAGTCATTATTCCTTTGGAATTCATTACAATCGCATTATTTGGGATTGGCTCATTTGGCGTCACGAATGCATCCATAGGATTTTTTTTGTTGTGACCTAATTAATAATGAATGATTCTATTTTACAGCACTGCTGTACTGGTGCTTTAAAAAGCTGTTTTTAAGGCAGACTTTTAAGACTTACATCAAAGGATGCTGAAGTGGCTTGATTGAGAAACATGCAAGAAAGTGATGTTCAGCTGCTGATGGGCACCAGCTGCACTGGCAGAGGCCAGGCACAGCGCTGCGCCGGCACAACACGGCGCGCTTGTGGCCAGCAGCCCTAAGGCTGGGCATCCTGAGGAGCTGCAGCTCCAGATCTCTCTATATTCAGAGTAAATTTTTTTGCAATGGCAGCTCAGGGCTGACTCTTCTACTGAAACCAAAGTTCAGTACTGACCTTCTCTACTAAACCAAGAAAAATCTTTAACAATGTTTTAGGAAAAGTCTGTCTCAAATTTTGTTGATCAACAATATCTTTGGGTACTGTAAAGCTGTGCAGGAGGAGAAAATCTTCACTGACAGCAATCTTGTTTTACTTAAAAGTAAATATTTTCTTTGAATGTGGCACTTTCTAAAAAAAAAACAAAATCAAACCACCTTATAATTTTTTACATAAAACTCCCAGGAATATTTCAAGAGTAATTTTATTTTGAAAGCAATGAAATGACTTTGACTCTTCTCATTCTTTTTCTTTAGCACAAGAAACTTGGCAATACCTGAAAGAATACAGACACTTCTTTTTCTCCAGGAAAGGTGTCGCCCAGATCTTTTGCCAAGACCCACGTTTAAGCTACCTCGTGCCCTGCAACTGAAAGGCATCAGCTCCATTCCACACTGACCCCCAGCCTGGGTAAGTAAGCGTGACACCACAGCATGGAAATGGCTTTGCCTTTCCCTGCACAAGACCTCCTTGCTGAAAGCATTTCAGTTTGGCAGCAGGGGTGTCAATTCACACTGACGTCTGCCTTAAATTCATTCCTGGAGAGGCAGTGCAGGGAAGTCCCTGTGCCAGCTAAGCAGGTAAATCTGCTCAGTGTTTCTGGATTTTCATAGAGTCGCATCATTTCAAATCTCCCGTGGACCACTGAGCACATTTTACAAACATTTGTGAAAGCCTATAAATTGGTATAACAACACAAGTAGGAGTTTTGTGAATTCAGAGCTACACCTCTGTATCCTGCAAGCGCAGCCTTTTGCACGATGAGGCTGCAAAAGGGCGACGTGCCATTTGGGTTTGGGCACCAAAGGGGCCCCTCTCCCTGCGGGGTGGCAGGACCGGGCATGGCCAGGCTGCAGCTGCGGCTGCCACCGTGGTTTGCTGGTTTGCGCGGTCGGTTTTGCAGCAGGGAGCTGTGCTGTTCCCAGCCGACCCCGGCAGGTGACGGCTGCGCTGCCAGCAGGCCAGCACTGAGACCCATGCTGCGTGGCAGGGCTGGCTGCAGGCAGGGCCAGGGCGTTGCTGGGTGGCTGCGGGTCTTTTCTATGGAGAGTCAAGGGGGTTATTTGCACGCTAAAACTGATCGCTAAGTACTGAGGTGGCTTCACAGCTCTGCCTTCCTGGCAAAACCAGCAGAAAACCACAGCTGCTCTCTCTGCGTCTCCCTATGGCCTTGAATCCAGTGCAAAGCTCATCAGTGAGTTTCATACCTTTGACACGGGCACTGTAGACAACTCCATTTCAGGTTTTTAAGGTAAATCCAATTTAAGGCAAATCCAATGACCTTGTTTCATTTCATTATAATTAATAGTTATAATTTAGGTAATCAACCTGAACTAACAGCAAAACCCATGTCTTGCGGTGGAGTATTTTATATATATTGCTGCTGTTGCAACACATTATGATTTTTCTTTTACGTAGTCACAGTTGGCATTACATCGCAGAGAATGGCTTGTCTCTGCCGAGAGTTTCAGCTCAGCCTAAGACCTCACATTCTTTTTGAACAGCTGCAAGAAAAACTTACGAAGGACTCAGTAACATAACTTGTGACAGCATCGGATGCAATACAGTGGCAGTTCAGTACCTGATTTCTTTCCTGAAAGTTACAGCCAAGAAGGACTGTTAGAAATCTGTTCTTGCTTATCGTGAGACATTTTGAATAGCAAAGGGAAGGGCTCCTCGCCTGCTCCCTTTGCAACCCCCCTCCCCCTGATAGTGCCGCACCAGTTCCAGGTGGGAAGTCCTTCTGGATCAGCAGGACCTCCTGCCCGCGGCCATGTTGGCACAAGCTGCTGCAGGGCTGCAGCCCTGGGCTGGACACCTCCCACACGCTGCCACTGCCTTTAGGTCCTGACAGAGGAAAGCAAAAGCTCTCTTTAAGGCTCGAAGTAACAGCCTTTTGTGTCGGGGTGGAAAACACATGCTTGTGAATTAGGATGTGCCTATGCAGCTTGCTATGTTTGGCCATGTGGTACCCCTTTTCAGGTATAATCCACTTAGGACACTCCCATAGGAGTATTTAGGTCTAGAAGACATGGGTGCCCCCCCTGGGATATGGCAGTTTCCAGGGAAAGAAGGAATTAGTTGAAGGCCTGAGCCCTTCAGTGCACAACAGCATCAGTACAACAAACCATTAGGAGCACCATTGCCCTCCTGGTGCCAACAGGAGCTGCCTGCTCACGCTGAGGAGACAGTGGTGAGCTGTGTGGTAACACCTGCCTCTCAGGGATGTCACAAAGCTAAATGTATGTTTGTGAGGTGCCTTCAGACCCTCAGATGGAAACAACCAACCCAGTCACTAAAGTACTGCTGCCATTCTAAGAACATGGTTTAGTGGTGGGCTGGGCAGTGCTGGGGTAATGGTTGGACTTGATGATCTCAAAGGTCTTTTCCAACTGGAATAATTCTCTGATGATTCTCTGATAGAGAGAAGCTTGTGAGGTCCTCTCCAGCAGAGCCACCTGGGGGGCCGCACATCACTTGTCCGTTTGTTTTTTCTAAATAAATATAAGTAAGCTACTCTTGCCGGTATATAAAACCACGTAACACACACACATTCATTAGTAGACAAGGCAAGGGATAGTCTTTGTTGTGTATATCTAAATGTACACATGTATACATCTGTACATGTGCAATTCACTATTCTATTGCAGAGTTACATGAAGTTGGTGTGTGTGGAGGGTACACATGTGTTTTGTTCGCTTGCGTGATTACTGCAGCAAAATCCATGTTAAACAGAGAACTGGAGACTGTGTTTCTCTATATGAAATCCAGCTTGATTTTAGAGCAAACGCCGCTACAGAAAGCGCTGCCAGAGCCCACGTTGCACAACTCCAGACAGCATCTTTCATAAAACAATTATATTTTTTTTCTAGATGTAGTGAAAGCCTTGAAAAAGTTTACTTGATGTCTAACCAAGCAATGCTGCATCTTCAAATTTGAAGGAGAGCTCAGAAAGTTAGTTTTTTATTATTCTTCATTTAAGTATTATTTTTTAATTGCAGCGTATTAAACATAAAATCTGGTACAATCTTTAAAAATAAATAGGACCTAACTATAAATGGGCCCTGTTGTGTTTTTATCTTTGACAAGCAAGTAATTGCTTCTCAAATTTATCAGTTTGTTTATGCAAAAACCATTTACCAAGCCTAGCTCAAAAGCATCAATTTCATCATTATCATCTTATTAATTTAGCCAAGCTATAACACAGCTGATTATTCCTGAGTAATATCCTCTGCAGCACATCATGTGTGGCAAAACCATCTGTACAGTACCTATTTAATAAATAAACCCTCGGCTAAATGTCTCTGTTTATTGAGAACTAATGTTTATAGAAAATATAATGGAACTCAATAAATAACTCAGCTTCATCAACCTGCATATGAATCAGTATGAAGAACGCTGACATCATCACCTTTCAAGTACCAGAGAAAGCAAAATTACCCAAAAGAGCTATAGAGTCAATATTAAGGCATTAAAACTGCAATGAAGGCATATTAATGCTTAAAACTTCATTGTTGGCAGTAGAATTGCCACCACGGACATATTTTATAACTCTAAGAATACTTAGGCTTTATGACTGTTTCTTTGTTGAGTGCCTTGCACTTAATGTAGTTTTCCACTTTAAATAAAAAAACCCCTCAAGATCTTAAAAAAAAAAATAAAAAAGGGAAAAAGAAAATTGCTGATTCTGAGCATTCATTTTTAAAATAATGCAAACTGCTGATTCCAATTGTTCGGATGGAGGAAAAGGCAAACTTATTTAACTCCATGCTTCCTGAGCTCCTGGCAGCAGGCACGCAGTGTGCTGAGGTGAAGATCGCTCGGCAGCACTGCACAAAGATTACGGAGCAACCCATGCACAGCTAAAGACGTTATTAATATAATGCCTGGGTTTAGGGGGAAGAAAAATGAATTGAGTCAGCGCAGATACTGGGGCTTTGAGCAACCTGGTGGAGCGGAAGGTGTTCTGGCCTGTGGCAGGGGGGCTGGAACCAGGTGATCTTTAAGGTCCCTTCCAACCCAGGCTGTTCCATGATTCTATGATACTGATCACTGGTTGCTCCTACCTAGGCAGCTCTCCCTAGTTTATTTGTTTTGGTGCTTCACGACTGCTTCTCTGCCACAGATCAGGCATTTAGAACATACCTCTTATCCCATCAGCAAACAATAACAGATTAATTTCTTACAAATCCTTTCCTGGGGCCCTCTGAGAAATACTCTATGTTTATATTTTGTTGCCTTTATTTCTGAGGAACGTCACTCTGCACATGCAATGGAAGCAAGGGCACTGCCTGGCTGCAGGCACTGGGTGTGCAGGCACTGGGTGCGCCCCCCCCCCCCAGCATCGCCTTCTGCAGGTCAACCCGAGACACATGGGTGGCAATTTCATAGGAGATGGCTTTTCCCTTGATGAATGCAAAGTCCCGTGACACGGCATCATTGACACGGTACCCCCAGCTCTTGGCAAGGATCAAGGGCACAGCACACTTTCTAAAACCTTCTCATAATGCTTCCCTGCCTGCGGGCACCTCCAGCCTCCTCTGGGTGCCCTGGTGGGAGAAGGCCGCTCAGAAGGACCAAGTGGAAGATACAGACAACAAATTTCATAGTCCACTCATGAGCACTCATGTGGTGGGAAACACTTAGGGGTGTGACTGTTTTTAACACCATACGTGTTTACATTAAAAATGTTATTTACACAAGTCTTCACTTTCTATGCTGCATAAACTTGCTACATGGATTAAAAACAGTCCGTCATGCTTTCAGGGGAGAGACAAAAAAAGTCTGAGAAATGATTTCCACCGGCTTCTATGCCAGAACAAACTGTGGGTGTTTAGGTGATGTTGGGGTGTGGATCCAGCCTTAAGAGGAAAAGTGTTGACATCAGAGGTTTGGTTTTAGGGGCTGTGCACCCATTCGGTGGGCAGCGTGCTGGGGCGGATGCTGGGGGGCTGCTCACACACAGCCTGCCGTGCCGCTTTGGCTCCGGTGTCCAAAATGGTTTGAAGAAAATAAGAAAAAGTGAATTTTTGTGCTTCTGAGTTAAAAAAATGAAATAAAATAATATTTTTAAACTATTAAAATAATATTTAAAAGTCTGCATTTCCAATACTTGCGACATTTTGACCAGCTAACCAGAGAAACACAGAAGCAATAAGCAAGAAATCCCTGAAAACTACAAATGAAAAAACTTGGGAGAGATTTTTCCAAGATTTCTCTGAACGGGAGAAATCCTGGGGGAGTCCCCAGCCGTCCCTCTCAGCCTGTGGGCTGCCGCGGCACCCCAAGGTCCAGCTGCCCCCAGTGCTGGGGCTTGGGTTCAGGGTGGCTGCACCCCTTGGCCCACGGGCAGCAGCAGTCAGGGCCACATCCCTTTCTAAAAGTTGCAGAGAAAGAGTCGCTGCGTTTTGGGGATCAGCTGGATCCCGGCACAAGGGGTGGCTGCTGGGCAGTGGAGACAAACCCCAGCAACCCGGCCAGCCACCCCGTCAGAGCCGGCCTCCTGCAGCACCAAAGCCACCTTTCTGAAGGACTTCCAGGCTGGCAGAGGGCTGGAGCGTCACCGGCCCGAGCACACCGATCTCTGCCAGCACCAGGGCTGATGGAAATGAGCTGGGAGCTGCCCTGCATTCAACCAGCACGTCCGAGCATCTCGGGCACTCGGCAAGTGCCTCAAGTTTTCCCATTCTCCTCAACTTATGTTGCACATATGCAGCTCTTGTTTGCCTTCCTGAATAAAATAGCAGATCCACAGTGCTTCGCCGCCTAATGAAACTGAACATATTTAGAACATATGTGAGCCCGCTCATTGCGAAAAGAACCATTTGTGGTTAACGAAGAAAGTATTCATGGTTTCGCTGCTAATTGCAGGGCGGTCTGCGTTTTCTTTCTGAGAAAAGAAAAAGGTAGTGCCGCAGCCATAAGCACACAATAGAAGTGTGGCGCCTTGTTTTTGCCGAGGTTCGATGCCGTTGGGGATACGCAAATCAATGCACAGGGCAGAGACATGGACAGGGAGAAAGACGCCATCGATAATCTTCATGTGGCTGTACATCAGCTGAAAACCCATATGTTTCTTTTAATTATTACTCACACTGCACACGAAAAGATGGGATTATTTTTCTCGCTCAAAGTCGATGGGAAGTTTGCCATTTATTTTAATCTAGTGGGATCTGCCCCTTTCCGGGGTAGAGGCACGCAGTTCACAGTGGCCCCGCACAGCAGCACTGCCCAGCACCGCAGCCTCCTGGCCGGGGCTCAGCCGGGGCCCCGGGGCTAGTGGAGCTCCCTTCCCCTCCCGGCCTCCAAGACGGTATTTCTTGGCCTTTAAGGTTCGCTGGGAGCTCAAACTGCTTGCGAGGAATTTTGCGAAGGCAATATATTAGGTGATTGACTGAAAATAAGAGGCATTATTTTTAACCACCGTGTTTCAACCTACTGCCCTGTGGCAGGCATCAATTCTCTGCTAATTTTGGAGTATTGTATCAACACAAATTTTTCTAGCCAATATGATTTTTTATTTTAATTAATTCAAGTGTCTGATTATACCCTACTCTCAAAATTAGCCCTGAACCCTGTCTTCATTTCTAAAGATAAATAACATCATCTTCTTTTAAAAACAGAAAGAAAATGGTGATTAAGGTCTCTTTCGGAAGTATATGCTGCTACATCTACACATGATGAAATGTGAAAAAATCTTTTGTCACCGCCTGTAACAATTTCAGAAATCCATTATAATACATGGCTTGAGAATGTATTAGTAAGTGAGCAAACTGTTACCGAACGAGCACAGAACTGGCAAGTCCCAAATGAACCCTAAATGAGAAGCGCGCAAACCATCAAGGCACTTGAATAGACCAGCAGGCATTTCGGCGGAGAAAAATCAGGATCAAAATATGAGATAAACGCTGCAGGGCAGACTGTACAATTTTAAAGGCTTATTCATACGTTATACAGAGCGCCAAGCTGATGTTACAGTCAGTGCTAATGTATCTGCCTGAGTGGGAGGCTGACAATTTAATTCAAAGAAGGAATTTGGGTTTTGAATGAGTTTGCACATGTATGGAGAGCTGCAAGTGCCAAGGGAAATGGCTTTGTTTCTAACGAAGGAGCATTTCAGAGGGCTGAAGTTTTAACAAACTGCATGGATGTACCTGGCTGCTGGCAAGACCCAGGTCACTGCAGGGGAGCAGCCGCGCCTTGACAGTCATCCCTGCAGATGCCGGGCTGGGGGAGGAACCAGGGGGCAAGGGCTCAGTGGACAAAACACGCTGTTTACCTTTAGCGTGCTGCACGTTCAAAGGCAAAGCTAACACCAGCGCCCAGGCAACAATTCCTCCGGGCAGCCTTGCTGCGAGGACTGTGAATTTTCACCTGATTTTTGAGGCGGCGGGCTCGTGCAGGCTGCCCATGCTCAGCTCGGGGGGGATTCAACACATGTGCCTTTGGTGGCCGGGCTGGTGCCAGCAGGTGGCATGTCGGTGAGGGGAGGAGAGCTGAGGGGCATGCTGCTTGTGCCCTGGCCAAAGCCCAGCCTCCGGCTCACCTGCCTTGGCTCGGCACGGGCTGCGCCGCACGCCGGGGCTGGGACACTGGCGATGTCATTTCATCTGGTTACGGGAACCCTTTGTCAGAGCCGTTTGATAGAACCATGGAATCATAGAATCAGTTAGGTTGGAAAAGACCTTTAAGATCATCAAGTCCAACTGTTAACCCAGCGCTGCCCAGCCCACCGCTAACCCATGGCCCTAAGCGCTGCATCTATGTGTTTTTTAAACTGCTCCAGGGATGGTGGCTCTGCCACCTTCCTGGGCAGCCTGTTCCAGTGCTTGAAATCCTTATGGCAATGAACGCTTTCCTGAAGGGTGCCTGCACCACTGAAATCGCAGCGGCTGCGGGTGAATAAGCTGTGCAGTTCGTGGTTGGTGGAAAAAAAAAAAAGAGGGAGCAACAGAAATCCAAAATTCCGACAAGGTATTAATTGTTGTCTCTAATATTTTATGAAGAGGAAAGATTCCCTTTGCAGTCACCTGGCTGCTTTTAAAAGGTACCCAGATAGGATACATTTCTGATTATGTTCTTCCGCCCGACTGCTCCGACAGTCGTGCATCACTCTATAGACCAAAATCAAGCTAATGCAAATGCCTTCAAATGGGATGCACTTTATTTTACATTTATAAGTAGTGATTTACAGTGCACTATTACTGAGGCTAAGGGCATGCTGTGTAGTAACGCCATGGCAAAAGTACAGCCAGTGTCAAAATAAATGTAGGGCTTGGGCTGGAGGATAAGCGTTGACAAGTCGCTGCTGTGGGGGACCACCTGGCTGAGGGGGACACTGGGCTTTCTACCTCCTGCCCTCGCGTTTCAGAAGGAAACAAAATACCAGGGATGATAACTCACGGCAATGGCGAAGGGAAGTAAGACCACCTGAGTGACACCAGTGTAACAAGCAAGGCTAACAAAGTAGCAGCGCTCCTGCAGCTGAAGGTCTGGCCATCAGCTCGTGCTGCTGGGCTCTGGGCGCACTGTCCCTCGCCCTGGCCGCGGTGGCAGGGAGCTGTGCCACCACTGCGGCGGGCATGCCGAAATAGCCTCAGCAAGGCTATTAAGAAACTAAATTATATCCTTGGTGTCCGCTGGCTTCCAGAGGGCTGGTTTTGTTTACAGGATGGGTAAGTGCCAGTGGACTCAGCACAGCAAGAATAGAAACCCCTGCGTTACCGCGAGGCCGGACAGCAGATGGAAGGAAGGGCACGGGCTGGGCCTGCAACCACAGGCAGCCAAGTGCTGCCCTGGCCTTTGGGGGCAGAGGGGCTCGGCTGGCAGCCCCCCGGCACCCCGGCACAGCGGGCATTTCGGGCACACTGCTCTCCGCGGCCCTGCTGGCACGGCACAGGTCACACAGAGGGCTGTCGGCACGGGCTGCTGCCCGCGGGACGTCAGGCGGGAGACACTCACAGGAAGCTGGCGAGGTCAGGAAGCGGCCCCTGGGCTATTTCAGGTTGGTTATTGCAGGTTATGGCTTTTTCACCCCTCTGTCGTTTGGCTCTAACATGGTCTGAGGGTGAGAGCAGCCAAGGGTGAAGAAGGGCTGCGAGGTTTCTCCGGGGTCAGGCTCATTGGTGGTGGTGGAGCCACCCACAATTTCACCGGGAAGGTGGATAATTATCTACCATCTTGACATCAAACTGAATGGCTGCTCCTGCTGGGGCTGCCTGGAGTGATACACCTTGCTGATGGCTTCCATGGCCACCTCCCAGCAGAGACGTATGGTTTTCCCAGGGCTTCATTAACTCAGCCAGGTCTTTCAGCCCCTACAAGCTTCCCAACTGCTGCGCTCTCAGCTAATGACAGAAGTAATGATGAATTCCCAAGCGTGTGACTTTAGGGCAACAGAGCTGGGGAAGGGGCTGGGGCACAAGGCTGATGGTGGGGCTGGGGGCACTGGGGGGGTTCAGCCTGGAGAGGAGGCAGCTCAGGGGGCCCTGGTCACTCCTTGCAGCTGCCTGACGGGGGCTGTGGGCAGGGGGGGTCGGTCCCTTCTCCCAGGGAACGAGCGACAGGACAAGGGGAAGAGGCCTCAAGCTGTGCTGGGGAGGTTTAAACTGAATATTGGAAAAATTTCTTCACTGAAAGAGTGGTCAAGCGCTGGAACAGGCTGCCCATGGAGGTGGTGGAGTCACCATCCCTGGAGGGGTTTAGAAAACACATAGGTGCAGCGCTTAGGGCCATGGTTTAGTGGTGGGCTGGGCAGCGCTGGGTTAACAGTTGGACTTGATGATCTTGAAGGTCTTTTTTAACCTAAATAATTCTGTGATTCTATGACTGCTGCTCTTCCTTCCAGGCAGCACCCTACCTGTGGCCATCCAGCTGCCCCAGTACCACATCCCGCTCTGCCCTCCCCAGCAAGTTTCAATGGCACATTACCTTGTTTACATTGAGGTAAACAGTTAAAGTATAGAAGCGGTCTGGTCCCCGGAAGGATGCCTGAGAAACTGGAGAAGTAACTGCCCTCTCACACACACATCCTCTTGAAGCGTGTGAAGCTGTTGTCTCCACTCTGCTCACTGCCCTCGCCACCAGGCAGCTATCACGTGGGTTTCCATCATCACCTGTTTAGCTCAGTTTCCCACAGGGCGTTGTATGAAAGGCAATGGATGACATTGCTTTGGAGAAGTCATTCACTAAATGAGGAAATGGGATCGGTATGATACCAACCACCTTTGGTAAACCCATGCCTCATTTTATGCCATTTACCATTTACCCTTCAATATGATTTCTGAAAAAACATGTTTGCGTTATTCAGGCATGGTGGTTTTGCCCTCTGCCGCCCAGCATGGAGGCTGAGCGCTGCTAAGCATGTGTGCCGCTGCTGCCAGCGCGGATGTGGGGATCGCTGCCTTTGTGCAGTGTCACCCGTTAGCTCTCCCCTCCTGCCTGCAGCACCACTATCTCCAGGGCAATTATTTCAGGGCCATTCCAAAATCATCTTTAATCCTTGGCACGTTGTGCCCTCACTCCCCACCCTCCTTTGTTTTCTTCTTTGTTCTGATAAAGAATTGTTCACGGTTTGTTTTAATTTTCTTTGCAAGGTCTACTGCAGCCACTGAGGAGAAGCTACTCTTGCTCTTTACATGATGCTTCATAAAAAACAATAGCTCTCAAATGCGGAGTGAGCCAAAGAGCTTCTTTCTGCAGTGCTTCAGTAATAATGCACACACCATCCTCTGCAAATAAGAAAATAATGTCAATGCCAGGTTAACTGTTGCTTTAGAAATACAGCATCTCTGTTCCTGGGAGCAGCTGCTCTCAGTTTGATCGGGGAGCACACAGGTTGCTGTGGCAAACCAAATTAAAGTGCGGGGCTGCAGCTTTGCCGGAGAGCTGTGACGGTGTGGAGGGCAGCCCACCTCCGGCCAGCCCCAGCCCGCATGGGGGATCTGCCACCAGCTGCCTCTGTGGCGGCGGGGCCAGCGGGGCGGCGGGCAGCCCCCAGCCAGGGTGCCCAACAGCCTGGTGCTGCTGCGCTGCGGAGGGGGCGTCACAGCTCGCCCGCAACTGTCCCCTTGGTTCTGCCCCATTGGCAAAACTGCACATTTCCATGGAAAACAACAGGCTCCTCCGCTTGCCAAGAGCAGAAATCATTCCTATTGAAAGGCACTTGATGGGAACGTAAATAAATATACATTGAAACCGAAACACTGGAGAAGGTTAATTTCTGAAATCTGTAAATCAGATGTCAGATCAGATTTGTGAAGTCGCGAAGAACATAAACAAGTAGATGAGAAGACTGTGATTAATGAAAATCAATTAACTATGTAAGAGGGACTTTTGCAAGCTGAAAGATAAACCCCGGGGAGCAGAGCTCTGCCAGGGTGCTCTTGGTGGGGCAGCCAGGTGGGAAGCGAGGGAGGCTGGGGGCCGGGCCCACTCTTGCCCATCCCTCTGCGGATGGAGGAGCCGCACTGGCTGCTGTGCCAGGGACCTGCCAGGCTCATGCCCTGCCCCGAGGGGACCTCTGACTGTGGGGCATGTGCCTGACGCCTGGCTACGGGGTCCCCTTCTAGCCCCCCCCTTCCCCAGCATCAGCTGCTCACCAACAGCTCTTCTCCCCATCCTCAGCCCCAGCTCACACCGGAGCAGCACAGCTGTGGCCACAGAGAAATGAAGCGTCCCTCAATGCAGGATTGTGCTTAAAAAACACAATCTAAACCTCTAACCCTTAAAAAGAAATTTTAAAGAAATCTCCCTGAGCATGCCCTCGGCACAGGTATCTCCATTCCCCTGTGGCCAGTGCTTTGGTGCAACATAGAGCGGCGTCGGGGCTGCCCCCCGTGCTAGCTCCCTGGTGCAGCACATGGGGCTCGCCTGGCTGGTGCCGCAGGAGCCCCCCCCCCCCACCCCAGCACGGGCCCTGGGCTGACCCCGCTGGGATGTGGCACAGCTTGGCCACACTGCACCCGCTGGCTGGGGCAAGAGCTGTGCCTCACTGCAACTGGGTTTCCCCCATCCTGCAGCTATAATCAGATTTCACAGTCTTAATATGTTGAATTAAACACCTACCTCTGGGAGGGGAGGAAAACAGCCTGCTGTATTTTTTTCCCCTCCGCAAGTAAGCAATTTGCTGCATGCTGTAATTTGTCTGCGTGCTGTCCTTTTTTTGGGACACATGTAATTTTGCTTTGATGAATGACACATATTAGTGATAGCCTTCCTTGCTGGCCAGGCCAGGGAAGGAGGCACTGACAGCCCGCGGGACACTTACAAAGAAACTTTGTCAGCAGCCGCAGGAGTGGCGGCCTTTCCAAAGAAAACAAGCCAGGAGAAGGGGGTTACGGAGGGACCGTGCCGGTGGCAGGTTAACAGCAATGCTTTGCGGATGGGGAAACCTGTCGGGAGTAGAACCCGGGCACATCTTGATTTTGATGGCATTTACCCCAGGTCCCCGTTTTTATGCCAAAGACAAGGGAGGGCAGCAGGGAGGTGCGGGGGAAATGGTGGTCTCGGCAGAGGCAGGGTTCTGCTGGGGAGGGGGTGTCGGCGGGGGGGCTGGTGCTGCCTGCCCCATAAGGGCTGCCATACGGGTGGCAAATAAACCACTTGCCATTTCTTTTCTAATAGGGGCCAGCTGATGGGTGGCAAGAGACAGAAGTGGCGGTTTGCGGCACAGCCTGCCAGCGAATTCGTGACTCCCATCCAAGCACCAGAAAAGCGACTGGCAGTAGAGGAAAGACCTTATGGCACGCAACAATATTTGGAAAACTTTTTTTTTTTTTCCAAACCCTGGGGAAGAGAAGACTAAACATGCAGGTTTTGCGTTAATAAGCCCTGTTCGACGATGAGCCTTGGCTCTCCTGACACCAGTGCACCGCACGGGGTGGCCTTTCCTCACTGAAACTGAGACCAGGGGCTCGGACGCTGAAGCAGGAATTGAGGGCAGGTAGCCCTCGGTGCTGTTGGGAGAGTAGTGCTGCCTCCCTGGTTGTATGCTTTCCTCTCTGCATTTCAAACTTTTGCTCTGTAATTAATGGAGTTAAGGTATAAACAATGCGTTGGTGTTGCCCGAGCACGGGTCCTGTGCACGCCAGGAACCGGGGAGGGATTCCTGCACCCGTGGGAGGCTTTGCTCCCACTCTCCCTGCAACCAGAGCAGGGTTTTGGGGCAGCATGGCCCCTGGGCTGAAGGAAAGAGGCTCTCCCTAAGCACGACGAGGGACACAAGTATGAGCAATTGCTTCCCAAGCAGAGACAATCAGCTGCCTCTGGTGCTCAGTTTTACGAAAGGCGGCTCCGCTCCCTCCCACACAGGCACTGCCGTGGCTGCCGCTTCCTGAGAGCCTCTCACGCCATGATTGTCAGCGCTGGAGAGCACTTAACCTCCCATCGACAAAGCTAGCGTGGATCCAGGTGGGCTCTTCAGCAAGGGTCACCTGTCCCCCAGTTCACGCAGTTGCCACCACATAGCACAAATCACTATGTTACAAACTACTGCAGCCTTCATTTAATTGGTAAACCCAAAGATACCAAATTGAAGGTACCGTGCTTTCTTTGCTCCATCACTTAATTTTGCAAAAGCAACTCTCACAAAGATAGAGGCAAATAAACATTTTAAAAGTCAAAATACAAACTAGGTTACTGGCTTGTGGGAAGGTTTTGCTGTCTGAAGGCAGGGACTCGACCTGACTTGCTAAGTGGCTCCTGCTGGAAGGCGAGCCTGCAGGTCAGGTCAGTCCTGCTGCCAGCGCGTTTCTGAAAACCCACACTCTCGCCATGGTCTCCTTCCCTTTGATGTGGGGATCATCAGTTTCCAAGCTGGTAACTAGACCCGTGCAATTCCCTGTATGGCACATGGGCTGCTCCTACAGCTGGGAATGGCTGGATTGGCCCACTGGGCACAGCCCACCCCAAAAACATGTTCTGCCATGTGCAGCTTGGTCTGTGCTGGGGTAACTGGGGATCCAGCTGCTAGACCAGGCTCAGCGGGGCCATGGACCAAGCGTTTTGGGTGCAGAGCAGCAGGGGAATGTGAGATGAAGGCAGAGCTGAAGACAAAACCCCACTGGACCAGCTGGATGTGGCCCCACCTGCATCGCTGTGTGAGAGATGGGAGGGCATGGCCAGTGCTGTAGGGTGTCAGGACCCAGAGCTTTCTGGAGTGATGGGTGGTTTGGGAGGCTTG
Organism: Falco biarmicus; assembly: GCF_023638135.1. Lineage (NCBI taxonomy): Eukaryota > Metazoa > Chordata > Aves > Falconiformes > Falconidae > Falco > Falco biarmicus. The sequence goes on along the minus strand of NC_079295.1, from coordinate 2,045,215 downwards.
AGTCTGTGGTGCTTTATGAAGTCCCTTGGGGACTAGACCCACTGTCCCAGGGCACAGGTGGCACGCACTGGGGCATCACAGGGGGGACGGTGCCAGGGAACATGGGCAGTGCATAAACAACATCCCCCCCTTCAGCTTGAGGGAAAATGTGAGCTGCAAAACAGCTGGGGAAAGCTATCCCAAAGCACACATGGTTTTTATCTGCCCGAGTGTTCAGGAGGAGGTGTCTGCTCCGCAAACGGGCGTCTGTGTGGGGACGCGCGCCCTTGCGTGGCTGCCGCAGCCTGGGGACAAGGACCGGCCACCACCGAGGAGGGCACGGGACAGCCTGTGCAGCAGATGCCTGCCCCAAAACGTGCTGGCGATGCACCTGGCCGTGACCAGGGGGAGCAGGAATTGGGAAGGGGCTAGCCCCAAAAGCCAGGGGTGCTGCTGAGGGCAGCATGGCAGCAGCTCCTGGGGCCAGGGGAGCCTTTACAGCTGCAAGCACTTTGGGGCAGATGAGAAATGCCGCTGTGATTTTTTAGCAGTGTCTTGGCAGCATCTGTGGCTGAAACAGGGACAAGGGGCTTCTCGGGTGGGACCCGGGCAAAGGCCTCAGAAGAGGAGAGATCTGATGACCCAAAGTGTTTACAATACCAACGACATGTAGAACTGCTAGCATTCAACAAATCTGGTTGATATCATTCCTGCCCCCTCAGGCAAGAAGAAAACCAGCTTTAAGACAGGACCCCTCTACGCAGCCAAACATAACACCAGTTCCTGTGCAAAGCTTCGCAGGAAAATATTAAAACATCCTGTTGTTTCCCCAGTCTGCTGCAAGCCCCCTCCCCGGACCAGCCCATTGTGCCCCACCAGTGCCGGGCACCGCAAGCAGCACAAACACGTCCGTTAGCCCAGCACTTCCTCAACCTCATCATTTTCCAGCAAAGCTCAGCCTGCCATTTTGTCCTCATTTCTTGTTCACGTGTGGATACTTCACCACAGCACCTCTTGGACACTTCTGTGGAAAAATTCTGATTTTAAAATATTTCAAGTTTCACTTGGAAAAATTCCATCCACACCAGTAAATATGTGCTGGAACTCAGCGAGTTCAGGTTTTTTCCAGTTGCTGTGCACAAGACCTGCAGTATGAGACAAGCCGAGGGCAGGAGATTTAGCTGGTTGAAAATCAACCATATCTGTAGGAGAAGATCTAACTAGGCTGGTGACATAGACCAGCACGCTACAAATGCTCATATGCTTTGATTTCTTTGTATCACCAGGGCCTCCGAGCAAAACCAGGTCCTTCCTGCACCTGAGGACAGAAGTGCCAGAGGACCACCACGGCGTGGAGGTGGCACTGGGCCGGTGGTGCAGAGCTGTGGGCAGGCACAGAGCTGTGCCGATGGCACCATGCTGCAGCAAGGACCAATGGCCAGAGCAGCAGGTAAATCCCAGGTTGCCTACCCTCTCCATCCATTTCCCTCTGGACAAAAGGGTTGGGGCGAAGAGCAGAGATGCTAGCGGGCTAGGCTCGTGCCCAGGTGCTCGGCCCCCCTGGTGGGGCACCGGTGCCCAGTGGGCAGGGGCTGCCTCCTTCCTCCTGCTTTCCTGGTGTTTGGCAGTGCAGGTCACCAGAAACATGCCAAGGCACTCTGCACCCCTACCCTCTGCAGCACAGGGGAAAACAATTTATCTCAGCACTGCACTTAGGTATTTGCTGCCAGCTTGCCTGGCTGGTCGCCTCCAAGAGCAGAGCTGGAGGGACAGCAGCCTGTGGGGCATTGTGGTCGGCTTTTGTCAATGGCAAGAAGTGCTTCGAGTCAGTGGAAACATAAACACAATGCTTATGTTTCCATTGCACTGGATGAGAAAGCTGGAGAAGCCCCACATTATTCCCAAGCCCCTAAAACATCTCCCTGGATAACACAATTGTATTTAAGAATGAGAAAGAGAGGGCAAAGATTATTTTGAAGAGCAAAATTAATAGACCCTTCACCTCTCACCTAGGGAAAACTTTCAAGGCTTCCAAGGATAAAGAAAGGGACCCAAGGACCCAAACCACCTGCAATCTGCTGAAGGCACCGCTCTGCCGACTCTGGAGACCTTGAAGTGAATATGTAGAGCACAACACCACCAGTGAGGGATGCAGAATCCTTTTGCAAAACACTGAGGTACCATTGATCACCAAGACAATGCCTGGAAAAGCTTCACAGCAGGTGGGAAATAATCGAGAGGGACTGAGGGGTCTGTCCCTCCCAGCCTGTGGGGCTGGAGTGGGGCCAGGGGCTTCCCTACGGCTTTGGCTCCTGGGCTTATCGGCAAGGAGCTGGGGACAAGCCGAAATAGGTGGAGGGCAGACAGCAGCCATGTGTAGCACAGAGCAGCTGCCTGCCATCCTCACAGCCGAGAGGGAGGAGAGCAGCTGAGGCATCAGAGGGAGGAAGACAGCTTCAAAGCTGTAGAGAGCTCATCAGGTAGACTGGATAACCCCAGCCAAACGCTCCTGGTGGGTCTGCATAATGTAAACCTGTAGGAAGATGGCTGGGAAGCTCAGGGTTAATCCTCAGAGCCTCTAAAAAAAGAGAGTAAAGAAGAGGTGTCGGTGAGGGAGCTTCAGGAAAAAAGGGTTTGTCCCAAGAGGAAGGAGGGAGTGTCAAAAAGGAACCGACAGACTTTCTAAGTTTGAAGGAAATAGCATCCCTAAAAGTGGAGGGGCATGTGCATAGGTAGTGCTAAAATGATTCCGCTTTTTATGACTAGTTAGTTGGTGATGTTTAAATATCACCCTGGTACTGGTTTGCCATCCCAACAAGCTGTCCCAGAGATGTTTCTGAACAGATGAACTGTCAGAGACCATCATGTAGGCAAGACAACCAAAGCTACTCCTGCCTCCACTGCCCCGCAGCACGCCTGCACGCCTGGGTGCCTACACCAAGCTCTCCAAGGCTCTGAAGCCAAAAGCTCTCCATCTCCAACCTCATACAGGTAATTTCTAGCACACCCAGGCTGTGGGCTCTCAAAGCTGCTCATTTTACCCTAAATTCATTCCCACTGACCTCGATGGGCATTTGACTAGGCAGCACTAAACAGCACCATTGCGCCAGCCTCGGGACTCCCACGGCTCATTGCCAAATGCTTTCAGGTACGTCTCAGATATTCAGAGTCACTCAAACCTAACTAGAGCTCCTCAGCAGGTATCGCTGGATTAATCTTCCCTTATGTGAAATTTGGCCCTTGGACCAAACTCTGCAGACTGGAAAAACCTCAAGGGGCAAGTACATGGCTGCAAAACACGATGATGAGCTTGCTGATATGCACAGCGAGGCTGAGAGGAAGGCAAGGCGAAGTAAAGTGAGAGAAAATAAAAATAAAATGAAGATGGGAGCAGGCTTATTTCCCTCGCTCAGTGCATTTTGGGATATTTTTTTTTTTCTTCATGAAATAAATGACTTTTGGAATAAAAGAAGTGCAACAGCAGTTCAGCAGAGCTCTGTCAGTTACATGGATCTCGTACAAGGATGCTGAGCAGGGCACGGAGCTGCAGGGCGCTGGCTGACAGCTCCGCACACGGTGCAGCACATGGCATGCCCCCGCCTCGGCTGGCACGGGCGATGCCTTGCCGCATCTGCAAGAGTGGCCCTGGGCCCTGCCTCGGTCAGCTCCTGGTGCCTGCCCGTGCTGGCTGCAAGGGGCACGTGGTATCCGTATGGATACAGACATAAACTATGGGAACTGCTGCGTTTGGGTCCGTGGCATCATCATGAAAGCTTCCTGTTTCCTCTAGCTTGTCACATAAAAATGCTTCTCTGAGTTTCTCCTGTTGAGCCCCTTGCATGTGTGAGTCCAGCTGGGTCGAAACCCCTAAAAAAAGGTAGGAGTCGCCCTGCAATGGAGCGGAGAACAACCCCAGGAGGTCGTCTAGGGTTGGCGGCTGCACAGAGGCTTTTTTTATTTGGAGTGGAAGATGTGAGAGGCAAAGCTGTGGCTCGGAGGACGACGCCGTGGGGCGTTAGCCGAAAGCTTACGCTTTTTAGGGCAAATGAAAATACAGTAGAATGCAAAAGCTTGAAGCCAGTGGAAAGCATCCCTCTAATTCCAGTGGTCTACGAACCAGTCACATGTAGATTCGCCTGAAAAGATGTTTTATTTTATAGCACTGCATAACAGAATCGCTTGCAGCAAGCCCTTGATGGCAATGGACCTTGAGGTTTTATGGGACAATGGCATTTCAGCTTAAGAAACGGAGTGCAAAGATCACCGTCGAGAGTGGGTTTGACAGACACCATTTCACTAAACTAATTAGAAAAAGGAAGAATGCGGGAGAATGACAGCTGCCTCTTAAGATAATAGGAAACCTGTCTCTTTAAATGTGCTGGGGTTTTTCAGTGCAGACCAGGCAGGGCTATAATCAGAGCAGCAGCGGGTCGGATTTAGGTTCAGTACAGTATATAATTCTGTTGCAAGGTCCATCCAAGAATACTTTGGCAAGCTCAAATATATTGAAATTGCCTTGGCTAGTGGCTTGCAAAATGGCTGTGGAAAGTCAAGATAATTAGAGCATTGTGGAGAGGAGAGACAGCAAAATAAAGGGTGGAAGACAAAAAAAGGCAAACCAATAAAAAAAGAATTACAGGCACGAAGAAAGTTTCAGAACAGAATAATTGAAGGAGAAGGGCTTACCCACCAGATTTGAGCCGTGTCATTTGTACAAGAGGAAAAGGACAAGCACAAGTAAAAAAAGACCAATCTCCAATGAGATTAATAAATGGATTTAAAAGCATCAAGAAGACACAGCGGGGAGTTACATAGGGTTTCTGAGTGGTTTTAAGTTAGAAATCAACAAGGAAGCATGAGAGAAGAAAGTCTCTACTTTTGGAAGTAACATTTTGAGTTGATCCTTGGCGTTTGGCCTGACTGGGAGTAGGACAAGCCAAGTAATAAAAAAAATCAGTTACATAAACTGAGAAACCTTCGGCTGGAGCAGCAGCACCTTAGTCACCGTTAGCAAGCCTGAGCCCTGTGCAGCCAGGTGCTTGAATCCACGCCCAAACACATGCACGGTGCAGACCCACCAACCCCTACAATTACACTCTTACAAGCCCTGCCTAGTACCACATCCCTCGTTACTGGAAACCTGAGATGACTGTATGTTGTAAAACACCCAGGCCAACAGGAATTTTGCCAGCAACTACAATGGGATGAGTTCTGCAGGCATCTATCTTATAAAAAATAGACGCCGTGCTAAAACTGGTGCAGTGACGACACCCTCCCGGTGTTCCCCAGCTCCGGAGTTGCTCGTCCCCCTGTACAAAAGCAGAGCTTGCATCCTCACTGTGCTCCTGTACACAGCGGGCTCGCCCGCAGCTCTGGGACGTGACTGCCATTCACACTGCAGTTCTGAAATCCCGATTTCTGCTTGATATTATTTTTGTGATAAAATATCCAACAAAATGTGTTTGCATAAGAGTTTGGGTCTACACAAACACGGTAACAGAGACATTTCTCTCCTGCACAAGCAGAACTATGCTTCTACGTGTTACTTACGCACGCATACACAATTCATAGGTATTCTTAACTATAAACACATAGATGTATGTATAACCATCATCGTGCAGTTCTGTTTCCCACAGAGGAAACCACTTTTACGACTAACAAGCGACTCATCATCCATGGCGTGGCGACCACTTACACAGCAGGAACGATGAAGCGTTTTTGAGCCCATGACTGTGCCCGGCTCCGCGAGCCAGGGGTGGCGCTGGGGCTGCGGGAGCGGGTGGTGTTTCCAGCTCACCCCACACCCCTGCAGCCCCGAGCAGGGAGGGCTGCCCACGAGCTGCCCATCGTCTGATGGGCACAGCTTCTTGTCCCCTGTGATCTGCCACCAACATGTTCCCTTCTCTGTGCTCCTACTGGGTGACCGGTACATTTTTTTTAGGGCTTGTGGGCCTGACCCTTGGCTGTTGTAAGCTGACACAGCTGAACTGGGATGGAGCAGCATCCCTACCACATCGCAGGCAAACTTGGTGCCTTGCAGGTTGGTTTTGCTCGCTGGCTGACACAGATATTGCAGAGGGGGATGTCTCCATGTTCCTCCTTATGTCAGCCTCCCTGACAACTGGCACCACTGCCACAAGAGTTTTATTTACTAGTATTAACCTTCACAGTAGGAAGAGGAAAAAAAAAAAAAAAGGAGGATTTATAAAAAAAATTGCAAGTCCGGACAGACAGTGTTCATTCACAATTGCAGCAGGCAGAGTGCATTTCTGCAGGTAGGGCCCTCTCATGCCTCCGGATCCAGGAAAGCTGCTTGTTTGCAAAGCTTCACTAACTTTTATTTCAAACTTGGCATTACAAACTTCCCTCTAAATCAGGCTGTGCTTGCGGGGGGTGGGGGTGGGGGCAGGGGGGGCAGGCTGTGAGATCAGGCAGGCCGATGGTCCCTCCAGCTTGGAGATTTCTCCCTTCCTCTAGCCTTACTCTCATTTTCTGCCCCAAAAGGAGGAGACCAGCAAAGCAATGAACTTCTCCCCAGGCTGGCACCCCATGCAGACGTCTGACTGTGCACGTGGCAGCACAGCAGCACGGGTGCTACTTTAGACGAGAGCAACCTGTGTTCAGTGGCAGGGCGCAGCTAGCCTGAGCTGTGAAAATCGTCACCGAAGGCAGCACAAACCACTTCCAGTAAACATCCTCTGGGTATAGCTGGGGAACTCACAGGCCATAGCCCTCCCTGCCCTGGACAGCAATTTGCAACGCAGCTAATCCTGCCTCCAGATGCACATTCCAGCCAGCAGTGGAGCAGAGCCCAGCCATGCCAGGGCGAGGGGTGCAGAGCTGCTGCACAGTCCCCGCTGCCCGCAGCCCCTGCCGTTACAGAAACAACCTCTGCCAAACGGACACCGCATCTACAGCAGCGGCAGCCACAGCTCAGGCTGTCCCATGGCTGTTTCATCTCACAAGCTGTACAGACACAGGAACACGGAAAAATGTTTCTCACTTCCAACCACGTCCCGAAAGCTTAACATGTTAGCAGGGAGCGCGATGAAAATTTAATTGGGCAGCTGCACCCCGCGGGCATTGCAGGGACTTGTCCCAGTCCTGCAGCCTCCCCCTGTCCACACCAGCAGGTCCAGGTCCTGCAATGAAGCATTTTAATGTACAACATGCAAAAAATACTACCTGGAAACGCCTGGACGTGCAACTCCTGACACCACGAGCATCAGCCCCGCTCTCTTTTCATCCTCGTAGATGTGCTTTGTTATTAACTTTTCATGTGACAACTGTTTGTGCATTAAAAGTGCTTCACAAAACATAAATATTGGAAGCGAGGACTTCTAACAGCCTGTATTAGCAGGTCCAGCCTTTTAAATGCTGGTGACTAGGAAACTGGAACGCAAGTCAGAGGTCTGTTCTGACCATCCTTCCCTAGTTTTCTGTTCTTCAATTAAACCATGGCTTTTAGCTATTCGTTTTTATCAGTATTATATAAAACTAGGACAGAGTAAATGAAAATTTATAATTTATAAACAATCTGGGAAAAAAAAAATCACTGAATTATTTATGGCACTTTTGAAATATGTGTTTGTTACTTGTACAAAAATTAGTTGTTAGGTCTTAATCACAGCAGTGCCACAAATATGTTGGAAATTAGGACTCACAAACCTGCTTGTCTGGAAAGCAAAAAAACCCTGTAACTCTACCTACAGTTGGAAAACCCAAACCAAACTGATTCTGAATGGTCTAGTTAAACAAGTGCCAATTATTGAATAATTCTCTGACCTAAACAGAAAGTTATTGTATATGGAAAGATTTTTTTTCTTTTCTTCCTGGAGAGTGCTTTATACCAGATGCCCTTTTAAATTGTTTTGAATTCTCTGTAGGCAGTAGATAACTAAACCTACAGAATGTAGTAATGGCAAAAAGGAAGCAATCAAGTTGGCCACTTCTAGTTAAGAGTCATGGAAAAGGCATCTGTTCTATATGAATTGCAGACTATAGGAACTTTGACAGTTCATAGACCAGACTTAATTTATTAAACTAAGTTTCTAATATAAACAGTAATTCGTTTCAGGCACTGACACTGAAGGTCTGGATTATGTGAATAAAACATAGAGACCTCCGCTGGCCTCCTGAAAAAAGGTAGTTTTGCTGCATAGGAAGAAAATAACCAAGTGTGCCTTAGCAGCCGGCGTCAGCGCTGAGGCCATGCCCCGTGTGCCCCAAGCGAGGGTATCGCTGGCGGCGCGGCTGGCTGGCATTCCTGCCCACGGCCTGTCACCCAGCTGCCGAGGATCCTGGAGATTACCTTGGGGTAAAAGATATGGGGATCTCAGCAAAACTGCAGTTTGAAGTCTTTGGAGAGACGCTCATTTGCAAACAAAGCAATGTCTAATGGCATGAATGTGGGAGAAAAAGGCCGAGAGAAGAGCGCCTCGATGCCACGCGCCTGCTGCCTCTCCAGGGAGGCTGTTACCCCAGACTAAGCCAGGGCACCGGCTTGTCAGGGACCCACACGCCCAGCCACCCACGCCAGCAGGATAGGGGACAGCCTCTTATGGGGCATGGTGCCCACTGGTGCCTGCGCTGTACATAGACACACGCACACAAAAATACCTTCTCAATGGCAGTTCGGTGTATCTGCTGATGCATTCAGCAAATACTGCTACGGAGCACCCGGACAAAATGAAGTACTCAAAGCATGATTTATGGGAGACCCTTGCTTTGTTTGCCCAGCTCCGGCTTCATCCAGGTCCGGGAGAAGCACAGATCAGGGGGTCTCAGGGCCGGATGTCAGCAAATGTTTATCTTCAAGCACTTTAGTAATTCAGGTGAATACAGTAGGACTATTTCACTGCTTAAAATTAGGCAGGTACCTAAACAATTTCCTGGATCAAGTTCACATTCAGCTCAGGTTTCCAGCACGGGGTTTGCTGTAGCTTTGACCAAAAGTTTGATCATAGCTCAGAAATCACACACAACTATTTCCTTATGTCATCAGCCCTCAGCAAAGACCAAGTATGGAAAACCTCAGTTCGGGTTTTTTCCCCACCAAAAAAGTTACGGAAAGGAGTGACGAGGTGAAAGCGTTTTGCATCAGCGCTGGCGAGTTCGTTGCTGGTGGTGAGATCAACAGACCAAAGTTTCTGCTGGCAGGAGTGTGAAAGCAGCCACCCCAGGCTCCTCTCCAAAAGCCGAAGGCGAGCTCCCTGCCACCCCGCACGCCAGCAGGCAGCAAGAGGTGGCTTTTGTGTGGCATTTTGCTCAGGCTGAACCCGCTGCATTGCCAACCCCAGCTAATTGCTTGCTTCCCCATCTCATTTGCCTGAGAATGACAGAGAATGTGAGACAGCACAGGGTCTATAAAATCATTAATTGAATTACTAGTGTGGAATAAGTAGCGCATCAATTTGAATTCACCATCATCCCCCTCCTCTCCTCCCCCGTGTTTTAGAGACCAATCCTACTGTTGATATGTGCACAGCTTTGGAAGGAGGCCCAATAAATAGATGTGCTATTCTAGCTAAACAAATTTATTTTTCCAGCTGTTCTACTGAATTAGTAAATTGCAATGTTGACTTCAGACTATCTTCCCCATAAAATATATGCTGGCCTGTATATTTTACTGGCAATTCTTTTGCGACACCTCATTAAGGGCTGATCCAATCTGTATCCCAGTCTATTGGAATTTTGCTTTGACCCGAATGGGCTTCAGATTGGGAGGCAATATCGATTCAGTACCTGTTTTATTGTTGAATCATGAGCAACACTTTTTTTTTTTTTTTTTTTTGCACACTCTCTCCCCTCACCTGGTTTTCTAAGAGGTTTTAGGGCAATAATTGCAGGTACGAGTGGGCTTGGAGTTTTGTGCCAAACACACTGTCTGCGCACATGCGGTTTCACCGGCACATGTTGATGATTGCTTCTCTGGGAAGGGAACAGGAATTGTCCAGCCTTAATACATAAACTTCTCTTTAGCCTGTCTCTGTGTTCAAATGGACTCAAAAGCTTTTACAGATTGTACAGGTTTGGTTTGCCTTCGTTTGGCATCTTCCATTTCGTTCACACCAGCACATAGCAACAAACAACGCTACGAGGTTGCAACAGCAGCATTTCAATCTCCTACATTAATACAAATTAATTCTGGGCTACGGTTCAGATTTACCGTTTTTAACACCGTCATCACGTTTCAGCTGGCACCGCCCAAGCGAAGCTGAGCCTGGCGGCCCTCGCCCCACAGCTCCCGCCGGGCAGCGGGCAGGCACTGCAGGCACCGCAGGCACCGCCGGGCTGGCCGGGGCCGTTCCCGGCACCGTGTCCCCGGGGTCTGGCGGGCACCGGGCAGAGCCCAGCAGGTGTGCTAGCACAGGTGCGCAGCACAACCCCCGTGTCACCGAAACCTGCTGGCTTCGGCAGAGCAGCAGATAGCCGCGAGAAGCGGGCTTGGCGGGGCCACGCAGCATCACCCCAGTCCCAGGAGCTGGGACGGCTTTCATGCACCCAGACTGCAGCGGCTCCCATTTAACGTGCTCGAGAGATGCAAACAAGACAAAAATATTTGTTGATATTATCCCTCCTGGCCAAAGAGGAAAAATGAATGTTTGTTGTAATATTGATAAGTACATGTAGTTGTTCACGTCTGTGCTTCTAACTTCTTCGAAGGGTTTGGCTTCTACCAACATCTCCAAAATAGTCTTTAATGACACAAAATTCAACCTGAAGTCCAGACGTGGGCTGGCAGCGGTGCCCGTCAGCCACGTTTGGGATTGCCCCTGGAGCACGGGGCAGGGGCCAGCTGAGGCACAGGGGATCCAGGGGATGCCCTGGCACGGCCATGGCGTGCAGGACCCGCAGAACAGCCCCAGCACGGGGCGGCAGCAGGACGCCGTGTTCCAGCCGGGTGGGCGAAGGGGCTGGGGAGGGGACAGGGAATGCACACCCAGCAAGGAAGGACCCCCATGGTTTCTCCTTGACCATAAAACTAAACCCAAATAAAAATGGAGCAAAACTTAAAACCAAACAAATAAAGAACAAATAACATGCTTTTAATGTCCTGATGCAAGAGGGCTCTAATACCATTTCCACATCCATTAGGCAAAGGATTTTGCATGTTCCCTCACAGAGTGAGCATTTTCAGTGGCTTTCCCTTAAATTAAGATGACAGGTTACCACTGCACAGTGTTGTTAATCTTTTCCTAAAAGCTTAATGTTACTACTTAGTAGTTTACTAATAAATCAGAGAAAATACATAATGTCATTTTGGTTTAGATATAGATGGATGACTTTTTAGTATTTGTAAAGTTGTAGAACAGGTACTGTCATGGCATTCAGCGGAAGGAGCAACACTTGGTGTGGTAGCTGTATTCCTTTCTGCCCTAGGGCCACGGCGCAGTACACCATTCACATGCTCAAAACCAATTCAATACCCTGTCATACATCCTTTCAGCTGTCTTCCATGCAAGATGTATTAAGGATGGTGCTTTATTTTCATAGGATACTTTGATCCTATTTTTCATTACTTTAAACTTTCTTTCCCCTGAAAATATTATATCCTTTTAGGATATTTTTTTTTTGCAAGCACGCATCATCACTGCTGCTGTCATCCTGCATTTGATTTTGCTGCTGAGTCCCCTCTAGTTTGTGGATTTACTGCTTTTGATGCCATACAAGTGCGTTTAAATTGGTGACTGGGACGTGACCACATCATTCTCTTTTGTGTGCCACTGATGATGGGAGACACTGTGTCTTCACAGGTACGTCCTGAGAGGCAGCCTAAGCGGGCGAGGGCTTGACTGGCTTTATCTTTATTGTCGGGCAATTTATTTTACTGCCCAGGAAACAGTTGACAAAATTAGAAGCAAACAGACTCATCTAGGGGTGAGGATCTTGTCCCTCCAGTGTGACAGGCAGCTGCTAGAGCGTCTGCCATGCATCCCCTGTGCACCACCAAGGGGCTCGCCCTGAGTTCCCACTCATAGTTGCCTATGTGGAGTAGGTATCCCTAAAAACCAGTGGTCACCAGTAACCTGCAGCACTTGGGCCAGGAGCACAGCACCCCATCAGCAGCACCAGGAGGGAGGGCAAGGGCTGCCTGCTGCTTTCTGCTGCAATGGGTCCTGCTTGTTTGGCCACCAGGAGCGGGAGCAAGACCCGTGGGGGAAACTCACATTGTCCGAGTTTTGAAGCCAGCTGACATTTCTGAAAACCCAGGCTCTCCGGGGATGGCCTTGAGCACAAGCTCTCCCACCGTGTCGGTGCAAACCAGGAGTAACCCTGTTCCAGTGAGTAGTGTAAAACCAGTACGAGCAGGAAACAAGACACCTATGGATATACCTGAACTGAACCTACAGGTCAAAAAACCCCACTTGGCCCATAGCACGTGCCTTTCTGAAGGCATTTTTGCCCAGTTACTGTCACTACAGATGGCAAACAGTGTCTCTTAGCTCTCTGTACGAGCGGCATGACCTGTTCTGCAGAAATACAGTGCCTCTCCAGAGAGAGGAGGCAGCAAGTGGAGGAGAACATCTCCACCTCCCTCCCCAGCACCGCCTGCTGTTGCACAGGTGCTGGCTGCAACTGCCCTTCAGAGGGGCTGCGGCTGAGCGGCCGGAGGGGGACCAGAGACGTAGGGGCAAGGGGCCCCTGTGCCACCCCTTGCCTGGCTCCCCTGGGGCGGGAGACAGGCACCGAGGGGGGGAGCATCCAGGTGCTGGCTGTCCGGGGGGCCAGGGACCGCTTCCCCTTTACAAGGAATTTTTACAAGAAAAGCCCCGGCAGCCCATTTTGTACTTTCCAATGCCAGATCCTGTCTATATTCTTATTAGGTGCTCCTAAGGCCTCCTAATTATTGCTTCCTGGTTGTTTTTACTTCTCCTTATTAACTTAATAGGTTCTCTGATGAGCAGAAGCACCCAGGAGCCATCACCTCCTCATTTAAACCAGAACTCACGATTTTGTGCTGGTGAACTATGCATTTTTTGCTGCACAATAGATGGCAGTAGAGAAAAAAGGCTGAGACTAGACAATTTATAGTTTGGAATATGCAGCTGATTTTTTTTTTCCCCCTCCTCAAATCACCGTACAGTATTTGTTGCTTTCTTCTCAACAGAGAGCTTTCCTAGAAAAGGCAGTCTGGTGTGGATGAGCCTAGATGGAATAAAAGATTCGTGCATGAATAATTAACATATTGGAGGCCTCACTTGAACTTCTTGCCTTACCCAGATGAATGAGTTAACATGTTGGAGATTATTATAAAAAGGGACTATTCTGCTCCGGTAGATCAAATCAGCTGAAAATGATGAAGTATTGCCACACATATAAATATATGCTCAGTACTTAAAAATAACCCTTCCAATAAGTATAGTCATATTGGAGTTCAGCTACGCTGACAGTCGCAGCGACAAGATAAAAAGATTTGGCATGAGTCATTCAGTTTGACTTTTGCACTGAAATGAGATGCAAGCCTGGGAACTCGCTTTATGTAGGGCAGCCGCCGTGCAGGCGGGCAGCTCCTACCTCCCCACTTTCGTGGTGCGGGGAAGAGCAGCGGCAAGCAGAGCCAGAGCACCTCCAACTTCAACGCAAAGGCCGCTGGATAAACGCACAGGGCTCGGCAGCTCCTCCCCACGACCTGGCTGCTGCTGCCTGCAGGCGTGCACCCAAGTGCAGGGATGGATGCTGAGCAGGGCACTGCCTGGTGGCCACTGGGCCAGAGCTGGAGCAGAGCACGTTGGAGTCTGGCCCCACAGCCAGCAGAAAGTGCCCCTTAACTGTAAATAGCCATGGTTTACCATAGTCTTTTTAATTTAGCAAATGCTTTCCATTACTGCCTACTTCTTTGAAACCTAATTGCTGCAAAAAGGACTCTTCCTTGTAAATCGACATCAAACTCATGCTAACCGCAGGAGGGAGAGAAAATTTAATTACAAACTTTAATTCTTACCTCAGCTTTACTAATTTTTAATTGTGCCTAATAATAGTGAAAAACCAAGCTGGGAAAAATGCAGGAGGTTAAATTCACCACAAAGAAATTGCTAGATTCCTTATTCAAATGGATGCCGCAGCTTTCCTGCCTATTCGTACCTCTCTCTATCCCACAGCACTAATAGTAAAATAAGGTTGGGAAAGAAAACTGTATCATCATTTTCCCATGCCTCCATTAAATAAAACCTTCCTGATGCAGGCGGCACAGAGCTGTGGTGAGGACAGCGAGCCTCCGCCACGCACGTTGCTTGCAGGGTGCCCGGCATGAGAAGGGATGGCGGCCGCAGGCTGGTGCTTAGCAGAGCGCGGGACTTGGCAAGGCGTTTGTAAGCTGAGAGCACAGCACACCCTATCCCAGTTGTGGCTGTCATTGCATTAGCTGTGTAGGAATTATTCTGGAATCTAATGATTTTGCTCCCAGCCAAAGCTCCTCTAACCCCAGTGCAGCCACCGCCCCGCCACACAGTACGTTGCGGTGGCCGCAGCCGGTGCCAGCACAGGCACTGAGCAGGAGCAGCGCCAGGCCGCTCTGGCACGCAGTACCGGGCGGGCAATGGGTCCTCCCAGCACAGGCTTTCTTTTCCAGAGAAAGTTAAAGGTGTGCTGTGCCATGACATTATCCAGGACTGCTTAAAAATAAAAATAGATTGGAAGTATTTTGGAGGCGTTTCTGTATATTCTCTCTCAACTGCGCAGTGCTGTCAAGCAAAACATCTTCTTTCTTCAATCAGTGCATAAACGCAGACCAGATAGAACAGGGCACAGAGTTTGTGTGCAGGAACGCCCGATTTCTACACTCTACTCAATTTGCAACAACCTGAAAGTTACCACTAGCAGCAGCCATGGTAAAAGCGGAGCGATTCTTGCAGTGCCGGAGGCGAGCCAGGGCTCACCGGCTGCCAGGCTTTGGCAGAGCCACGGCAGTGGCTGAGCGGCACTTGCCCACGCGCAGGTCCCCCGGCTGCTCGCACAGTCACCACGATGCACTGTATTCACACGCACCTTCAGAAAATCGCTGCTTCCCAAAATCTGGGTGGCAGCAGCAGAGGGAGCACGGAGTGCCTCTGCCTGGAGGGTTTGTTCGGCTGTCCTGAGGGCTGCTCCTCAGCTCTGGCACGGCAGGGAGGCCACCCTCCCCGCCACCCAGGCCACCCTCCCCGCCACCCATCGCAGTTCAGCGGTGCTCGCTGACGAAACCATCCTGCCTCAGCAGATAGCTAAGGGATCCGGTAAGAAAACCTTCACCTGCTAACAATATTTTTCCACTTAGATCTGTTCCTAAAGCTTATTGCCACATCAAATCCCATTATAGAAAATAAGGAAATGTTAAAATTAAGAACTAATGTTCACATGAAAGAATTTTTTTTACTATTTCCTTCAGCAAACCAATGAATGTTTAACAGTTGAAATTGCTTTGAAACAGCAATAAATTATTTCATGCATACATGACAAATATTAAAACCAGAAGGTTTCTTAATATGAAGTCACTGGTACCGAGATTCATGTTTGCCTTTGTTAATTACCTACTTGTTTATTAGCTTAGTTTCACAGAGGAGCTGCTGATATCCTCGAGTTAAGGATTTCAGAGCTGTTCACAGGATGTAATAATACGGTTTTATTGGGTGCTTGTTGAGAAAACGGTTTTAGTTGTTTGCACGTAAGCTGTAAAACTGCTGTTTCAGCCAGCCTGAAGCCCCCTGCACAGGTCCCTGCAGGCCCATGCCCCTCCGGGGCGGCCGCAGCATCCGCCTGCGCTGCGGGCATGGATGCTGAGGGAGGCTGGGATGCTGCCCTGGCACTGCAGCGCAGGAAAAGGTCTCCCTTGGGCTAAACCCAGTCTCACCCAGGACAAGCCTGCCCCGAGGCTCTGTTCCCAGCCACCTGAGAGGTGCTGCTCAGAAAGTCCCATGCTGAGCAGGCAAGCCCAAAGAGAGCCAGCCTTTGCTGTGAATTTAGTATTTTAAATTTGAGTAGATTTTTAGATATTATTTTTTTTTTAATCAGCAGGCTGCACATTCTCTACACAGCAAACTGCTCTAGGCTGCAAGTGTTTCCTCTGGGAGGAAAAACCAGCGGCACAGACTCTGGGAGTATGTTATTATTGACTAAATCATTTTTATCACTACCATTAAGGAATTATTCCCTCAAGCTTCACCTCCCAGAGCTGGGGCATTATAGCCAACTTTAAGGGAAAAAAAGCTTCCAGTTGTACTGAGTGCAAGGAAAGGCTTGCAGTCTACAGGTACGTATGGGGCGATAAAACAAATGCCTCCCTACGTCACCAGTCAGCAAGACTTCATGGTGTTCAGCTCTGTCTGATCACCCTTGATGTGCTCACTACTGACCACATCCAAACCAAAACGCATCTTTTCACCCCCCAACCCGCCTGTAGCACCCGCTGCCTCAAAGCAGTCCTGCCCATCCTGCCTGCACGCTGAGGATGCCCTCAGCACCACCGTGACACGGGCACTGGGCAGAGGGGCTGGGAAAAGCACCCTGGTGGCTGGCAGGCACCCATGACCTCCTAAACAAAACCGGGTTTCTACAGACTATAGATATGTTACACAGCATTTACAGCAAAAGAATTATCTCACATTTTCCTCCCTCAAAACCAACACATTACTTGCCTGGAAATGTTTGTTACAGTTTTTTTCAAGGCAACTTTAGAAAGTATCAGTATCAGCTTTGGTTTTGAAAGCCTGCGATATTTTGAAACCCGGCTTTTCCTATTGCTGCCTAAACCAGAAGTATAACACACTGAGAACAGTGCAATTAAAACAAACAAAAAAATCCCATGAAGAATAACAAACTAATCTGACCTGCTCTGGTGCTTTTCAGAGGCAATACAGGTCCCGCACTGCAGCCCCCCGGCAGCGTCATGCTCCTTCGGCCTGTGACCGTAACTCAGCTGCAGGTTACTAGCAGACTTAGAGATGCATTTTTTCAAGAAAAAGAATAATTTTTGGGACATGTGTAGCAGATGGGAATGTTAACTCATAGTGTTAGGAGTTAACCTGGTTGTATTATAATGTGATAGCTCCACAGCTAATGCCCATCAGCACTGTGGGCCATTTACTTTATCATAAAATAAAATTAATTGAGTGAAAATAAATTGCAGAGGGATACAGAAGAATTTGAGACCATATACATGAAATACACGATAGCTCGAGTCTCCCGTGACACATCTTCATTAGGGAGGAAACAATTATTATTAATTCTGTCTTTAAAAATAAATATCCTGAAACCCGCAACGAGATTTACTGCACGGGCTGTGGATGCTGGTATGGGTATGTGAGCGCTAAAATACCTTTTCCTTTGAAGAAGGACTTCCAGACTCAGCAGAACGTTATGGCAAGGCTGGCTGCTGGTGCCCATGCCCTGGCGAAGCCTGCCCGAGCGATGCGGGGAGGGTGACGCGGGGAGGGCCGCGCGGGGCCCTGGCGCTGCTGCAGGAGCAGCACAGGGGCCAGGTGAGCAGCAGGGAGCTGCCAGCGGGGCTGCGGGCAGCTAGAGTTGGCTCGTGGGCTGCAGTATTTCTAACGGAGAATGTTTGTTTGAGTGCATGCATGCATTTGCCAAGTATAGCAAGGTAATGACATTGAGGCTTATTGATAATACAGTTATAATTCCATGTAATGACCAACTGAGCAAAATGATACAACCATCTCTCCTTCATCAATTATGCTTCTGTCCACAGAGACTTCTCAGTTAAGGGCTGTTTATTTCTGCAGCGAGACGTAGACCAGATATGCAGAATATAAACCTCCCTATTAGGATTCACTAGTATACTTTTTTTTCCTTCCAAGCCATTCAGTGGCATGTCATTTTGGGGATCAGCTTTCTGGCTGTGCAGTGAGATAGGAGCTGGAAACACAGACATGACCGTGGCGCTGAGCAAGAGGCAACAACCTGCCTGGTCCCGGCTGCAGGCACCTCCCGCGCTCCCGCTCCAGAGAAGCTTTTATTTGTTTTCTTACAGGTCAGTCACGAATCCCCATGAGAGGATTTCCATGTGTGTCGGTGATAGCATTCCACTGGTCACCGTTAGTTAGTTTCCCTAAAAAACCAGTAGGGCAAAGGGTTTTCTTCCCCCCCCCAACACCTGTACACCAGCAGTCCCTCCAGATGACCGGTGCAGCTCAACGCTGAGCAGTAGCGCGCAGGCAGCCCTTCCCAGGGCCAGCACACACGGGCGGCAGCGGACATGCCAAGAGCACCGCTCCTGGCACGGCTGCCCCGCTTCCCTGCCTCTAAACCCACAGGCGGTTTACTTCGTTACTGAAGGCTCCACGTGCCTTTTGCAATACGAGTTTTGTTCCCAGCTCTCAGATCTCCCTACCGCTCCAGGTTAATTGGATGTTAGTCATAGAAATGGCCACGTTTGAAAGAGCTGCGTGCATCTGCCTCCCTATTTATAGGGCAGGATAACCGCCACGTGCTTGACCAGCGCATAGTGACTCCAGGTAGGGAGAACTTGAAAGCAGACTGTATCTCCCCCCCTCCCCAGCAATTTCATTTGCGTGCTGCCCAGCAACTGGGGCGCAGGTAGCAGTTATTGGGTCGCAGTGCAAGGTGAACACTGGGTAGTGGCGCAGTCTTTGGGCACTGCTCTGGATGTGCAGGAAGACAGATAAGATGCAAGGGATGTGGTTTAATTAGGCCACAACTTTATTAAGTTAACTCATCTGGGATCTATCCAGCGCAATTCTTTCTTTAATCACTCCCACATGGTGGAGGGTTGCCATTAGCCTTCCTGCTCCCCGCAGATGGTAACCAGTCCTCTGCCACTCATCACATGTACAAGGGTTAGGGCTTAGTTTTACAAGGGAAGAGGCTTGGTTGCTGCCATGGATGTTGTACCCAGCACCAGCTCAGCCTGGCAGCAAAGCATCCCGCTTTGCTGCCACGAGGACAGCCTGCAGCATGACACCTGTCCCCCTGCCATGACAGCCCAAAGATGCTGCTGACACAGGGCAGCTGGGATAAATGACCCCCAAGAGGCAAAGGAGAATTAGCATCGTGTCCTGGGACATAATTATTTAAAAAAAAAAAAAAAAAAAAAAGAAATGTCTCTTAACCCTGTAGGGAGAATGCAACAGCCAAGGTCTATTTTAGTGAGGGAGATCTGTTTCTGAAAGAGAAAAGAGCTCGGCTTCTTCCAGCTATTGTCCGCAGCATTGCATAGCAGCCAGCAGTTGGGTTTTTTTCCTCCTGACAAAACACAGACTACCTTCCTGCGTTAGAACATTTTGGTGACTTTAATTACCCAGTTGTGTGTGTTTGGGGCAGAGAGAGGCGAGCCCGAATGTAGAACAGACATTAATCTGCACTGCCAAGTCCAGCACTGGTCACCAAACTTCACTGGGGGGCTCTTCCCCTGTGCGTGCACTCACGCTTGCACCTTGCCACTGACACGTCTGAGCCAAGCAGTGTCACTCATGCTTTCATGCAGAAACACTGCCTGCACGCGGGTCAGGAGTAGCCAATTTTTCATCTCCTTATGGGCTAAGCGTGCTGTTTTCCTGACCAAAAGTCAACATAAAAAGCATCCTCCAAGGGCCAGCTCCAGCCCATGGCTGGGCTCCACGTGCC
Organism: Falco biarmicus; assembly: GCF_023638135.1. Classification (NCBI taxonomy): domain Eukaryota; kingdom Metazoa; phylum Chordata; class Aves; order Falconiformes; family Falconidae; genus Falco; species Falco biarmicus. The sequence goes on along the minus strand of NC_079295.1, from coordinate 2,025,658 downwards.
AGGCAGGACTGCGCTCCCCAGCCAGGCGCAGCTGGCAGGCAACATACCCTGCCCTGAGGTTGCTCATTGGTGTGCTGCAATGTTTTCACAGCATAACTTGAACTAATAATGCCTGTTGTGTCATGGACGCTCCTCTTTTCTACAAAACATCAAGGGTCAGAGGAAAAGGGCATCATCTGTTGCATGACTTTGCTGTTACATGCTCATTGCACTGGAAGCAGCAGCACTGTGCCCAGGACGGGCTGCAGCGCCATGTGCAAGGCTGTACCACTATGTAGCAGTGGCTATTCCTTCTGCCACATGACCTTTGTTTTTTGCTTTTCTCATACACAGCACTATGGCTTTTTTTTTTTTCTTTTTTGTTTTAAATCTTCTAGATTATTATAAGCCTTTATTTGGCTGCTGCAACCCAAGGTCTTAATCAAGCTCAAGGCTAAATTATGCTGGAAATCCCCGAGGGAACAGAGGTAATGCCAAGCTGCAGGCTCCTGGATGGAGCCCAGTCTCTGACTCAGCAGCTGTGTGGCATTGTTTATTTTAAGCTATATATGTATGTGTACATATATATATCTATAGAGCATGCAAACATGTAAAAGACCTGGGAGAGTCAGCAGCCCTGTCCTAAGCACCAACGTTGAGGATGCTGTGGCTGAAGTGGCCGAGATGTGCCCGTGTTTTAGTGTTTCAGCAGAGTGGAAACATGCTTTTTCCTAGAATATAAAAAAATCTTGCTCTGCTTTCTCTCCATCTCCTCCTGGGGGGCTGACTCTGGGTCCCTGCCAAAGCAGTGGAAGTCACAAGCCTCTGAGAAAGTCTGTCCACCAAAACCAGCCCTTTGGGAAAGGAGCCATCTCCTTCCTCAGACCTCATGCTTTGAAGGACATGGAAGAAATCTCCGACTGAGGCAAGCCCTGGCAGCGACACGCTGAGCGCTCAGTCCCCAAGCCCTGTGCAGAATTGGTTTCTCTCAACTGTTTTGCGCCTTCCTGGGCTCCTTCACATGCCTGCTGCAAAGCCAAGCCACCGAACCCCGGTGGTCACTTCACTGTTGCCTGTATTTGCTCTGTGAAAATACAGCGATGTGCCCATCACGTTTCTTAGGTGACACGAGGTTTCCTCTGACAGGAGAGCTGTACCACATTCTTTTTGCTGATGAACAAGAGTGACTTCTGGGGATCCAGAAACCCCCAGATCTCTGATGGATGTAGCACTGAACCTGCCAAGGGGCCAGAGAGGAACATCTATGCTTTCCCACCAAGGAGAAATCGAGGTGACAGGTGAAGCAGAGGACCTTGCACCCCTTTCACTCAGAGCAGGCTGATGCTGCAGACTGGTGGTGGAGCCCAGGGACATGGCAGCCACTGCTCCCCCGTGTTTCTTTGCTTGCTAACCAGACATCTACCTTCTGAGTGTCACACCTAATGCAACGTGGCTGTCATCACTCATTGACATGGCACCACATATACACGAAACCAGTATCAGATACACACAAACCCAATAAAACCCCAATGGCCAGCAGCCGTCTTCCGACCAGTCTGCAAGAGAGCCCATCCGTCAGCTTTGATAATGCAAACACACACCCTCATCAAGGGACAGTCAGAACTTAAGCGACAGTCTCAAACCTGAGTCACAGCTACTCTGCTTTTGACAGCAGCTTTTTTCCATGCTATAAATACACATTTAGGGACACGCAGCCCAAACGAAACAAAGAGGTTTTGCAGTTTTACTCAGTCGTTAGCATCTTCTGTGACTTTGTTCACAGACACTATTTAAAAGCAAAGGCAAATGGAGTGGTATGAAGTTGCACAGATTTCTAAAGGCCAAAACATACGTTGTATGTTTATTTGAAAAATTTATGGCTCTATCTTGCCCTCATACAAGTAGAACTGAGTGCTGTGCGTCTGGGGACTTTAACCACGAGAAAATTCCTTTACCCCTTCCATCCCCAAGGTCTTCCCAGGATCTGAGCACCAGAGGATCTTATAACCCCTTCACCCATGCTCAGCTAGAAAGTGAAAGCAAGAAATTGCATTTCATTTGATTACAGAAGTTCTTTTCAGGATAAACAGTGAAGACACGCTCCCACACCTGCTCCCTGGGAACATCATCCAGCCTTCAGCCTAGGACCAAACTCAACAGCACAAGGTCTCCCTTAGAACCATTCCCCCTCCAAGTCTCTGCCTAAAATCAACTTGCTTGACACGTACCTGAAGCCACACTACAAGGCTGCTAGAACATTGGTTGTAAACCAGCTAGAATTTACCCTTCATCCAGGCAGCCCTTAGTATTAGTGCGCTGACCCACTTCTGTTATGTAGATGTTTATTTCTGTCAAAGATACTTGGGTTTCACGATGGGACTGAATCTGAGAAGATCCATGACAATAACTCCTACTTTTTTTCCTTCCCTTTTTTAATGGCATACACCAGCATTTTACAGATTCTGTGATTGCTGTATGGATACACATATAGAGCCAATGATATCTGCCCATGCTGCAGACCACTCACCCGACCCTAGCCCTCACCTCCAACCTGAGCCCCCCTCCTGTTCTGGTGGCAGGCGTCCTGGGAACATGCCTTAACCCAGCGCTGCGCAAAGCTGAATGCGTTTAACACTGGCCAGAGGCTGTTCAAGCTAACCAGGGCTGAAACGGGGCCCATACATCAGAAACAAAGCTATGGGACAGACAAATCTCAGCAGATGAGTGGAGGCACCTCCACCTGGACGGGCTCTTTGCCACATCAACAGCTCCCCATGAAGGGAAAGTTTTATTGTCGCCATTGAATCAGCGTCTTCGCTTGCTCCCTGTGTATTACACTGACTCCATGTCTATCTATGGCATAGATAGACATGGGGCAATTCAGCAACAGGGTATTTTTATGTTGTGAAGACACGTCATTAGAAGCAATTGACTCTTATTTTAACATATCTGCTGCACACTTCCGCTTGCTGGAGGTGATCACAAGAGGTGATCACAAGATCACAAGAGGTGAGCAGCACTATGCCATGTCCTCCAGCCAGTTTCCCAGGACATCCAGTTGCTTGTGCAACAGAAGCAAGAGCTCAGGGCGCACCAGGCACAATGCAGCATCATCAAGCCTCAGTCATCTCTTGTACTGCTGGCCAGTTCCTGGATTCTCAGACCAAATCTAACATTTTTTTTTTATTCTTCAGCTGAAAGCAACTGAGATGAAGGAGAGCAGGGAGGCAGCAACTGTGCTGCCCAAACAGTTAAGGCGCTCAAGGAATGTCACTGCTCCTTGACTGAGCATGTTTCCACCCATATCTTTCCTAGGGTTTTTTTTTCTTCTCTGCTGTCCCACTGCTAACTGCTCTCTCTTACCCCAAATAAAGACTTTCCGGAGCTTTTGTCTGCTAACCTTCTTTGGGTTCACTGCTCTGTAGAAGTCAATACAGCTGATATCCCAAGAATATGAGCTTACTCTGTATCTACTGCTGGCTCTAAGGAAAACACTCATGTTTGACCAGAAAGCAAAGGTATCAGAAAGAAAGTAGAAATTTCACTCATACTTGTAGCATCGCTTGCTTTTATTTAGCACATAATGTCAGGGATACCTCTTACAGTACACACATTTCATCCTAAGTATACAATTTTAATCTATAGTATGACTACTACAATATTACAACCCAAAGCAAGATGACACTAATACCACATGTGGCATCCACAAAAGCGCATAGTCTCCTTATAAATCAGCCTATTCTGCACACAGTTAACACCCCCTTCTATTTATGTTGCTTGTATGTTTTCCTTCTGTGTCCCTCAAATACAAGCCTTCCCCTCTTACTGCAATGGAACATTTACCAAGAAGAAAATCAACATTTCTCGTGGAGCAGTTGGAGTTGTCCAGCTCTCCCAGACCATACACACGCACTGAGTGAGGACAGCACGCTGGGGTAAGCAAAGGTTGACAAAGTGACATGTGTCAGGTACAAAACCACCTTGAAGATCAAGATCTTGGAAGACCAAGTTCTCAACACATCTGCTTGTGACTATTTTCTTTATAACGCACGAACCCATGCAGCAGGTTTCAACTTGAGATGCACGGCTTCCAGACTGAACAAACGCTGTGTTGGCTTTGGTCGGCATTGGCACTCACGCAACCCCAGGGCCAAGACACACGCCACACGTCCTGGCCCCTCCTTTCATGTTCCTCTTGCAGCTACTGATGGCATATCAGCAGCTTGTCATTATGTAGGATTTAATCTCAGCTGGCTATTTTATAACCCTCGCTTTGTCCCATCTCCGAAATTAACATCTAACATTAACATTTTTGAACGTGACTTTAAAGCCTTCAAGCAAATATAAGCAGAGATAGAGCCATATAAAATAGGTTTCCTTGGCATGTGGACAAGCCTTTTGAAATGGCAGGCATGAAGGCTGTCTCTCTTCATGGGGTACAGTGCATGCTTTGGAACTGTTTGATAGTTGTAAAGTATTTCTGATGCAACGGGTCATAATGTTTTCCAGATGTGTACATGGAGTGCAAAAGGTAACGGTGCAGACCCTTCAGTGTTCTACCTCCCACCCCCTTTCTGCCTATATTAGAAGAAATAGTCCCACCTTATCTCTAGTTCACTAATAAATACGAGTTACTTGCTTCCCCCCATACTAAACTGAAAATGTTGTTAAATGTACCATAAACAAAACTTAGGAACTGGGGTTTTTTTATGTGATTAAAATGGTCATAACTATCTGATGTTTCTTGCTGATTGAATCTGCCACTTCCATTTACTAGGAAAATAAATAACACATGTTTGCTGCCTTTCTAAAAGGTTCCTATTTATTCTGTGGTCATTTCCCACTTATGATATTTCCAGCTTAATTTCATAAAACAGCTTTTACATGGCTAAAAAAAAGGGCTCTTATTGTACATTGTCTTCAAAATATTTTGCCTTTGAGCTGTGGGCTTTTATTTGTAGGAACAACCAACCACCCTGTTTGTGAGGCCTGTATTCCTCCAAATTAAAAAGAGAAACAGCTGTATGTCTTATAAACGTCTGCAGAGCTCCAGCGAGATACTGTTGAATTGTTTGCTTCCCTATCTTCCCACAGGACATGCCTCCTAAATCCACTGCACGAGAGAAAAACATAGGTAAAAGCCAAACAAATGTTCCCCTCTGGGTGCATGCTTGTAGGCACAAGTCATCCATCCATCTCCAGCAGAGTGTTTACAGCTACTTTTTGGGATTTATGGGATGTAAATACGAACACTGATTGTTTGATAAGAAGTGATGGACCAACACACAAGTCGATTCAATTTTCTGAGCAAGGGCTGCCACACCTAATTTATCAGTCATCAGCACAACACTAATTACAGCCCACTCTTGGCATTTTATCACAAGGCATTTTTCTTCAAGCCCCAAGCTGCTGGATTCAAGGGATTCCTTGAACATCTCTGGCTCACTCAGTGACCCTCCAGTTGTACAGGTGGCATGAGGGGGGATTGCTTTTAAACTACTTGGTATCAGAGCTGTAAGGAACAACTTCAAGAACAGGAGGGACTGTAAACTTGAGGCTCTGGACATAAAAGGCCAAATTAAGAAAGGTTCACTGCTGGATTCGTTGAGAACAACATTATTAAAAATCCAAGCTGATTTTTGCAGCCTACTGCACAATCCATGAGTGCTTCAGGTGGGTCGTCTTTTGTTGGCTGCTATCGAACGGCCACCACGTGCTCAGGCCTCTCAGGGTCCCACAGGGCACTCGCTGGGGCTGAGGGCTGGTCTCAACTCCCAGTGCAGGATGTGAGCTGCATCCCAGCACATCAGCCCTCACACATGCCTACCTTGTGCAAAGTTGCCGATTTTACAAGATGGGCTGTGTTGTGCTCATACATAACGATAAGCAGATTTGAGCCCTAAATCTGGAGAGCTCAACAGCTGCCCCCAAGTCAAACAGGAACAGAGACAATGCATAACTGAAATGGCAAGTCATGGGATAATTAAATTATTTGTGACAGTAAACCAAAATAGAAAGAAACAAAAAACCTAAAACAAACAAACAAACCAGACAGAGCCATATGCTCCCATGTGCTACATGCTGCAGAGCAAGGAGAGTTACTGCAGCACAGCACAGAGACCCCACAGCCCCGGCCGACAGCTGCGCCAAGCCAGAGCCTCGCGGTGCACGAGGACGGAGGCGAGGTGCAGTTTGGGCGCATGCAGGCTGGACCACCGGCGGGCCCCTCCGTCCCACACACGTGCAGAGACGCATGACGGCTTGGGGCCGCAGCCGCGCTCTGGAGAGCAGTGCTGCAACCCCCGGCTGTTGCACCCTTCCCCCATGCAAAGCTCCGGCCGGCGAGGGTGCTGCCGCTTGCCTCCTTAAAATGACTCTGAGGACAAAAGGCAACGAAAAGACTTTTTCTGAAGCAGCCGACGGGACCCTGGGCGATACAGGTGAATTCCTTCGTAACAGCCCATCTACTAGGTGTGCTGGCATGGCTTGGCTACCTGTGCTCACACTACTCATCTCCTCCCTCGGCCCAGAACAGCGCTGTGCCTTCTCTCTCGTCAGGCTGATGTCTGGAGCACAGGAGTCTGCTCCCAAGAGCAGCGATTTCCCTGCCTCGCCTCTGGTTAACGGCTGTACGGACCTCAACACAGCCACGCTGGCTGGCAGCTGCCGAGCCACTGCCCTGCTGGGTAGAGCATCACACATCTCATCTCTGGTCCCACTTCAGAGAAGGCTGAGCCTCTCTAATGTGCCTCTCCTGGATGATAGACACCGTTTGGCATCGAGTGATTAATGCTAGCAGATGGTAAAAGCCCAGGAAGTCAGGGAAGAAAGTTCCTAGGACTGTTAAGCGAACTACATTAAAGAGGAGGAAAAGAAGTGCTAAACTCACAGTTTGACCCCAAAAACAAACAGTTTCTGTAGATGATCTAAAACTTGCCCATAGTTTTTGTGGATGAATCCTTGAGAAGTTTTCAGCAGGCAGCAATTAACCCCCATCAGCAGCGCGCAGGGAGGGATTGGCAGCTGCATTCACGTCAGTCCCACCACGGCCACGCCAGGGATGCAGGTCCGCAGCAGCGGCGCAGTCCCCCAGTTTTTCCTACCTGTGACAACCCACAGCATGCCGCAAGCCCTGTCCTTTAAATATGCCTTTGAGGCAAGCACGCCCAGCCTGGAAGGGGGCTGTTGGCAGCGAAGGGCAGGCCGGCAGGCCATCACAATGAAAGGCCACGGTGCGAGGGGCTCTGGTGGCCTCGCTCCCACCAGTGGCACCTGCTGTTGCCAGGGCACAGCCCTGCTTCGCTCCTGGCTGTGGGCACTGTCCTTTTTAAAACTGGTGACTTGCAGAACAGGAATACGGAAATATGGTGACGTTTATAGGCGAGAGCAGCCTCTGCCTTCCGATGTTAATAATACATTAGAACTGGACAAACTATTCATTGGAAACAGTTTGGGCTCAGGGGAAAGACAACCTTTTTCTCCTCCAAATACTCCAACCAAAGCCTTTTGGGGAGCATTTAAAATATAGAGAGCAGATTTGTGTGCACACACTTTACAGTACAGCTGCATGACCTGTAGACTTACTCGACAGTTTACACACGTGCCCAACTTTGCTTGCCTGTAAACTGCTAGCAGTTACTCAGATATATTGTTCTTCCTAACATTTTACCTCTGCCATGCTGGACGTGTAGCTCCAGCTTGTGCGCCTGGACCTATCCTTGCCTAGAAGTAAAATTGTGGAGGAGCTGGGTTCCTGTGTGCCAGGCAAGGATTCCTGGGGTCTCCTGCCCAAGGTGAGCATTTATCATAGAAATTCTTCGGACACATGAAAAAACTCCTCAAAAACACTGCTTGCTAATAAGTCAGCAGAGAGCGGCCACATTTTATGGTGGCTCAGGTTCCTTCAGCGTGCTCAGAAGTATTTGTCCCATCACCACATCTGAACCCCAGGGCTGCCCAGGAAAGCTGCAGCCACGCCACCCTCCCTGCAGCCATACCCCTCCCCACGGCCCACCCAAGCCCGAACCTCAGGCATTTCACCCCTGTTCTTTGACTGGGTTTCCATGAATGCTGAAATCCCATTTCCACTGTGCAGCATTCCCAGATCTATTTTTTCATTATCTGCTTCCATGAAACTTTGTAGATTTTAGGAAGACAAGGCCCTTGTATGTAATTTGGTTGATGCTTTGAGAAGAGAAGGGTGGGAAGCAAACCAACACCAAAACTTTACGAGGGAATTTTTTAATGAATTAAAGGAAAAAAATACCCCAAAACACACAACACTAAAATAGAATGGAGTTAGATATTTACAGCTTGATGGTTTTTTAAGTCAGCAGAACAAAACTCTGGTTTTCCTTATTGACTGTTAACCACAATAACATAAGACTTGCTCAATTTTATCTTTGTTCCTATAATATTGGGAATTTCTTTTTTATTTTATTGACAAGAAAACATCCAGTTTTCTGGCTGGAGCCTATTATGTAAAGAAAGCATAAAAGGACTCATTACTTTCTAACTACTAACAGGGAAGCAAATGGAATAACTGCATTATTTTCGGTGAGTTCAGCAGCTGGTAGTATTAGTATTTCAAGCAGCACGTTTATAGTATCCCATCTCCCAAACTCTTTGAAATAACACCAACAGAGGATCTGATGACTACGTCATACACATGTATGTGTGTGGGTTGATGTACATTGCAAACAGTGCATTTGCTAATACACAATGGATTGCACCACAGCCTCCTTTAATTAACCAGCAATCCATTTCAGAGCACACGCGCTGGGATTCACACGCTCAGTTGTGAATTCAGAGGTTCTCCACTCACCAGCCTGGTTGCAGCAGGACCCAACACAGCCAAGCCAGCGGGGTTGTGCTCTGGCTGCTACGCTTGTGCCATGCTGGCACGTCCCAGCCACGAGATCCATGCCCCCTCCCAAAACGCCTGGCTTCCCCCTTGGCAGAAGGGAACCAGACAAATGACAGGGACATCGAGGAAATGCAAACATGTCCTTCCCTCCCTCCTCAAACAGAAATCCTACTCCCAGCGCATCTCTCCACAGCGTCTCTTTCTTCAGAGGCTGTCTAAATATTACATAGGTTTGGAATACAGAATTCAAAGTTTTTTAGGGGTAGCTTTTTTTTTTTTTCCCCTCTGAACCCACACAGTAATTAAACCATCGGGTTAAACAGCAAAAGAGAGAATCTGCCTTGGGGCTGAGGGCTGTGGAATACCATCCCCACCAGAGACTAAACACTGCAAACCACTCTGCTGGTAATGGATGGGCATTTTAAAGGAGGCAAATGTTAAACAGCAATGGAGCGTAATTGGCACTGTTTGTTGTGCGCTCGCTGATGAAATGCCAGCAAAACTGAGTCGCTTCAAAATGACATGTTTATGTGACATCAAAGAGGCTGAGCTGACTTTACATTATATCTGTGACAAATGTATATATTGGATCACTGTTTGCCATTTAGACCTTCTCTGATTACTTCTCATTGTAAAGAGAAACATTTGCGATTCTGCTCACTTGGTAAATCTGTAGAGTGACTTGTTAGCAACACATGCAGGGAAAGTTGTTGAAAAGCCCTTCTGGGCCTACCATAGTAAATATGTATTCACACACCCGATAATGTGCTGCCGCTTGTTGCCTGAAAGACGAACGCAGGCAGAGAGGCACACACAGTAGTGCTTCAATGTGTGCTCCCAGCCAAGTATTTGCACTTCAGGCATTAAACCCAAGCCGCCTCCTCCACACACACCCCCCTGGACCCCTGTGCGACCCCACTTGGTGTGCTTCTCACCGTCAGACACCGCGGAGGTTTGCTTTGCTGCAGCAGCCCTGGGAAGCAGGGCTTACATAGGCTGCCCAGCTGAAATACTACAATCAAATTGTCCTGGGGATGGAAAATAAGGAAAAAGAACAACAGTGCCCATGTACCAGAAAGAGGTAAAAGCAGAGAGCTGTGCCTTTCCCAAACATATCTCTGTCGCCTTTGGTGGGGTGGGGGGGAGTCTGGGGAAGTGTTCAGCACTGCCACATCCTGGGAAGGCTAGGTTCTTTCCCCAAACCCAGCAGCCCTCACCCTGGCAGCACAGTGGGACACAGCATCCATCAGTGGGGCAGAGGCTGCAGGGGCCGGAGCTGACACAGCCCGGCGGCAGGCTGGGAGGCAGCATAGGTGGAGCATCTCAGCTGCCCCAACCCTCCAGAAACACCACCCAGTTTGTCACCAGGTCCCTCGGATGCCCACAGCTGTCTCCTGAGATGCCTGCATGCCCCATGGCCCCACGGGGAGGTTGACTGCAGTGGTGGAGTGGGGTACCCCTGTGTGGGGAGGCCTGTGGCGAGCACTGGGCAGCTGGTGCCATACCTGAAGCCAGGCAAGCCCTTCTGGTAAGGGCCATCTTTGGCACATGCCACCACCAGTCACAGTTAGCCCTTCTTCACCTGCTTACTGGCCAGCAGATAATGTATTCTGGCTGAAGGGAGCGTGCTGCCATGGGGATGCTCGAGCACCTGCTTCACCAGGAAAGCTAACAGCTCCCACAAAGCAAGGGAGCAGGGTGCAGGGGAAAAGCACTTCACCAACTGGTAGTTCCTGCCCAGACCTCCCAGGCTAATGGCTACCACCAGGCTGACAACTTTGCGTGCCCCACAGAGAGAGGCAACTCCTCTCTGTCTTTCTCATCCCCAGAAGACCCCATCCATCAGCCCTCCCAAGGCTTTCCTTAGCCAGATGCTGCCCAAAGCATTCCCAGCAACGTTGCAGGCCAGGGTACTGCAGGGGCCAACAGAGGACAAATCTGGGGCCAAACCTGGCACCGACTGATGACGGCAAGGGCAGGAAATAGCTCCAACAGCTGCCTGCATCTTCACCCGCTCAGGAGCAGTTGGTGCTCACAGGGTGCTCATCCCTGAACAAGCAGAATGAAGAGAAAGGAGCAGTGACTGCTTCATGCCAGGGGAAACCTGAGAAGCAGCTTTCTGCTCAGGACAAGCCAAAGGGGAGAGACTGGCCACAGAAATCCGAGCACGTCTCATCATTAGCTGAGCATCAGCAGACCCAGAACCCTCAAATCAATTTTAAAACCAACCAAACAAGAACCTGTGACACAGCTAACAGCCTTGCACAGTTCACTGCTTCACATGCAAACTGTGGGAAAGCAGGTTTTGAGCCTGAAAACGACGCAGCCGCTTTGGGAAGGAATGGCACACTCCTTGCCCAAGGGACCCGGGCCTGGCTGTGGCCCCATGGCAGCTCCCTCACCCTTGGCACAGGGCAGGCAGCTAACAACAGCTGAACGCACCACAAGCCTTCCCCCCTACCTCTGTGGGTCGATACATAAATAGAGAAAAGGTTTCCAACCTGCTTCCTATTACTTCTGTTATGTTTTAGCCTTCCTTTCCGCTCTGCGCCTGCCGTGTGCCTGGCAGGCGGCGAGCAGGGCTGGCTGCTGCCACCGACCCACCCGGCACACCGCTCCTGCAGCGGGCAGCAGCTCCACTGCCCTCCGAGAGGGCAGAGGCTGTCAGGCTGCAGAAGTCCCAGCCTCAGGGGCTGCAGCAGCCTCTTCCCACTATCTGGCCGGTTTCTATGTTTTGTTTCAACCTCATTAGCCTTTTTTTTTTTTTTTTTTTTTTAAGGCATGTTTATGATTATCATACTGGAGGAATGCACTAAATACATAGCATAACTGGAGGAAGGAATTACTGCTGGGGGAATGTATAACATGTGTGCACACAGCTCTGTAATGCTATCCCCATCTCATTGATAAACTTGGGCAGATTTTAGAGGCAGATATATTTGTAAATATTGCAGGGAGCTGATGGTCTTTGAGCTGATGCCCAGAAAGGGCTCAGGAAAGGCAGCCCACACCCCAGCTTTGGTGTTCCCTGTGCAGGGTGGCCGTGCTTCCCCTTGGCCCCAGGAGAGGGGAGGCTGCATCTCTCCCACCAACCCACCACCCAAACCAGCTGCACTGCCTCTCCTCCCCACACACACTTGTATCAACAGCACGTTCACCTGCGGGGGGCTTTAACCACTAGAGAAAGACTTGCATTCCTGACATTAAAGCAGAAGTCTATTTTTGCCTCTCTTTACAGACATACCCTCACTGCAGCCAGTGGGACTCTCAAAACTTCACTAGTTCCAGGGAAGAAATGAGTAGTCCAGCAGGCACTGGGCGTTTTCTGCATTTCACTTGCTAGAGATGCAATTCACGTGGATAAGGAGGACTGAGGCTTAGTGCATTCTCAAACCGATGCCCTAACAGCAGCACCATTCCCCTGCTCTGCACAGGGGAGGACCCAAAGCCCCAGCTGTGCTCTGGCTCACTCGCCACCATCAACCTTCCTACAGGTACCCCTTGGACCCGCTGCAGGAGTGCTTCCCCTTCCACAGCAGGCTACAAACCACTGGCTCACACTATCCCTGGTGCAAGCTGTCCTGCCACTGCCAGAGGCCACAGCAGGGCCCAAGCACCGAGGCCACCATCACCCTGCTGGAGGCTGGACCTTGGCTCTACTTGTTAGCCACCGCCTTTTCGTCTAGCCCACAACATGTAGGTGTAGCATTGCCCACCACAGGCAGCCGCGAAGAAGGAGGTCCAGGCTTTTGTGCCAAGTTTGCACAAGGTTCAACACACGGAGCCCAGAGCGGGCATGGTAGTCGCTGCAGGCAGTGACCTGGAGGTTACCAGTGGAGCAGATCCCCACCCGCAGCCGGTGGAGGACCCCACATCGGAGCAGGGGGATGCCCAAAGGAGGTCGCTGGAGCCGGCTCCTGGCAGGGCCTGTGGCCCCGTGGAAGGGACCCACGCTGGAGCAGTTAGTGAAGAACTGTAGCCCACGGGGAGGGCTCACATCGGAGCAGTTCGTGGAGGACTGTGTCCCGTGGGAGGGATCCCACGCTGGAGCCGGGGGAGAGTGCGAGGAGTCCTCCCACTGAGGAGGAAGGAGCGACTGAGACACCGTGTGAGGAGCTGACCACAGCCCCCGTTCCCCATCCCCCTGTGCCACCCAGCGGGAGGAGGTAGAGAAGATCGGGAGCAAAGTGAAGCCTGGGAAGAAGGGGGAGACGGGAGGAAGGTGTTTTAAAATCTAGTGTTTATTTGTCATTATCCTACTCCGATTTGATTGGTAATAAATTAAGCCAATTTCACCAAGCTGAGTCTGCTTTGCCTGTGATGCTAATTGCTGGGTGACCTCCTCATCCTCATCTTCACCCATGAGCCTTTCACTGTGTTTTGTCTCCCCCTGATGAGGGCAGTGACAGAGCGGGCACCTGGCATCCAGCCAGGGTCAGCCCACCACAGTTGGTTTTGGACAGGGCAGAGGAGGTGGCTTTGCCCTCAAGACCCACACACAGCAGCCCAGGAACGTGCATCACTCCTGGAATTCCAGCACTCCTCCTAGGCAGCTCCCTGCCAGCGGCACCCCGCACCCAGCCCACCCGCATCCCAGGGGAGACAGTGCGCTCCCAAACACACTCCTGCCTTCTGCTCTCTGCAGGGGGCCACCAGATTTGGCCTAACGAGCATGTTTACTGGTGGGTTACAAATAATTGCACATGTTGATACGCGATTGTTAATACGTCTGTTGATATTGATTAAATAAGATGTTTCCCTTTTCTTTGGCGTGGCACTTTGCCTGTTTGTTTCTGGCTGGTGCCAGCGCCGAGCGCTGCGCAGCCGAGTGGAGTGACTGCCAGCAGCACTTGGCCATGCCCACGCCAAGGCGCTGATCGACAGAGGCTCGGGAAACGGGCTTCACGTCGGATTTCGCAGCTTGAGCCAGGTCAGCACTAAAAGCGCGTCAAGCCTCTCATATCCCGCTGGGAAAAGCATTTTGAAGCAAAGTATTTTTCTGGGATTAGGAATGTTTTGCTAAACTTTGAGTTCCTCCCTCCACAAACAAAGCTGGGATTCAATGCCTCCCATGAGCACCTAGTTTTCTACATCAGCTCACACCAAAGGCCACAGCTCCACAAAAAACATTTTTCTTCCTGGCACAAACACAGCCCCCTGCCCCAGCCCAGGAGCCAGAGACCCCTGCCAGCCCCAGTGCTTGTGCCACAGCCAGGACACCAACACCAGCAGCACCCCCAGCACCGTCTGGTAAGGGACCCTGCCCTCACCACCCATGAGGGACAGGGACATGGTGCCACCTGCCAGGAGGGAATCCTGCACTGCAGCCTTTGCCCAGGCTGGGCCAGCAGATCCTTCCACCCCTGGGAACAGTGTTGCAACACATTCAGCCACTCGACAGCAGCGCTTTCGGAAGCCTCAGCCAGATTCAGGAGCGTAAGCAGTTTCCCCTTCACCATGAACCAGCCCAATGTCCTGGCCTCACAAGCTGCATGCATATGCCTCAAGTCAGTCCTGCAAGAGCTCTGCAGCTTCCAGGGCACTGATTAAGGCAGAAAAACTAAGCGTTTGTAGGATCAGAGCCTAATAAGAGAACTAGGTACACTCAAAGCACCACACGAGCAAGCCCCATACACCTTTGCCCGGGGATGTGGGAGACAAGCGACTCTGGTATTCAGTGGCATGTTGTTAACACTTTTCTTTCCCCAGTCTGGTTTCTTAAGGGGGCAAGATTTATGCAACTGCACTGTTACTTCCCAGCCCTTCCTGGTACTATTGCGCTCTGATGGCTGATTTCAGCCAAGTTTAATGCCGCAGAGGGATCCCAGATATACCCAATTCTTATGAGTCTCAAGAAAATACGTAGAAAAACTTGAACTGCTGTCCCCTCTGAAGAACAAAACTGCCATGTGAAATTACCCATGCTATTAGATACCAGAGATCCTACACAGGAAAGCAATGCTATGAATAGTCCAGCCACAGGAATAACTTTAATCAGGATGAACATAAGATAATCAACCAACGGGAGAGCGCACCAAAGAAAAAAACCAGGATTCTTAGGTTCTGCTGCTCTTGCAACAATATTTCCCGCCCCCCCCCTTAAGAACTGAATAATCAAGTGGCTCTTTTTCTAGCCTTCTGTTCACGTGCTCTTTATGGATTGCCTTTCTCTAGCTGCTTGCACACAGCACAGAAGTTACTGGTTTTATACTGCACAGCATCCATGAGAACCCAGGGCTGAGCCGACATCAGCAGATACTTTGGCAACTGCACACAGCTGCATCCTTCAAGAGGAGAGAGGAAAGGAGGAAGAGCTGCTGTCCCTGCTAGCTCATAGCCTCAGATTTTAGCTTATGCTGCTTACAAATAGCCAGGTGTGAACCAGGAGCTCAGCAAGAGGCCTGGACACTTTCCCCACCTGTGACGGGCACTCCCCAGCACTGATGGGCAGCCTGCAACCGGTATGTCCTCAACAGGGCGACAACGCGCAGGTATCAGCAGTGTGGCAAGCAAATGTCTTTTCTGGCTAGGGATGAAGAGTAGTCACTGGACAAGAGCAACCAGAGGCTGGTGCCAGCTGTGCTCCCATGGGAAAGGAGCACACACCAGCAGCTCACTGCCTCCCTTTCCCACGCATGCTGTGACTAAGGGCTCCACAAAGCCGTGACAGAGCTGAGCATCCCACGTTTTTGACGCGTTGCCCAGATGCGCAGAGAGCTAGATCAGACTGCTAGAACTACAGCTCAGCAGCTTCAGGGCTTACTGGACCAGGTTTTGGATAAGGCCACATTCTGACCCTGCTGCACCCAGGCACGTCACCCAAGCCCCATTTATCACATGAAGGGGGCAAAGAGCCTGTGGAGCTCCCCATGCTCCCCAACAGCAGGTCCTGGGGGTGGGCAGCTGTTCAGTAGGTCATGCTCCAGCCCAGAGCTGTGCTGTGCTCCGAGCAGGGCAGCAAAGGCAACAAGCAGAAGCTGTGGGCACGCAGTGGGAACTGTCTGCCGTGTTCAGTAACAGTGTCCTCTCTGATGGGTTTCCTTCAGAGGGGAACAAGAAGAAAGCATTATTGTTTTGTCTTTGCCCTGTACAGACGGCTAGCGCAAGGGCAATGAGGAACCCTTAGCTGGGGGAACCCTCCACTTTCCTGCCCCACAGCTGTTTCCTCTAATGCTGCGGATGAGCAGGGTTACCCAGCCACTGTGGCATCTCCCTTACAGCCATCTTTGTCCTTTCTGCTGTGCCACGCCACGCAACACAGCTGCTGCCACTCCTCCTGCAGATCCTTCCCTCTTCTCCAGCAACACAGACTAGCCAGCCAACTGTCCCAGTCAACTACACCAATCCTCCCACCACTCACAGCCATCTCAAAGGCATTTAGGCAATACAGATATAATACACAAAACACTTTTACATATTCTAGTAACATCCCACTCGCTTACATTCCCCTGCAAGTTGTAAGGTCTTAGGAAAAGAAAGACGGATGCTTCTGTTGCACAACGCATCTGTACTGCCGGGCACAAGCTGGCCCTGCATGCTCAAACAGGGATGGAAGGCACTGCCCTTCCCCTCTGGGCAAGTCGTGATGCCAAACGTGTGGGGTGCAGCCTAGAGGGGACCGATGCCAGTCCAACTCAAAAAGGTTAAGTACTCCAGCTTCCCCCCAAAATTATGTCAAGCCCATCTGAGCTGGGCACGGAAGGGCATAACCGCAGAAGAGACCAAGACACAGCAAGATCATGCATTTGATCCAGGGACAGCAGCTACACATCACTCCTTTCTTAGGGTGTCTAGTTGTCCTTAGCAAAACAATACTTCAGAGAAAAAAAAAGAAGCTACCTCTACAACTGCTTTTAATCTAACAGTAACAGCTTTGCAGGTGTGGAATAGGGTTTAAAGACAAATAAGATCCACACCCCTTAATGAGACTTAATTGGTTCCATCCACAGCTTCCCTAAGCTATTGAACTCGTGTATACCTATGTTTTATGCATAATGACTTTTCTATCTGGTATCAGACAGTAATCATTCCAGAAGGCAAAAATCTCAAAATAACCACAGTATATGCATACAGAATACATTTAAAAGAAAAATCTAAATTGACTGTTCAGACCTTCCCTCACTTGCCAGTGGATCTTCTCCAAACAGAAGGCATTCCAAGTCGGCGTAGGAAATGCTAAGATAGCATGCTTTCCATATTGTGTTATCAGAGCGTCTTCCAAAAACTCAAGCTTTCCCATACAACAAAATGTCACGAAGAAGGTTTTACTCCAGTCTGCGTATCACAGGCTGTACATACTGCTTCAGCTACTGTAACGTTGGCAAGCAAAGCTTGTAATGACTTGAAGTACAGTTTAGGAGCAGAAAAAACTTTGCTTCAGAGCCACTTGCTCACACTGTCTGATTTTCATTAGGAGGGGTTTGTGTGCCTGTGTTTTTTGCCCCCAGGAACGAAGACAGAGATAAATGTCACAGAGGACTTTTTGGCTTTCAATGCCTTTACTGTGTGCAGCCTGATTAATTGAGCTGGTGTCATATTTGCATTGGAAGTAGGTAGATTTTCCCAGAACCAGCCGGCCCAGCTGAACAGAGAACTAGGTCAAACCCTGGCAGCAACAACGCACTTCAGAGCTCGGCGAGCATCTTGGTTTTAAAAATGGATTTTTACACCCAAGTGCGTAGCTTCCCCTTTCCCTCCCATTAACATTAAACTACTTGCTCTCATCCCTGTTTTCACGAGGCCAGCAAGAAGCAGTCTCTGCAATACTTCACTCAGGCACCACCACAGCAAAACCAGCAGAGCTGGGTTCAGACGGCACAAAAGGCAACAAGTTGCATCACTGCCAGGAAGCCAGGTGTAACAACCCACGAGAGCACCACAAAACAAACTGCCCAGCCACAGACACACGTGGCAGAGTCCAAACCACTCCACAGCCTCCACACAGCACTTCTGCTCCTTCTGCAGCGATGCCAGGTGGGCAACGGGGAGCCTGGGGCAGGCGGAGCCTGGTCTCCGCTGCAGGGGCCCCAGACTGGCAGGGAAACAGCCAGGAAGCCTTTGCTGCACATCTCCCCACCAGGGCTGGGTGGAAGGGATGAATCCTCACCACTGCATCTCCTCCGCAGGTCAGCCCCACTGTCAGCCTCAGCCTTGTTCCTCTGGGCCCCAGCTGTAATCAATGCAAAAAAATAAGCTCACTCAGAGGTTAACTCAGAGCACCTGGTGCCCAGCTTGGGGCAGGCACATCAAATCTGCTCAGTACATCTGTTTGTGTGTGTAAAGATCCCCAGGTGCTTGGCTAGTCCTCTGCCACACTGAAACCACTGGGCAGGACCGCGGCGGTGATGTGAGTGCTGGTGCCTGATCCTGTGGTCAGGCCTGGGCAATAGGGAAAGGAAACAGTTTCACCAGAAACTCGGTCTTTGGCATGTTGATTCAAGTTAAGTTCTGAGTGAAATAAAATATGCTATAAAGGTTTTAATAAAAATCCATTTATCCAAATGAAGTCCTCATTTTCTTTTTTTTTTTTTTAACTGTCAAAGAATTTGACAAATTTGATCAGATCATATCGCTGAGCGGAAAGTGTGAGTTCTGGGAATGAGCTATTTGCATCACTGTAGCTCCCCACTTACAGTTTTGGGCTTGCTACGCACCCCCTTCTCTGCCTGCTCCACTATTACAACCCATCTGATCTCGCTTAGGGTGGAAAAACGCACTTCTGCAGGCACAGAAGTCTTCAAAGCAAAAAGGCAGAGCTCTCGCCTGCAGCTTGAATGGGGCAAGGGGGGTGTCCCAGTGGGGTGACACGACTTGCCCCTTCTGGTCCTTTGCCAGCCCCAGCCCAGCCTGCACAGCTCAGTGGCAGAGCCCCGGGGTGCTGAGCTCCACACAACACAGATGTCGGCTGCAAGTCACATGCTTAAATGTAAGCTCGTGTGTAGACACTTACTTACAGAGGTGTGCGTGTGAAATTCAGCTAAGCAACTGTTTGATCCCAGCTCTGATTAGACTGGATAGCACCAGGTAGATCTTTCTGCTGGTGGCACACTCCTCCCAAACGTGAGGGCCACATGCAAGACCTGCAGCCTGGCCCAGTCATGGTGACTACACCACAATGGCACGAACAGCGGCCCTCTCCTCTGCCCTGGCCCAGGTGCCACTGGCTCATCATGATTGCCTTTCATCAGAAGATGCCACATGAAGATCACGCGTGTGTGCTGCTCGCAGGCTTCAGTGCCTGCCTCTCCTGGGCAGCAGCTGCTCTTCAGGAGAAACAAGAAGGTTTCAAAAGATGCTTTTGTGAAGACCAAAGTACTGCTTTCATTTATTTATTTTCACTCTGCATAATAAATGCTCTGGTGACAGCAGCAGGACCACCATCAAGCCTTTCCTTTCCAAAACATCACCTTCCCTCAGGACAGGGCACCACGTCCCACAGCAGGGACTACAGCCCAGGCGCCATCTGTTCCCTACAAGCAACAAATGCCAGCATTCTGAGGGATTTGAAAGCTGTAAGTGATCACGCACGAGCATCCTTCGACACTGAGGGGATCCCTAAATATGTTCCTTTTCTATGCAAACGGAAGCTTTAAAAGGAAGCACAGCAGCAAAGCTCCCTGGACATGGGCGGTCACCGCAGCAGCAGCCACCCCCCAGCAGCTGCTCCATGCCCGCTGAAGCAAGAGCCCACAGCTCAAACATGGCAATGCTCCGTGGCATCCACCAGCGCCATGGCATGAAAACACCACCCGAACCAGCCCACAGCTTTATTGATCCACCTGCCTGCTTTACCTGTTAGTCAGCAGAGCAGCGTGCAAACACCCATGGTGCAGTTCCTAAGTGTGAGTCTGGGCAGCCTGGATTGTTCCTGAGGGATAAAGCCACAAGTGAGTTATTCAGGTCATCTCTCGTGTGTGCTCACAGAAACGTGGACCATCAGGTGTTCAGCCTGAGCCAGTTTTCAGAACAATTCCAATGCAAAACTGATTATTCTGGGGAAAAGCTCATGGTGTTGGAGGTGGTGGTAGCGCTATGGTTATCAGCTCATTTGTGTTTTGAGCACTGTTGCCCTTAGAGCCAGCGTGCCGGAAGGAGTGAGCCCAACTGCTCAGACCTGGGATGAAAAATGAACATGTATACTTTCAAGCCCCTCAGGACACATGGAGATATGCATCTGCCCTTACCAGGACCACTGTGCCCCTGCAGTGCACCATTTGTTGGGCATGAGATCTGTCAAGTCACCCGGGCAGGAGAGAAAAGCTGGTGGTTTCATTCTGAGTCACTTCTGGTGGGAAGATGGTGGTGGGGAAACAACACCCGGGGACCTTCTTTCCAAATCCAATTTGACTTTGATGGGCAGCCTCTTACAGCTGCTCTGAGGTGAGAAGCAGCAGCAAGGAGGAGGAGGAAGAGAATACATATGAAGAATAGCTGTGGGGTTCTTCAGAGGCGTGTTTTCCCTTAAGGAGCCCAAACCAGACGGCATTTCCATCAGCCAAGTCAGAAGACCTGTGATACTGCAGAGCCCGGCACTACTCCTGCTCTGCAGAGAGTTTGCTTGCTCAGCTCCTCAAAAAAAACTGAAAAAATTTGTACAAGCCATTAAAATATGATTACTGAGTTATAGATTTCAATTTTTCCCTTTCATGACAGATACTCTCTATTAGAACAGCTTTTATTTTAAAAGGGATCAGAAAAGCAAAGACAAAAGTAAACTTCTCCAGGTGGAACTCAGTTCCCAAACATCACCAACCCAAAAAGCTTTAAAAAGCACTGTAAAACAGGATTGAAATAGATCCTGCATTGTAGTAAACCTGAAATGTGTCCTGACAATTTTGATTTTTTTCTTTCATCTACAGCTTTCAAAAAACTGTTTAAAAGATTACTAACAAAAATGTTTTTATAAAAACAGTTTAATGTGAAAAATCAGAACATTCCCATCCCCATCCACAAGGCTGAATCCAGCTGTCTCAGCCTGCTTATAATACTCTATTTTCATGAAACAGCATTTTTACGACAGAACATTCCCGACCAGCTCCAAGCGTAAGTCAATACACTGCAGCAGACAAGTCCAAGCTTAAGATTCAGGTTCTCATATGTTGTGCTGGCCATTGGGAAATAAAGTTTTTACTCATAGACTGAACTTTTTTGGTATGCACTTGCTGGAATCTAATAAATAGGAGACCCTGGAAAGAAACCGTAGGTAATGGCATTTGAGTGAAGCAGGTTGAACCTAAGTTTGTTTGCCTCAGAGGATTGTGTCCCTTACAGAGAGTTTTGAGCTGAGTGGGAACACACAGCCATGGATTTGTCCAGTTCCCTACTCCCTCCCTGCAAGCATCCTCACTGGGAGCATGCTGGGTTTACCACATCCGATGGGAAAAGTTCTCTGGCATGTCTGTGGCTACTGGATTAGCAGTAAGTTTCTAAGAGTCAGTGCAGCCTCACAGTAATCAGTCTTTTTATGTCGAGACAGAATACTTCCATTTGGCTTTCCAGGGGGGAAGTTTTTAAAAGAGGAAAACCATCTTTTTTTCCAGCACTGGGGAAGAGTACATGGAAACAAAAAGTTTCCAAATGACCAGCACCTGCTGCGAGGTCAGCTCGGGGAACCTGCCAAGGGGGGTGGTGTTCAGAACAGCAGAAATGGACGGAAGGGCAGGTCTGCACCTGCACATGGAGCGATTCATGGTTTTGGGGAGCACACGCTGCCCCTCTGCAGCTCAGAGTCAACGTGCAGCATCTGGAAGTTTGTACAGTGAAAGTAATTACACAGTATGAATGTTCTTGTTACTTACCATGTGCCCATTTTGGTTACTGGTATGTGCACAGGGCAGTTTATCAGCAGAGTTCATTGGGACACCAGTTCACACCAACCTGTGTCCCACTGGCACTGTAATGGTTAATGCCTAAAACTTGACTTGGCTGAGATCCTTCTGCTGTTTGATGGCTCAACTGAAGCTTGATGTTTATGGTGGAAATTGTCTTGATTTCTTTAGATGAGATGAGCATCCATGGAGTTTGAAAATGTGTTTTAATTAAGATTCTGCTAAATTCTACCAGACACCTACTTGGAAAACAAAGCAACTGAATAATTAACTCTGATGAGAGCAGATGCTGCTCTAATGACAACCTGTTACTGCTCAAGTGCATCATTAGTTGTTCTACTGTGTTCTTTTAATATGTCCAGAGATCCTCAGATAATAAATATATTGGTAGCAATGCATCTAAAATAATTCTTCAATGTGGACTGTTGTAAGAAAAAAAATTAATATAGCCAACAACCAAAAAAACCCAAAAACCAACCCTGCTCAACTGAAATAGTGTTTCCGCTGGCCTGCGTTGTGTGTGTTTGAAAGCAAACACTGCTTTAGTTATCCTTGCGGGATTATTTTAGCCATACATCAAGTGAAGCTTACAAATTGATGAGAATCTAATGATGCATTTATTTACAGATGTGCAGTTCTGTTCCCTCTTATGTTGCCGAGGGGTGAGAAGAGGGAAGGCTTTTTCTTTCCCCCATGTAATACGCACAGTCGTACATTTGACAAAGTGACTAGAAAAATACCACCAGCATGTTATATAATACCTTGTTATTTCTAGCATTCAAAAAATAAATTTATATCATCTCCTAAAATACAGACAGGCCTCTCAAAAAAAAAAAAAAAAGAAAGAAAACAGAATATTTATACTTAAATAACCCACTTTAATGACACACTGGACTTGCTGATTTCGTAATATCTTGTGGTTTCATCTTAAAGCATGTATTATTTTTATATGAAAACTTTGGGTTTCTATTTTGGACTATCAGCAACAGGAAGGATCAGCCTGACCATAAAACTGATGAGACGACTTGCAATAAAGTGAGCAAAAACATCAGATGGGAGGATCTAGTTCATAGTTTTTAAAAAATAGAGAAGGAAATATAAGTGTCAGAACTACCTCTCTTGCCTTGAAATAATGAAAAGATATGTTGCGGAATGATTGAGGTACTCTTTGAAGATGTTTTTCAGAGTCTATTGAGACCAACAGACACCAGTCCAGTGGAGCCAAAGGCAGTGGAAAACTCTCTAACCCCTAGAAAGGAGCTGGAGATTGCTGGGGAATGGGTGCTGAGGCACCTCCGTCAGCCCCTGGGGAGCACACTGTCCCCCTCCAGCCCAGCTGGGTACCCGCAGCGCGGCTTTTAAAGCCTCAGGTCCTGTAAACCCAGCAAGGGTCCAACCAGCACATTTATTTAGCTGGGCATTCTCAGCCAAATCCCCTCTGGCCTTGCTGCGGCAGCACCCCTGAACTCAGCGACACCAGCACCGTGCCCGTGTGCCAGCAGCAGGGCCTCCTCCCGGCACACACGTCCCAGCGAGACCCGCTGGGACCTGCCACCCACATGGCCCACAGGTCACTGCGGTGTCCTGCCACATGGCACCTCCGTCTGGGACGGGTCACTGCGGTGTCCCGCCACGTGCACCTGCGGCTGGGACACGTGCCTGGCTGTGAAGCCCTGCGCACCAGCGCGGTGCCAGGGCCTGGCTGCCTGCAGCACCTGGGACGCGCAGGGCTGCGGTTTGCCCCCTCTGAGCCACTGTGTTACCATCTCCCCCCTAGAAACCAATACAGCTATTGCCACTTTTTAATGCTTTTAAGCAAATTTAAAAACAAACAAACAAATAACCAAACCAACCAAAAGGATATGATTATTCACACACTTTCAAGAAAGCGAGTTAGCCAACTCATTTCATCCCAGCATTTCACACTGCCTTTTTAACAAAACTTTACTGCAAACAAGCCAGCTGCATTCTTATTAAGGGGGGGGGGGGGGGGGGGAACCCAACAAAAATCAAAAAAACTTAACAAGTTTGCTTTCTCCTGCAACCAGCTCCTAAC
Organism: Falco biarmicus; assembly: GCF_023638135.1. Classification (NCBI taxonomy): domain Eukaryota; kingdom Metazoa; phylum Chordata; class Aves; order Falconiformes; family Falconidae; genus Falco; species Falco biarmicus. The sequence continues at coordinate 2,001,930 of NC_079295.1, read as the reverse complement.
CGCAGTATGCAAAGCTTCCCAGGTCACCTTTCCTACATAAAAGATAGAGAAGCCCTCTGAATTTATAGGCTCACAGATGATGGCTACAACCTTTTATGGACACTTCTTTGGGTCTGATTAATTAGTAATTGGGGCAGAAGCTGCGCACTTCAGTGACTCCTGGTGCCTTGATTGTAAATCGCAATCTGGTGCTAAATCTCAGCAGGTCACATTGCTGTGACACAACTGATTAAATCTGTGTAAACAGTATCTTAACAGAAATGGTTTTTGGGGGACGGAGGGCTGCCTTCAGTTTGGAAGAACCGAGTTATTTATTTCTGAAGGTTCTGTCTGTTCTAAAGCATTTTCATCAATTGTCAGTTGTCCCAGCTGATCATGCTGCAAACTAATGGTTTTAATTTGGCCTTAGAAAGCTTGCCTACAGCGGGGGCTTTTAAACAGCGAGTCAGCACTCCATTCACACATGCAAGCCTAGAATGATCAACAAGCACTATCCTTGGTAGCTTTAAAACTAAAGAAAGCACAAGGACAGTATTAGAACACAGTTTTTCCTATATATTTTCCTACCTCCTGTCAGGGAGCCCTGCAGGACCTGATGGGCTGCCTCCTCAGCAGGCGTGCGCAGTGTGCATTGCCTTGTCTGTATGTTTTTGACCACGAGACAGGAGAAATGCAGAGCCGTCAGCTTTCCAGGCTGCTTCAGAGCAATTGGAGCGCCCACACCTCGCAGCCCACCTCTGGTGCTCCAGCTGGGACCCTGGCTGCCCCCAGCTCTTTGCCTGCCCAGGCCAAGTCCTCGGTCCTAGCCCATTCTCTGTCTCCATGCAAGCAGGTCTAGTTTTCCATGGTGTGGGAGCCTACCCCTGAGTCACTTCCTCCACGTGCGATGCTCCCGTTCCTGCTCGTTACTGGTGTGCTCCCCACAGACCCTTCCTGCACCCCAGCTCGTGGGGTGCCTTGCTGCACGGACCTGCGTTGCCCTGAGTCTCATGAGGCTTAGCCCTGCCTACACATTTGAAGCAAGGAAAGTGAAACGAGTGTTACTGCAAGACCATAGGAGAAATGTTTGACACGCTGCCTGTCTCAGAAGTCTGGTCATTAAAGACTTGATTTGTCCCTCCCCTTAATTCACAAAAGCATATTAATAAATGTGGGATGCAAACCCACACCATTGCTTTCCTCTGCTCCAGCTTCCTCTCCAACCAGCACAGCCCAGTGGAGGTGATAGGTGCTCCTCAGGCTACTACCTTTGGAATATTGAAGAACAACTGCCTTTGAAGAGACAAGAAATCATTTGCAAGACACTATAATGCCAAACAGCTGTTTTCATACGCTCTTTGGGAAGGAAGTCTGTTTATCTGCAGTTTTGATGAGCTGGAATGTTGTCCATGACCTTGTAGCGATGTTTTAACAACTGCTGTGTGGAAAAGAAGCCAGTCAGTGCTCTCCATAACCTTCCTTGGGGTGAGGAGGAGGGGGTGTTTACATTAGTTTTTGTGATCCATACAAATCCATGGCCTAGGCTGTGGATTCACATTTGAATTACCTGCTGGCTATTGTAGTTGAACAGGGCCTGACCTGCTTTTAAACAATGTAACTTGCGTCTTTCAAACGCAGATGTTTAAATTAGCTCTCAAGAATCCAGCTCTGGCTCCAGAGCAGGCAATTTGGTCCTGGAGTTAAAGGCAGAGCTAAAGAGCCGGTGGCCAGACCTGCTGTCTTGGATGACATTCGTGCAGCAAAGGGAAAGAGCTTGGGGAGCCTGGGGAGTGGAGGCAGCAGCCTCTACAGTTCGCAGAGCTCCTCGCTGCAGTGGATGGCTTTCCTGAGTGCGGTGTCTGGCTGGTGCCCAACCAATGTCCCCACCACAGCCCAGCTCCTGAGGGTTTGCTAAAAGCAGGAGACACCAAGTGCAGAGTGAGGAGGGAAACGTTCCAGCCCCTGGACTTGTGAAAAGGAAACTAGTCAGGAGAGAGCATCAAAAATCCAATTTCAAGTTTGGCATCAGAATTGTGCAGGCCTATCCAAAAATTTTTGTATTATAGAGCTCTGGGATCTGGAACAGAGATTAAAAAAATCTTGGAAGATCAGAGAAATATTTTGGGGTGGATTTCCAGCAGTTCATGACTTTTTTCCCACCGTGGTGTTGCTGCAAGAACACTTTCCCGTGTGTTAATTTGTTACTTCCTCTCCTGATCCAGAAAACAGCAGTAAAGCACACAAAAGTGGCGGAAAAACTACTAAAATTTTAGAAACCTCACACAATAAAGTTCTGGTTGGGTAAAGGTCTAGTCTGTCCTTATCTTGCCTGAAATTGTTTGCCCTGTCTAAAACTTCAGCACAGTCCTGCTGTCTGCAGAGCTAGAGTTGGTCACGAGCTAGAGCACCAGATGAGCCTCTGCATCACCCACTGGGCTTGTCATGATGAGAGATGGGCTCACATCAGCCAGTTCAAGTGGGGAACCATACACAGTTCCAGTGGGGGTTGCTTGGAGCCAGCATTCAGGATAGGTCACTGGGGAAACACATGGGCTTAGCCCTGGATTTTGGCACCACAGACCTAAGGAGCCTTCAGATCCACCGCTGCTGCTGGGACTAAGATTGCTTCTCCTCACATCACCATCTCCTCAGTGTGCAGCCTCATACTGTCCCATATTAAACAGGCTTTGATGCCACCAAATGGGCTTCAGTACCAAGATGCTGTGACAGTGGTCCAGTGCAGGGATGGAGCCTTTCTTCTTCTTCAAGAGTACAGTACATATGGCCATAGGATTTAAATGTTAAGCACGTTACATTGATACTTATGGAGGCAGAAGAGGAACGTTCTGATTTCTTTAGCAGGGGTGGGACTGAGGATTTCTTATTGACATGCACAAGACAAAGTGTAAGCGGTATTAAAGCATCAGCCAGAAGGCAAACAGCAGGTCACAGACTGGGTAGCAGTACCATTCTGTCTCCTGAACACTACAAGCCAGGGTTTTACCTGCTGGCCTCTCCAGCCTTTCAGTCAGTTCCTCAGCATAGATTCCTCTTCTCTTTCTCACATTTTTCCAGGGAAGGGAGAGATCCCCAGCTGCTTTCACACGTAGCGTTTTTTATATGACTAACATTGGGGCCTCGTTGAAGACATGAGGATTTTGCTACCGACTTCAGTACTTACGTCTGGAAGTACTGGAGCATATGTTATGCTAACTGCAGGGCAACTATTCACTGTGCATCTCTTAATTGCATCCATACAGACAAGATGTTCTACTGCACATGGTCAATTCCAAATGAGCATGAATGTGGCTAATGAAACTAGATTTTCTCCAGAGCAACTGTAAGTGCTACTCCTGACTGAGGACCTTATTCTTGCCAAATTTCAAGATTTTAGCTCTATCCATTCCTGCAGGAGCCCTGTCTGAATAATCATGGTTGATTGCTCCTGGAGTTGTGTGAACATTCACAACAGCATTTGTCATCTTCTCATTTAGTGTTTTTCTAAGAAAATAATTTTGCTGTCAACAAATCCCTTTCTTGAATGAAAAGCTAGTAGCTAAAGTAGCATGCTTAGAATAGGAATAGGGTTTTGTCCTTGCTTTGCCAAACTCAGCACTGCTCCAGAGCTTAACATCTAAAGGATCACAGTGAATAAGAGGATCCCAAATGTGTGAATTCTTTCTCAGCCAATGGCAACTATCAGTATCCCATTACAATAATTAACCGTGAGGTTGCTTGATTCTTCCTCTATTCTGTGGTACCTATCGCCCAGCTTCTCTTATCTTTAGGTATATGACCATATCTTTCGTTAACCCTCTTTTTCCTTATTACCATACCAAGACAAGGCTGACTTATTCAAACCCGGGTGCGCATTTTACAGTCAAGAGCTAACATGCTCTTAGGGGCAGCCTAAAATGAACTGTTGAGCTGAGTTTAGCTGTGTTTCCTGTTCTTTCTGAGCAGAGATGAAGGCACAGAGCTAAACCTGGGACCTAGAACAAGAAGACAAATGTTCAAACTCAGCATGCGATTTCCTTGGCCAATCTTCTGGACAGCTGAGCAGCTGCAGGCTGAGGGATTGTGGCTCCCATGTTCTGAGGAGCAGATTATTTCAGATGAGGTGTTCCAACATAGGCTCTTCCCAGTCAGATCACTACAGATGAGGCTTCTGCAGAGACTAGACTTTGTAAGTTGTCTTTAAGATTATTTATTGTCTTCTTCATGCAAGATTTCCCTTTTTGCTTGCATTTCATCTTGCTGGCTGAGTCCTGAAACACCACTCTTGCATGTGATACTTCATTGTATATCAGTACAAACCACAGTTCTGCATTCTTTAGAGATTCAAACCAGGTGATTTTTCTGTGCTTCTGGCCTATTCAGTGTTGATTCTTGAGAAAACAGAGCAAGCATTTTGACCGCAGAGCTGGTAGTGGGCCACTTCTGTGAGTTAGGATTGACATTAGCAGGCATAAAGGTGTGCTGCCAGTTTGTTCCTGGATCACATCTGACTGGGAGAATTCAGCTGTGTGTTCATTCACCCGGTGCGGAGAGTCAGCAGGAGGTACTGAGCAGAGGACATATTTCTCCTCTTTGGGAAAAGCACTTTTACTGTCACATTATATCTGGTCATTCTGGATTAATATCTCAAGCAAACAGTTTTGTGTCTTTTGTCCCATGCAGTTAAAAGCACAAGCTGCTTAACCTCACTGCTGGATCAATGAATGGCTATCTGCATTGATGCCCATTTGCTGATATGCTTTTAGAACAAACTATAAATTAATTACTCTAGTCAGGAAGGCTTAAGAAGAGTTAAGACATCAAGGTTTAAATTAAGCATTAAAAAGAACACAGAAGAATACAGCAATCGCAATTAATGGAGGGTAGTCTTTTTTCTATTCTTTTATCTAAATATATATATACACACATATACATACACATACTACTTCTGCAAAAGAACAAGTTTGTTGATAGCTAGCTGAGAGTGGCAGCCTTAAAATTTTTTTCACCTGGGCCAGGGGGAAGGTTTACCGTGCAGGAGTAGGGCACTACCTTTTCTGTGACCATGGTACCACGCTTGGCATTGGCAAATGCCCCGCTGCTCTCCTTGTCTTCTGCAAAGAAAACTCCGAAAGGATTGCTGAAGTGACCTTCAGTGGTCAGGAGGGAGGGATCCTACTCTCCCCAGTGGAACTGCCACCTCTCAGTCTGAGAGGTTTTAAGGCAGCTGCTATGTGCAGAGGCTAGCAGCGAGCCACAGATTTTGCACATTGAGATACAGGCTATTGCCATGCAGTCAGAAGACGCTTAATTGAACAAGTATTTTCTCAGCACGGATGGCAGTGCGCCTGGTCTTCCAATGCCTCTTCACCTCTGCCAGGTGACAGGTTCAGCCTTTTTCGCTTTGCTCAGTTCTCCTGAATCACAGCTGGCATTGGTGGCTGTACAGAGTTAGACCCTGGTCCTGCAGTGGATCTGCAGAGGGTGAATTAATTGGACTGCAGATGGATGTGTGTCTCTGCTCACAATAATCACATTACAGGATCATGGCCATCATCTGGAGCTTCTAAAAACAACATTCCCTCATCTGTTTGCCTAGCTGATGCATAACACATATTTACATAGGCTCTCATCTTAGGAAGTTTCATCATCTCTTGCGTAGGAGAATGCTGAAATGATGTTTGCACCACAAATGTTCCAGATTCCACACATGCTTTCAGTTGCCCAGCATGGTCCTGCAAGCAAAAATACATGAATACTACTGTTCTGTAGGGTAAAAATAAAAGCAAGACATACCTCATTTGAGTTTATTTTCCAGTTTATTTCAGATCTCAAAGGTGCCGGCCTTCAAATATCAGTGAAGGATTATTCATGTGCTCAAAGTAAATATCTGCTTTAGCATTTTCATCAGTAGGATGTTAGGCTGATTCACCAAGATGCCTAAAAATGGGATTAAGGGTGTGAAATGCAGAAGGCAACAGGACCATTTGCTCACTTCAATGTCTTGAGTCAGAGTTTAACCCCAGAATCAGAGTTTAAGCACTAATCACAGACTTGAAAACTACAATCTGAAATTTAGGAAGTGTGTATCTTCAGGCTGAGTTAAACTGGAACTACATACCTGGAGGCAGTCACAATAAAAGGAGCCGATGTAGCCATAGCTGGGGCAGGGGTGTTGCCCAGCCTATGTGCTCCTCTTGTCATATGAACGGGGAACACTGACAGCATGAGGCTAGCCAGTCTGCAGCCCCATAAACAGCCTCCCTCCCTCAGTTATTCCTTGAAATTAATCATTACCAGCCCAATTCAACACATTTTCTAGCCACTGACCTCTAGCAATGATACTTTTTAGACAAAATCAGTGTGAGCTGGATAGACAGATGACAATTACTCATGTCATCATATTATGTGGTTAATACAAATTATTATATAAATGTTCTCTGCTCTTGTTTTACATCTTGTTATTTCACAATAATATGGTTAAGCAAATTAAGAAACTGAACATCCTGTGCGCAAGATCTATTTGGGTGACAATACTATGAAACAACCTGTCAGTTGAGAAAGATGGCTAGAGCTAAGTGTGGAGTTTTCTGGGTTCAAATACATATCACTGCAGGAAGCTTGCAGTTATACAAAGTCCTTTGGTGATGTACAAATATTATTGTGACTTTCGAAGGCTCTCTGCCTAAACTGAGGTCTCCAAACCACACTCAAGTTCCATGAAAACACGGACCATCTCAGTCCTAATGCGTTCTCAGTATCTCACCAAGAAGAATAATTGAAAGTCAGTCAATATGAAAGCTCTGGAAATGCTGGCTCCAAAGAACAAAGCTTAGGGGGCTGGGAAGTCAAGGGGGTAGAAGCCTGCTTCAGAAACAGTAAAGATCAAACAGATTTGGTCAAGCCAAAAGAAACCACATTCTCCTCCAAAACTGTTAATTTTCAACAAATCAGTAAATTCTAGTGTGTTCAAGTTGATTTTAGGCAGACAAAAATAGCAGTAAGCACATTGATGGCAGGACACTGGCAGTAGGTTTCTGCTGGGCTCCACAAGAAATCATTCAACTTTCAACATTTTATGAAATGTGAAAATTTCATAACTGTACTTTAAAGCCTTTAACTGACGTACAATGGAATTTATATATTAAGAGCAACTTCAGAAGGTTCACAGAGGATTATTATTGTGGGTTTTGTACCACTCTGACAACTTGGTTGCCCAAGGGACATGGACTTTGTCAATATGGAAATGTGTGAAATGACAAACTAATGCTACTTTCAGTAATTTTATCCAGTTTTGCTCATGCACTCAAATCGCCTGGGTAATTTCAGGCCCCACCCTTGACAGTGGCATGGACAGGGTCAGGCTAGCAACAAAGACAAGAAGCTGGACACTACAAGAGTGTAAGCATAGCTTGCTTAAAGAAAACTTTCTGAATGAAGTCATTCACTTCTGGTTTGAGAATGAATAGCTCCCATAGTCCCTGGTCCCCATAAGATTTCTGCAGGCACACTTTATTTTATTGCACTTTGAAATCTAAAGGACTCTTCAGGAATGGAAGGTTAAACATGCACGTAAGTGTTCGAGAAGCTGGAGTCTTGACTAATTTCTCCTAGGCTGATAATCAAATACTAAATAGCCCTGGCTCTTGGAGCAAACATTTCCCACTAAGGACAAACCTCTTATAGATCAGAAGTGAGCTGGCACTGTGGAGTTCAAGATAGATCCACTGTAATTAATTCAGTTGATGCACAGCAATTTGGAGGTAGCAGAAGGATGGCAAAATCCCACCCTGTTTCCTAATCTTCCCCAAAGGAACATATTTATTACAAACTCTTAAAATCACCTTTTGATAACGTTGAACAGCCTGTGAGGGGCCCATTAAGGCATACAAGGCAGACCCATTTTAATCCTTAATACCACTTGAAGATTATCCATTTTAAATGGCCTTGCAGAGCTTATCATAATTTTGCAAACTATTAAAAAGTATTAAAAAGCACTACTACATCTATCTGATGAGAAACATGGGCTCCTCCAGCCTGCCTGATAGAAAACACTGTATCTCTGTGACTGGCTGATGGTGATTCCAGCTGTGGCAATCCATCTTCTCACTGGTACAGAAACCTCCCAAGTTTCACTGAGGTTGAATAATACAGTCGTATTATTGCTACCTGGGTTACTCAGCTCCTCAGGCTGAATGCAGAGATCTCATTTTCTTTTCTAGATGGGGTACTGTCAACCAAAACCAAGACAGCTAACTAACTCACAACTGCCCATCCTTTTCAGGATACACAGTAACTGGCATTTAAAAGCATGTTGGCTTTCAAGAGTGTGGCTGAAACAGAGCCATCTTTCATTTGATACTTTAAAAAAGCTCTCCCACATAAACTGCTTGAAGAAGAGAAATCCAAGGCATTCCGTGGCTCCAGAACCAGGCAGCAGTTAACATTGGCTAGAGGTCTTCATGCCCATTGGTAAAGGAAATGTGAGAATAATCATAATTTCCAAGGGGACTCAGGAGTGCAGAGTTTACCAGTCTACTCACTCAAGAGGGAATGAACTAACCTCTGTTCCTGAAAACTTGTAAGATGCATCACAGCAGTTGCAGTTAGTGTCTGCAGGTCCACAGCAGTGTCTCTTGATGCACTTCTTTGAATGCAGCAGCTCCACACTGCTCCTAAATGCAGGGTACTGCATCGGTAACAAATCAGGCTGGAAAAGAAATGAAAGAGAATGAGACAAAGTGCAGTCCTCAATAATGTGCAGTGGAAAGAAACTGAAATGCAGGTTTGCTTGGTTGCCTGAGACCCCTTGGCATGAGGAGAACCCCAGCTGGCTAATCCCCCTGATCTGCTGCCTGAGGAGCACGAGGGAGAGGGAAGAGAAGGAACTGGTCATGCTGTCCACCTTGTCTGATTCACCACTGTGTTTGTAGCTGAGTTTGTAGAGGAGAGGTCAGCATGGACGGGATCTGTTGACTTGTAAACTTGCAATTGGATGATCTGGCCCCTTCTCATTCCCTCAGTTGTCTTCACAGAATGATTAGCTATCACATTTACAGGGCTAAATGCTAAAGGAAAACAAATGTGAGTTCAAGAGAGAAGTGCAGCATTGCATGTTTGCCCTTCAAAGTGAGGAAACCCAGGAAAGCAGGCACAGCAAAGCAAAGAGTATACAAAGCACGGAATGAGTGAGATGGCTTGGAAAAAGGGGGTGCTGATTAGTCTGGCTTAAGCCAGGTAAGCAGAGCTTCTCACACACCAGCACCCATAACCACATCTAAAGCCTGACCTGCAACACCAACCTGGGCTTGTGAGCAGAGAGGCATTCAGACTGAAATCAAGCAGAGAAGAAGTGAAGGGAGCCTGCCAAACTCATTTTCACTGGGGATCTGAACCACAATTCAGTCCAGGTGACATTTTACATATTTTCACCATTGTTTTTGTTTAATTTGTGAAAGCAATTACACAGTCAATTGAACAGTGTAAAGCAACTGCTGCAATAGTCAATATTTCAGTGAGGTACAGCGCAGCTCAGCTTTCCCAGTTAGGATATTCAGGCATAGCCCCACGGTACCTGCACCATCCATCACTGACACTGCCATCTGGCTTACCTGAATCCTCCCCAGCTACAGCTTGTGCTGAACAAACCTGACTTTTCTTTGGGCTCCTTTTGAGGAAAACAAGGCAATGAAACATCCTGCACTGCTGGTGATATGGACAGTGTTAGCTGGCATTCTCAGCTCTTAATCGAAGCATGACAGGGGACAGTTAAGTGACAAACAAGGCCAAATACACTGGGTCTCTGGGGTCACTTGGGTGCAGATAATTGATGGCTCACCCTGTACACAGTGTGAACGCATAATATTAGACCCTACAGGACTGCTTTACCCAGCTGAACTGCTCTCATTTTTATTGCTGTGGCTAAAATCAGACCTGTTTCTCTTTGGTGTGGTGTGGCAGGGGAAGCCCTCCTGCCCCACAGGCTGGGGCTGAGCCAGCAGGGCCCAGTTTGCTGCCAGGACTGTGGTGGGACAAATTGGTGGTACAGGTGAGTTGCTGAGGTGGTGTAAAACTGTCAGTAGAGTAGGAGATACCTGTGCACACAAGTACACCAGGAGCTGGCAGTAATGCTACTGTGTTACCTATGATAAATAGCCTGTGTCACCACAGTAGCTGGTCTCCAGATTGAAGCAGACTTTTGCGAATCAGCAGGGTCAGCATTTGAAAAGCATGTGAATATTGTGCACTTGTAAATATTTGAGCACATCTGTTTAGCTCCCTCTCAAAAACCACTGGGAAAAACTACTTCACTTTGTGCCATGCGATGCTGTTACCCTGCTCTAATTGTCAAATCTGTTGAGTGTTTTTCTCAAGCACACAAAAATTAAAAATTACTATCCTCATTCATGATTAATTCAGCTGCATTGCTGCACTGTGTCACACTGCATTTTTTAAAGTATTAAATTCCACCTCATAATCAGAAGAGTTTTAATTAACTTTTTGCCAGTTCATCTTTTTTTCCCCTCCTTCACAGAGCCTCAGACAATCTCCAGAGCTGCTCTCCCTGCAAACATCTCGGATGCTACCAAGAGAGTGAAGGAGTGCCAAGCTGGCACCGTGAAAATTGTCTGCACCACCCCAAAACTATCTGCTTCTTTCATGCCTCCCTGCTGGAGGCCTGAGGCCAGTTGCCTGTCTGTGCACAGCTGACACGGCCAGGGCATGACAGAGATCTAACCCACGGCGTTTCTTAGTTACCTGGGAAGAGCACCTGGCTATTACTTTGCTTCAGCCCAAATACTCTAGTGGATATGAGCCTGGTCTTTTATATCAAACCTTTAGGGAAGTGAAAGAGATGACTTCCAAGGAGCAATATTCCTGCCTGCATATCTGTCATTTTTCTGTAAAAGCATCTGTCCTCTTCCCTGCACCTGGTATGCTCCAGCATTGCCCCAAACTGTTCATGCACCTCCTACGGGTCTGCAGAGGGACTTTGCAGGCAGGGACACATGAAGAGTCATGTTCCCTCTCTTCCCCAAGCTGGCCCTGATGAGAAGAAAGGAAACAGATTATTAAACCTCACTAATGGTTCAGAACAGAGCAAAAGGAAAAGAAGACAGCATGGAAAGAGGACCCACAGGAGCCTCAACTCCCTCTCACAGGTTTTGTGAACCTTTCCGGAGCAGTGTGATTTTTTAGACTTGGCTTGGAAGTGATTGAAGAGCCAACAGTCACGTGGGCTTGAGCAGGTTTGGATCTCAATATGGGAGTCTTCAATGTGAGCAGCAAGAAAAGACAAAAGCGGCAGGAACTCCCCTGCCCCCTGCCTCTGCCCTTATGGGACCCTGCTGGAAAACTGCCTCAGCAACACAACTGCTGCCTCGAGATGGCTTTTCCTTGCAGGCCCAGCACTTACTAAGCAGATTCCCTTTGGTTTTTCTGACCTTGGCAATATTACAAGGGTCGCGTTTTCACATGGCTGAATTGTTCCTGAACATTTTCTCTGATGTATTAGGCACAAACATGCTTTCTGTCAGCATCAGGCATGTCTAATCTCTCCACCTGCCTTCTCCCTTAGCAGTTACGTTTTGTATCCGTTGCACGGAAAATCCTACTCCTTTTTTTTTAGTAGCAAATTCCCACTGCAGGCTGAGGAAGCTATCACTCTTTGGAGGAATGGGGGCCAGCTGGGTTAAATTTACTTTGTTTTCCCCAAGAAAATTTCTTCCTGGCCCCCTGATTAATATTAACTAGTACGATTGACTGGCATTCTCTCAAACAGATGTCAGATGTACTCTTTCAGGTACAAGGGCACCTGGAGCACACCCCTTATGTCAGCCCATTGGTAGGTGATAGGTCTCCTAAGAGCATGCCCACATAGTGAACCTGCAGCTCTCATCCCAAGTCTCTCGGATTGCTGCAAGGCCAAATGCATCTTCTTGTACAGGGAGAAGGTCTCACCTTACAAGCAGGCAGGGTGAGCAGGCACCTCCTGGCTGAGAGGGAGTGCTCTGGAGCAGGAGCACTTTGAGCCCCGCTCCCCTGGGTACGTGCAGGTGGCTGTGCTGAAGGGGAGCACTGCTGGCATGGGTCAGGGCAGAAGTGTCCCTGTCCTGCTTTTGGCTGGGATAGAGTTAACTTTCTTCTCAGTAGCTGCTGCCCTGCTGCGTTTGGATTTGGTGTGAGAATGCTGGTAACACACTGCTGGTTTCAGTTGTTGCTGGGCGATGTTTACACTAAGCCAAGGGCTCCTCAGCTTCTCAGGCCCTGCCAGTGAGAGGGCTGGGGGGCACAGGGAGTTAGTTGGGGGGGTGGGGGGGCACAGGGAGTTAGTCGGGGGGTGGGCGGACACTGCCAGGACAGCTGGCCCCAACTGGCCAAAGGGATATTCCAGACCACAGAACGCCATGCTCAGCACAGGAGCTGGGGGAAGGAGGAGGAAGGGGGGAGTGACGGCGTTTGTCTTCCCAAGCCACGGGCGTGACGGAGCCCTGCTGTGCTGGGGATGGCTGAGCACCTGCCTGCCCGTGGGGAGTGGGCAACGAATTCCGCGTTTTGCTTTGCTGGCGCGCGCGGCTTTCGCTTTACCTGTTAAACTGTCTTCATCTCAGCCCAGGAGTTCCCTCGCTCTGACCCCTCCGATCCTCTCCCCCGCCCCACCAAGGGGGGATGAGCGAGCGGCTGCGTGGGGCTTGGCTGTGGCCGGGGTTAGACCAGGACAGTCAGTCCCCTGCACTTCCCTTGGGCTGGCTGCGAGGAGGGAGGCTCTGGTGGAGTGCACACTGCGTATGATGCTCTGCCCCTCCTGCCTGCCTGCACCGAGGCCTCACCTCCCTCATAAACCAGCACTGACAGGTTTTAGGGCAGAACTGGTACCAGCAGGGGCTTGAATCCCTCCTGAGAGGTGAAGGGCTGAAGGGAGATGTGAAAGGGGTCCCTCCACCTGCATCAGGATGGCTGTGCCAAAACACGCAACACAACAGCACTTCTTACAGGGTGCAGGAATTGAGAGATGCAGGATACACCGTTTGGTAGGGTTAATGCTGCTTAATAAGGACTGAGCATTACAGACAAGACACAATAGGAAAATGGAAAGCAAACAGAAAAGAAAGGGAGCAGGATCAAACCGACATTTCATGATGGGCATTTCTGACAGTGGTTTGCAGCATATTTGAACAGAGAAAAATGGGCAGTAGCTGCTCACCAGCCCTGAACCAAAGGGACATGGAATACTCTGCAAGAGCAGAGGTGATGTTGATTTGCTGCTCACACTGACACCTTGCAATGTCCACTGCGTTTTTGCTATTTCTGTGTCCCTTTAAGGATCACATTGCTGTGGAAGCTCTCTGAGCCTTTGGAAGGAGCTGGGAATCCTGTCAGTACTTGGGAGGATCAAATGTGGTTATATCTGATATATGAGGCCAGAGGAAACATCTTCTAAAACATTTGCTTTTCAGTAAGAAAACAAGCAAAGGCATTCCTGGCCCAGGGGTATTTTTAGTGGCATTTCCTTAATACTTTTTTGCTGTCCCCTCCTGTCTGCTTTCTCCCAGCTCTGAATCCACCTGTGTGTCACACAGGTTGGAAACAATCATTCCCATGCCAGAAAAGCATGAACCTTGTCTAGGTGGGAGCTGCTCCAAGGATGACAACTCCTTCCAAGCATTTATTTGCCTGGCATAGCTTGTACTGCTTTCTGGAGTGAAAGAAGCTGTACTCACCAAGACACTTTCAAGCCATTATTTTCTATTTACTGTCAAAACTGTTGTGTGCACACAATAGCTTTACCCCAGCTCTGCAGTGGTCAAAACACTACCAGTCATTTTAGAATAAACTCATGTAATGACTAGGCCCTGGGCTACTAGGGCAAGTCTTAAGACAGTAATGCTGCCTACGCTGCATTTCAAGCAGCATGGGTTTCCAAGGGATAAGCCTGTGTTTATCTGCAAAGGATATACTGATTTAAAACTACACATTCCGTTAAAACTGTGAAGACCCCACTCTATCTCGTCTGCTGTAAATTTGCTGATATCCCAGTCTCCTGCACAGGAGGAAGCAGACCCTCTAGGAGTTTAGTTTTTTATGCCTCTGCTGGGGGCCGCCTCCGCCGCCCAGCACAGTGCAGCACCACGGCACGAAGGCAGCTGCTGGCAGCGCCTTCCTAGCACGGTTTGGCTTCACTTCTTCCCCCCCATTACAGTTATGAGAGGGGAATTGTTAAGTGTTGTATCATGCAAAAAAACCTCCTTTCTCCCCTTTCTGCTGGGTTTCTTGTTCCAACTGATATTAAAAGTGAACTCCCCCATTTGCTGAAATTTTTTGCACTCCTTTGCTGCCACCGCCCGCCAGCAAGCACCCCAGATGGGCAGACTCTCTCCAGACTTTCCTGTGCAGCCTACTGCGCTGCATTAGCTCAAGAGCTGCCCCTCTAGTCTGAAACACAGCCCTTCAGTGCCTGGAGTTTGCTTGGGGGATGTTTCAGTGATTCACAACTTTTCAGAAATAAGTATACCCAAAATATTGCACATACTTTTTGCCACCAGGGATATTCCAGGAAAATGTTTGTGCAGAAAGGAAGGGCCATTTCTTTTAGCTCTGAAGCGCGATGAGCTGAGAACAAAGATTAATAAATGCTGTGTAAATAGAAATGAGAAGGGCCATCAGTGTGGAGTATGGCTGGTAATTATAGGTGAGCACTGCAAGGCTGAATCAGGGATTTGGACACTTTACCACTAAAATTGATCAAAGACATGCACTTTGGTCCCCTAGGCTGATTTGCAAGTTTGCCTGTGGGTCTCAAATGTACAATGCATGTGTGTAATTGTCAGATTTAGTTTATTTTGAATAGAGTCAAAGTAAGATAAAACAGACAAAAATGCAAGTACTCAGGTACATCCAGAATTTGGCAGAATGAAGAACACTGCCCACCTATCTTCCTGACACCCATTTGAAAGTGCCCAGCAACCCTACATGTTCAGCTTGCAGGTTATTCTCAAACGGAAAATAGCACTAGCAATTTTTGTTCAGTACTTAGAAGAAACAGGTAAAAGCAGAGCTGAATCCACAGATTTAAAGGAACCCCTCCCTCCAAACAGTGTAATTCTTACTAACTCAACTTCAGCCACCCCTCTTCTGCTAGAGGCTGTCTTCTCACTGGCCCCGCTACCCAGTCTCATGCCATACACAGCTTTTTTGCCTTGCCACTGCCGATTACTCACGACTGCTGCCCCAGGGGCCAGTGCTTTGCACAACAGGACTGTTACCAGCCTCTCTGCTTGTGAATCTCGGCTGTCTTCTGCAATCACCTTCTCTACTTTAAGTGTCAAGGAAGTTCCATCTGTGGGCCATGGATGGTGGCTTTAAAAGTATTTTGTTTATTCAGTAGATTTTCCAGGTATGACAAATTTACAGAGATGCTTTGGCTGCTTTTTGACCTCCGATGCATCTTTTTCCTTACGTAACCACAAATGTAAAATATACAGCATCATGCAGTAGACAAAAAG
This sequence comes from Falco biarmicus, assembly GCF_023638135.1. Lineage (NCBI taxonomy): Eukaryota > Metazoa > Chordata > Aves > Falconiformes > Falconidae > Falco > Falco biarmicus. The sequence continues at coordinate 1,986,451 of NC_079295.1, read as the reverse complement.
AACATATTCATGCATGAAACACCGTTCTAGTTTAACAAACACCCTCAAAGTCAAGAATAGGACTGTACTCTGGATAAGCTTGTGAAAGGGGTGAGTTCAGCGTAAGATGGGCAATGAAACAGTATCAAAAGACTCTTCATGAGTTTCCTGACCATTCAGCATGATGGGTTATAATGGATAAGCAGAGTGGAGAACTCCCCAAAGCAAAATGAATGTGGTAGAACCTCTGGCTATGTCAAAGGATAAAACGGGATTCCCCAGAAATAGCTAGGTAACCAAACATGAGTTAAACACAGCTGCTTGGAATCATTTTCCACTGATTTTTGGTCATAAAAGACCATCATTAAGATCTGAAAGTTAAAAAAAAACCCTGTTTTCATTGGATCTGGAAAACAAAATTTGGAAATGTTCTTTATGTTTTCTTGTTTGTTTGTTTGTTTTTCTCTTCCACCATCTCTGCACCTTTCTGTGGTGGGGTATGGGATAAGGGGTAACAAAGGAGAGGCTGGAGAGGAGTAGGAGGAAGTATATTGAAAAAGAAGCATGCAAAAACAAGGAATAAAGAAAGAACAAAACCCAAGATCTTTCAACTGCAATTATTTTCCCTAAATTTCAGTGAAACTATTCAGGAAAACAAAATATTACTCATTTTCTCTCCAGAGGTTTTTGAAATGGTTTCAACATTCTTCCGCAGCCTGCTTTTCTCCTGTCTCCAAGCCATTGTGATGAGTGGTGCCGGAGGAGCCGCTCCACCAGAGCAGGAGCTGGGGAACAGGCCATCGTGCTGTCAGAGGACACATTGCCTGGATTAAGAAATCACCAGGGCCAGGATGAATCTAGCAGGTCTTAGCAGGAATGCACTGGACACCCTGTCACCTCACATTTCTGCATTTCAAAATTAGTTTTATCTAGTGTGGAATGCATGATAGAATTTAGTCAGCTAACAATGTAAACATCTGACAGGCTGGGCATCAAGGAAGAAAAACTCAAAACCTGAGGAGCTCCTTTGTCTGGGTCAGCCCACTGCAATACATTCACAATATGGGCTTCCATGTACTTGGCTGGCAGAGGTGAATTGCTAATTTAACGCACGGGATGTACGTAGGGACCTGCAGAACCTCTCCAGCATTTAGTCCATGCCCAGGGCTTGGGTAGGTTCCCTTGCTGTTGTCCAGAGGGCACCTGCCAGGGAAGAGGGTGCTGGACTTCTAAAACCAGAAAGTGCTGGGGGATGGAGCCCTGCGAGCGCTGATATGAACAGCTTGTGAACCATTACTATCTAGAAGTGTCAAGAAAGATTAGAACAAACATCAAGCAAAGATGAAATAAACAGCTATTGTATGGGCAGAAATGGATTTTCAGTTTCCACAGTAAATAAAATAATGTGCTGTGTTAGTCAGTGCCCCTGTGATGATACAGTTTGCAGAATTTTTACTGGCAAGCTGCCATACTTACTTTCATTTATCTGCCTCAAAGCACCATTTCAAAAAGTGCAAAAGCATGTTGTTGATAGAGTAGATTGTTTATAGCTGAATTGAGTATTTCAGGACAACATGCATTGTAATAAAGCGGGGGAGGGGATGAGGAAGCCAGCACAGCTGCAGTTTCTTGAATCCTTTGTCAAAAATCAATGCCAGAAAGCTGAGACGTATTTGTTGTCTCAGGAAACTCAATCAGCAGCCCCCTTGCAGCTCCACTCCATGACAAGTGCTAACAAAGACCCACGGTACTGCCAAGGCTTCCCCAGCACCTTGCAGCAGGGCTGCTGGTGCCCCTGGATGGCACTGCACTCCCTGGCAGCTCCTTGGTGGCCAGCGGAGCCAGAGGACCCATCACCCCTGTGCACCATCACAGCTCTGCTGCTGCATGTAGGTGATGAGCACATGGTACCGTAACTCCTCCAGCAACTGAAAGACTGTGTTGGAGTGTGTGTGGGGAGAAAGATATTAAAAATAGCAATGTAAATAAACCCAAGGTGCTTCAAGATCAGAGTGCAGCCCTCGTTGCTGGATGGGCAACCTGCTGCTGCTGGAGTGAGGCAAGAAGTGAGGGCAGCCTATTGCAGGTAGGAAGTTGTGGCTGATACAGAAAGATTGCTTGTCCCAGTTCACCAGTCTGCCTCGCACCCACAGCATCTTCAAAAGGACAGTAAGACACACAAACTGGTTCTCCATGTTGAAAAACAGCACTAAAAGCACATGCCTCTGGAGGTTTCCACTGCTCAAGGTCTGGTTTCCTCAGCACAAACAGTAAAAGGCTGATGAGTGAGGACTTCAGTTCCCCTGAGACCATTGCATCTAAACAAAAAATAGACTAAAAAATATGACTAGAATTAAGGTAAAAAGAGAATGAGACTTTATGGGAAGATAACAGTAGCTGCTACCCAGAGTTAGAGGACATAGGGAGAATGTGGGGGTCTCCTTCTCCAGCGCTGCTGGCCCCAGAAGAAAACATCTCATACTCCCACCATGCTGGGGGACAGCAGCTTTTCTGGCCAGTGTTCCTGCAACTTGCTGGCAGTAACGGGGTGGTATTGCCTCCAGCCTGGCGGTGCAGGGTGCCAGAACATGGGTGCTGGGAGATGCACAGCCTTTGCTTCCTCCCTCAGCCCAGGTTCCTGAGCAACCTGCCCCACAGCTCTGTGCCAGCTGGTGCTGCGTGGGGTGGCCCCGCTGCTTGCTCCTGGCCACCTGGGGCCTAGGCTGGCCTGGGAGATGCTGCGCTGGGGCACCGCAGCTGTGTGGGTGACTCACTGCCATGTCCTCCTCGGCTGGCCAGCTGACACCAAATGCCACTGGATGTTCACTATGAGCACTCCCAGGCACTGTAGGCTTTCAGGAGATATTGTTTGCGGTCCCTCAGCTCCATTTGTCAGCAGGAGCTCCTGGAGGCACTCAGCACCCAAAAGGAATGCTTGATCCTTGACTGAATCAAGCCCTATTAGCATAGTTCCAGGCATTTACAGATGCCATATTTTCTACATTAATATTTAACCCACCAAGTCTTTCAAAGCCCAACTTTCCAAACCTCAAGTTACCAGATGCTTTTTAATGCCCTTCTCAATAGTGCAATAAAAGTCTGATATTTTATTACTCCCATGAATTATTATCCTAATTTGTAATTTGCCAGACTTTTTTAAACTTCAAAATCTGTACTGTATTTTCCCACACACACCAAAAAAACCCCCAAAAAACAAACCCAAAACAAAGCCCAAACCCAAAAAACTGTGTGTGACACGTTTTTCACTAACAAGCTGAAGCCTAATATTTAAATAGACACAACGATTTTTCTGAAGGGGCGCACTATCTTTGTCACACTGTCATCGAGGTTGCTTTATGTCACCCCAAATAATGTTTAAAGGTTTTCCTAAAATAGAAGGGATAACCTAGAACTGTGCACAAAGGACTGGAAGCAGAATGAAATGGTTATGAATTCTTCTGAACTTTGATGTAAGACTTCCAGGATGGTTTATAGGCACCATTTTTTTATTATTTTTTTTTTTAAGAAGTAAGAATCTTGGTTATCTGGAATGCAGATGCTGGGCAAATTCAGAAGCTCTGGAATGCCTGCAAGCTGTGCTCCCTATGCAGTAGACGCCAAAGATAATGGAGCAAAAGACACTCAAGATCTCATCCAGCATCTACTGAAGTTAACAAGGGCCCTATTACTGACTGAGCTGAGCTGTGGATGAAGCCTCCAAAGAGCACCTTCCGGTCAGTTAACTAGAGACCTGACCGAGTCCAGAACACCACAAATGAGGTGAGTCAAATCAAAGAAAACAGAGGCACTGGAAGCGTGACCTCAAAGCCAAACTTGATACATAAGAATATCTAAACACGGCGAGACTTCTAAAGACAAGAGGCTGATGGTGTCCTACTTCTTTTGGCACGGGTTGCCCCGGAAAGCAGAGCTCTGTTTGTATTGAGCACGACTGATCTACCAATGTGAGGATGGAAACATCCATTTGTCACCCAGTGAGAAATGAGGGTTTAATACTTGTAACTCTCAAAAGTACCTTTTATTGGAATCTGAGTGGTAAGTTCTGGAGAAGCAAAAGTGAAAGCTGTTGGAAACTATTTGCTTTCTTTCTCCTGCAAACCTATTAAAAATGAAGGCAGAAAACTTTTGTGGAGCCCACCTGTAACAGCACAGAGCTGGCCATAGCTTTGTGCAGAGTGCTATGTTGGCAACTTGGGTGGCAGGAGGCCGAAACCTTTTATTTTTCTGGGTGAAAGTATGGCATCAAACTTTCCATATGTACAGGCTAAGTTGTCCTGGAGAGCTTGCAACATTCTAACATTATCTAAACACTCAAATCCTGGAGCATTTAAACTTATCTGTGGTTGGAAAAATCTGACCCAGAGATGTGAGAGCAACCGTTATTGGGGAACCTGGATTGGGGACTAACTGAAAAAGCGCTATACTTTCAGTATTGTTTTTCAAGGATCCTTTTCCACCATGGGAGAGAGCTCCACCTTGCAGTGGACCTTTCAAAGTCTACTTTCAGGCAGCCACAAGCTTTGGATATTAAAGTCTTCTCAGAGAGAAGTGATTCCTCCACAGAGAGCCTGTGCAGGTAGATGAGAAGGTTCTTCAAAGGGACAGAGGTTCTGTTCCACTAGCGGTTTGCTCTGTCTTCAGCCCCTTTAACTACTCCCGTGCAAGGCCACCCAAAATTCACAGTGGAGCAGCTCCATCTAATGCAACAAATGCTCAGCTTGTGCCCAGGCTCTCTCTCCTGTCACACTTACCATTGGTTCTCCTTGGCCTTTCCAGTTGTTTGGGGGGATCTCCTTGCCCACTAACTCTTGCATGATTACTTGTTTGCAGAACTTAGAGAAGTGAAAGTGGATTCCAGAGTTAAAAGGAGGGATCTGCTTTGCTTCTTCCTACAAATGCTGTGCAGAGCTCAAACCTCCTTTGGGAAGAACACATTACTTTTGTAGGTTTCTGATCAGCTCCGTACTCCACATAGGACCAGTACTGGAGTTTAGCCTTAAAAGGGAACGACCTGATCCCCAGACAGGGAACCAGGCAGACCTATCTGAACTGCCAGGGATTAGTCCAGGCATAATTTTAAGCCTGGGAACTAGGGCCAGGTCACTGGAATTACTTAGCTCTGTTAAAGTCAGGATTTGTTTCAGGTATGACTTGAGTAACAAACTAATAGAAAAATACAATACATGCACTTAAGATATAGGCATGGGAATTATTTTCCCTCAGTTACAATTTCTTTTCTATTTTTGCCTTTTTTATTTTCTTTTAAACACTTTTCCTCCAAGGAAATGTTGAAGAAAAGTCTCTGTTCTGCTGAATATGCACTTTCTGCCTTTGACTCTAACTGCTTTGACAGTTGGTAAAGTAGACGTTTCTTGCATCTCATCCAGCCAAGTGGCAGCTCAGAAGAGAGAACTCAAACCCTCTTTTTCATCACTCTTATGGGAGGTTTTTAGAGAGCTTCACCTCAAACCCATGATTTTGCTTGAGGCTGAGGGAGCTGAAAAGTGCAAATTCCCTTCAGCATTCAGGGACTCACAGTTGGGTTGTTAACACGGTACAGGAAAGACGCACAGCTCTGCTACAGGCTGAAACACAAGCATGCACACGGACAGTACTACCCCAAAGTATCACATATCTTAAAAAGTCTTTCAAAGGTGGCGAGGCAGAGTTGTGAAAGCCTGGAAGAAAAGTCAAATACAGTCTTCTAAAGGCCACTGGAAAGGATTCAGAATGCTGCTCGTGTTTTTCAGCGCAGGCACCCAAGGTGCCCACCCCAGGAGTCCTAGCACCAGAAGATTGCCATTGAGACTCAGTCGGCTCTGTTGTCATGTTCCCCCTTGCATCCCTTCCATCACCTCCCTGGGCTAATCCAAAAGCCTGAGTACCTGCAGAGCAGGTGAAGCCCTTCTGAGCAAGCACAGCGATGATACGCAAGAGCCCAGCTTAGTACTCAATAGCATGCGTATATGATTGATGGCCTCTGTGTGGCACTTACCCTTCTGCTTATTTCTCAGGACTGCAATTTATTAACAGTATTACCTTCTCTGATGAAATATCAGGTGTAAGCATCAGTGACAGGCTAATTGCAGACAGTGCCTTTAATCAACAACTGAACATTAATAAGCATATACCCTGAGAATTAACACGATGGGACACTTGATCACTAAAGAGTACTTCTCATAAAGAAAACCTTCTTTTGTTTCTAAAAAGGTCAAAGTCTTCTTCTCTCTATTTGACAAGGAGAGAAAAAAAAACAGAGCATATCTAGACTGCTTTATGTGGCTTAAATTATTTCCATCCATGCGTAAAAACCATTCCTTTTCAAAGATGTTCACCAAGTTTTTGTATGTGATCTGCAGCTCCCAGGGCCTCTGTTCCTGAAATTATTAGGTTAGCTGCTGAAAGCAGCAATCAAGTTTTACTGTTAATCTTAAAAGCTAATCCTTTTTATTGACTTCCCAGTCAATAAACTTGTAGCTCTGAAACTACTTTCAGGTTTCCTTGAGTAAGGAGGGTTTGTGTGTACCTGTGGCATGTGTTTGAAGCTGCTAATTTCCCTGCTAAATTGCGCTCACAGGTTAAAACTATAAAGCATTTTGCTTTATCTCCTGACATAGTGTCCTGCTTCCACAGAAATCAGAACAAGGCTTGAACTGAGAGGACTCGGGGAGTAAGGTCAGGACCTTCATCCGGTCACAGTTTGCAGGGGGCTGTTACAGGGAGTGAATCTTCTTGACTAACAGAAAGGATGAGAGAGGCGGAGGTTTTGAGTTGTGACCTTTTTCTTTTTCTTTTTCTTTTTCTTTTTCCTTTTCTTTTTCTTTTTCTTTTTCTTCTTTTTCTTTTTCTTTTTCCTGTTAAGAAGCCCAGTGGATGTAGTCCTGTCCTTATTCTTGAATTAAAATCTAACCCAGAGAGCTAAAGAAGAAGCATCACACAGATGTATCATTCCTCAGCTCTAGCCAAAGAAAAGAGAATGAAGGACATGCCAGATGTCTCAGACTACTTCAAGTTGCTGTGAACCAGTTTGGACGCATTCAGCCATGCACAAGCCCTGATCACAAAACTCCTCTTACTCATGCGAGTAACCAGCAGCGCGGGACTCCCCAGAAGCCCCAGTATCACCTCAGCAAGAAGAGGACGCAGTATGGGAGAAGAAAAACGGGTCTGTTCTCAGCTTACACGCTATGACAAACACTAAAATATAAATAGCTCTCTGAGCAGCAGGGAAAACATGAAGGCTTCCTTGGCTTTGTAATTTGTGGTGGGATTTTCTTGTGCTGAGCAGTATGCAAGCTCTGACTGAAGCTCTTCCCACTGGTGGGGGGCATTGAGGCTGCTGCTCGGAGAGCAGCCCTTCCCCTGGCAGCAGGATTAATGCTCTTTCTCTTTGTCCATCACCAGTTCTGTGCAGTCTGTCAGAATCAAAATCTTTACCATTCAGAGCTGCTGCCCAAGCTTAGCAGAGACCGGCCCAGCAGACCAGGCTCAAAAGGTGGAGGGGGAAATTTTCCCCTCCCTCACTAAGCGTGAAGTTTTCTCTCACACTACCCCCTTTTCCAAGACCATCCGGATGGCAAGCTGCTGTTCAACCATCGCTTGCGCCAGGACACCACGAACGCCTGAGCACTTCTCACCCCTAGCGTGGAGCCGTGGGCAGCGCTCGCCGCCCGCATGAGCCCGGGCGCCGCGGATCCCGCCTCACACTGCTTGGGTTTCAGGTGGGCCTGTTCCCCACCTGCTCCTAGCATGTACTGCAAGCTTCATGCTCTTAACATTTCCCAGAAATTCAAAGTGACAGAACCGGAGGTATCGCAATCTGGAACTCTTAACTTTCATAAACTGGTGAGAATACGGGAATGTGCATGTTCCTTATTTAACTGCTCCACCAGCTTTTCTTATGTGCTGCTCAGCACAGCCGTTCAGGATACATATTAGACAACTAACATCTGGACTGAATATCTATTAGGACCATATGCTCTACTCGGCTACAGCATCATGTTGGAGATCGGGAAAATCCAAACCAAATGGAGATATCAGAAACTTTCAAAGGTCAAAAATAAAGTCGTTTTGGTTTTCCCAGCCCCATTGAATATGGTATATTGGCCCGCGCTCTACGCCTCATGTGGAAGTCTCACTGTAGAAATAACCTGACTTAAAAAATGAAAACCAACTTGAGTATTGTGGTTGAAAACAGATCTATCTTGATGATTTTTCCCCTAGTAAAGTTTTGAGTGAGGCAATGCTGAATGCCTCTGTCTCCTAAATGAGAATGAACAGCGAGACCCTCAACCTTCACTTTCCTGTCAATAACTTTATGATGGTGTTTCTAGTGTGGGTGTGATGGTTTCCAGTTTCACCCCAGTAGGATTCTCCTGGTTTATGGCTGAAAAGTTTATACAGGCCCAAAATGGACAGGCCTGGGAATGTACCACTTACATAAACAGAAGCAGTGCTTAAATGCCATAAAACCCCCTCAAGATAGCTAATGGAGCATGGCATGACTCCCTCATTCCTGAATAAGGAACTGAGAGCACTGAGCAGCTGAAACCATTTGGTACATGAAAGGAAGAAGGCAGAAGGAGTCTCTTTAACCGGGTTTGGGATCTGATCAAGAAAAAATTACAGATTTCCACAGTCTCACAAATATCTCAGTGCTTTTACAAAATTACAGGTAAAGCCCTGCATCACCAGAGGCCAACAGTGTTCTTTAGACCCAAATTTTCTGTGAACAAGTCAGGGAAAACCAAGACTTGATTGGGGCAAGGAACAGAACTTAATACTCTGGCTTCTTGGTAGTGCTACCACTTAAGATGAATGTGCTTTGGGGCAGTGCACGTCAGCGGTGTCTCGGTCCCCAAATAAAAGGATTTCTCTCCACTTAGCTGAGACAACAGAGGAACTACTGCATTTTATCAAAGAACTATCAATATTGTACTTTTCCAGGTCAAAATGGCAATCCTTCAAAATAACAAACCCAAAAAAGCTTTGCAAGAGAACACAATCCCCCTGTCCACTATTGGGTTGGGGGTTTTGGGGGTTTTGTTTGTTTGTTTGTTTGTTTTTTAAAAAAATAAATTAATCAAAACCCTATATTTAAAAATTTGACATTAGAAAGTCCTAAACATTCTTTTTTAACACGTGCTTTTATTTTCTTAATAGTTTAGATGTGTAGATGAACACAACAAAGCTGGAGAAAAGAGGGATATTTCTGGTCTGGAGGAGGAAAACTGGAAGAGCTGGGTGACTGGAGCAGCAGAAGTGGGGTAGGGTTCAATAACACAATGTGCCCAGCTGTAAGGAGCTGAAGCAGCATCACTGCTGTGCCCTGGCGGCTGCGAGGGGCCTGGAGGTACTGGCTGGTCAGAGGACAAGTGCGAGTCACCAGCACAGCCCAGTGTGAGAAAAGCAGGAGTCTGCTGTGGCAGGTGAGGCAAGGTAATTCCCCCAGAGATAAGGCAGCATTTAACAACCCTGTTTGAGGCCAGGTGACCTCACCAGGAGTGTGGCAAACTCTTGTCACCACCCACGTTCAGGAAAGATGAAATGGGTAGAGAGAAAGGCTATTAGGGTGAGCAGGGAGGCACAGATCCTGAGGATCTTGGCCAGTTCAACCCAGCAAAATGAAGCCAAAAGCGGACCATGATGGTGGCTGCAGATTCATGACAGCACAAAAGCAAAAGGAGGAATAAGCACCAGAGGGAAATTCTTTTCAATAATCGTGTTGGCGAAAGATATATGACAAGCAATTAACCCATAAATGAACATTGATGTTTTCTTCAGGGTGTTAAATTGAACTATGGTCTCTCAGAGAAAAAATGTGAGGCTTGATAATCCTCCCAGAGCACTGACATCCTGATGAAGTCAACAACAAATTCCTGCCCTCCATCCCCATGTCTGGCTGCCCACGAATTCAAGCAGATGTTACTGAACTCCTTAGTTTCAACTCCTTGCTGAAGACTTTTTTCTTTTTCTTTCTTTTTTTTTTTTTTTTTTTTTTTTTTTTCAAATTCTGAGGTCTAGAGACTTCGTTTTCTTCAGATGAAAGATTAGATTCTGTCAGTTCTGAGTACATATGTGGGCTGATCTGGCCTATGGGCCGTATGTTTGACACCTCTAGTATACTGTGTTATTGTACCCGGGGGAGGTGACGGGGACTTATTTATAGAGACAGTGTCTGTCAGGGGAAGTTATAAGTGCGATTTGTGTGGGTTAAAATAGGAAGAATGTGTACTCTCTTAAGTGGACACTCTCTTGATTTTAGGCATGGTCAGGGCGAGTGCCCTTAACGAATCTTAACAGTTTTCAATTTATTACTTTTTTGTGGGAAGACACAGTATTTTTAGAGTCCTCAAGTATATCTTTAAACTTGGAGAAATGACAAGTCCGGGACTTCTGGGACACTTGAAGCAGATCTAACCTGTCATCTGTGCCGTGAGTAGCTGCAGACGCCACTGCAGAGTTAGTGCAAATGGTACCTCGCTGCAGGGGCGGTGCTCAGCTCCCACGCAGCACAAGGACAACACAGAGCTGGGGCTACCGAGGCTTTGGTCTTCTGAGCCCCCAGACCACACCGAGCCAGGCTCTCTCTTGTCTGCTAGCTGCTCTCCCTTCCATCACAGAGATACTAAAATACACGCAATGCCCTGTACAAGCCTGATGTTTTGGAAGATCACTTCTTCCAAAATTCCTTAATATGAAATAAAAAAAGCACCGTGGCTTATGGAGGAGGAAAACATCTATTGACTTCATGACAATGGGCCTAGGGGATTCAACCTGTCTCACTGAATCTGTTCCTTCTCTAGCGTAAATTATTTAAGAAAGAAAAGTTTCCTGATATTAGTGTTTCACACATCACTGAGCACGTTGCTGGTACTTGAGAGATGGCCAACAAAAATAACTTCCTTGCAAGTTTTAAGTACATAAGGTTTGAAGTAGCCAATGAAGTTTTCAGACTCCTAACACTTCAAACAGAAAAGCTCCAACAGTAAGCATACAGCTTAAAAACTTTAATCAAACACACTAGCTCACAGCAAGAGCAAGTAGATAAAACAGATGCTAGTTTTCTAGACCAAGTCATTCTCACATATTGTACCACCATCCTCTCTTAGGGGGAAGCAATGATGGCAAACAATGAAAATGTCCTTATTTAAAAAAAATTCCTTAGCACGTCCAAACTGCCATCTCTGTTTAATGTCAAACTTACAAAAAAACAATCCCCTTGGTTAGGAGTCTGCTGATACTTTAGGTTTAAAAAAAACAAACCCCAAACCCCCACAATTCCCCCCACCCCCAGTTTCCTGGAGTTGCTGCTGTGTAAGTCTGGGCAAGAGAAATAGCTTGAGAAAGTTTTCTTGGATTCTGGTTTCTGCTACAGTGTACTGAGACAGCATCCTTAAAGGTGGGGTCCAGACTGTGTTAGTCTATTGCCACAGGTCCCTGATGTTTTGCCAGCAGCTAGCAGCAGAGCTGGGACCTCCCGCAGCCTCTGCGTGGCAACCGTGAAACAGAACTGGCCTGCTCGTGCTCACATTTCCTTTACGATTCCTTACATTTAATCAAAAGGGTTGGGGTTTTTTTCCTCTGGTCTGGACTGGATGTGGCTTATGATCTCAGTGATGAAAAAGCCAATAATTCACATCACTAGTCAGCCCTGCATTTTCTATATTCATTTATTAAATTAAATTCCAGCTGTTACCAACTATTCATATGCGCTCTCTCTCGTGCGTACACATCCACATACACCAAAACAGCTATGTTCATTAAAAGGTAGTAGTGTTAGGGTTGCCCATCTAATAGCCAGCTTATTAAGTACTGTTTTCCAACATAAATGAAAGCTGTGAAATCAGTACTGCCTAATGCAAAATTAGAAAAATAACAGACTAGTCTCTTAGGTACGTACACCAGCACAGCACCATCGGGAGGCGTGAGGCTGCTCTCTCGCGTCTGGTGGAAGTCTGCCCCTTTGGCTGTGCTCATTAGCCCCTTTTTCTCAGGATTAAATGCAGGCAACAGAGGATTTCACAGCAAGGAAAAGCTGTCAGCTCAGAGGATGGATCCAGCACCACAGAACCAGCACGAGAGGTGAAAGCTGTGTGTCAGTGCTCTGCAACACTTGCTTCAGCTCCTTTTGAACCCTCTCTTCATGTGCAGGCTGAAGAGGCAGCTTTAAGGCTGCTTTAGCCTGCAGACTTTGCAGGACGGGCCATGTAACTTCTGTTCTCTAGAAAACAGGGAGTCACTCAGTAGTGGTGAAGTTAGGAAAAGCCTGTCCCTGATGCGCTTTGGCTGTCTTACACCCACCCCACGTTTTGGCCACTCAAACAAAATCGGTCACTTCCTGGTTTAACTGGCTGGTGCTGTTTGCAGGCAGAATCATACCCGAGTGGGTGCAAACTGGCATAGCCATATTGGCCCTGGGGAGGGGTCAGTCTCGACACCCCACCTGAGGATCCGGCCCCTGATGCCATGGTTATGGGGCAGCAGAAACCCTCTGTGCCAGTGCGTACGAACAGAACACATTATCTGGATGATCACGCAGCTCTCCAGGCGGCAGATTAGTAACGACTAAACCCAGAGCTCCTCCTCAAACTGAAACAATATCAGCTTTGAGCAAACAGTTGTCCTAAATGAAAATTCATCCCCTGCTAAATTTAACCAGGTTGCATGACAGCACATATGTGTTGATTTCAGAGAGGTTTCTGAGGCATGAGGGAGATCATAAATAGGCCCTAACATCTGAGAAAATTAGACAGAAAACACAGTTTTTCTTTCCATTACATTTTTGTGTAGAATTCAGCTCGGTATCTGCTCTTCCTTAAATGTCCTGGCACACAGCTTAATTATTAGCACAGTTTCCCTCAGAGGGAATAGAAAGTAGAAAAGGTTGTTTTTATTTCAGTGTGATACACAAATTAATGGAAAAAAGTATTTGCAAAGTGAGATATTTTAACTTCTGCAAACTGTGAACCTGGCTGCTGGCACCCCAAGTATCATAAACTGCCCACGTGTTTGTTTCGCTCGATGTCAGGCAGCCACCAGTACTGTCAGGTTAATCATTTCACGTGTGAACAATCACCCAAACAACGTGGATGGTGAACAACAAAGCCAATGACACAGCTTTTCTAACCATGGACCTGAAGTCAGGTGAGACCAGGATGGCTGGGCTGCGGTGAGACTCTAACGCCCTCATGCAACACTGCTGACCCAAAAGCAGAGCTTCAGGTTGCAGGCTTCATCCCTAGGACTTACATCATGCAGAAACAGAGGTGGAGGAAAATCATTAGGAGAGCTGGACTGAAAGAGGCTTTCCATCTGTCTCAGGATAAACAGTAAGTGGACACCAGATTGCCTGGGTGTGTGCTCTGGTCCCTAAGCACTGAAAAACAAAGCCCACAGTGCAAAGTGCAATGCTGTGTGGTGCCACCACATGCAGATGGGATGTACCACCATCTCCTGCTGCCAGCGGCAGGACGTGCCCTGAGGAGACAGGAGCAAAGCTGAGAAGGTGCTGGGAGCAGAAGGAAGCTGACAGTCACCGAAGGCAGTCAGGGCTATGTACCGCCACGCAGTCCCCATGCCTTTCCCCTGCTTGGGTCTGGGCCCTGTGTGCACAACCAGAGGCACTTCCACAAGGAAGCTCCCGAAGCCACAGCTCAGGGGGGCTCCAGCACCCTCCGCCAGCTGCCTCCTGGCCTGGGGAGCCCCCAGTGCCCAGCGAGAGCAGGACTCCACTTCACCCGCAGCCTGACCATCGCCCAGCAGAGCAAGAATCCAGCTGGGCACAGAGCACAGCTGCCATTTGCAGGGAATACTAACCCATTTCAGTTATTTTTCTGAATCGAACAAGAGGCTAAGAAGAGCCATTCCAAGAGCAATTGCAGCACCTTGGTTTTACAGCCATGATTTCCCCAAGATATACTAAATTGTTTTACAATAGGAAGCATGAGAAATCTTTGCCATCTACAAGTTCACTTTTCCTCAGGCCTAAAAGAAAGAAAATCTCAAAAAAAAAAAAATGGAGAAGTTAAAAATCCACTTAATATTAAATGATTTGAAAAGGTCCATCTGATTCACAAATTGTTCCCCTGCTTCTTGCCATATTTCTTTAGAAAGCAATGATGTAGAGAGAGAATGCTGCACACAGCAGGTTTGAAGAAGCCAGGAGAAGGTGACGCATCTGAAGCCAGCCCCTCTGGGGAGCAGAGCAGAGCGGCAGGGCAGTGCATCAGCACCGGCACACCGCTCCCTCTTTTCCTCAACTCATGTAGCATTTACCTATCACTGGCAGGTATTTACCATTTTTCTTCTACCCAGGATACACAGGCAAGCAGTAATCGAGTAAATAGTGATATTAAGCACATGTCAATGTAAAGTAACATTGACCTTGTCACTGTGTAAATCTCTGCTCAAAGTTGAACTGCATTTACCTTAGAGTTGCCAAACGTTATTTGTAACTGATAAAACACCTCTCGTCCACTCAGGAGGAACACACCAAGGCTTATAAAGCTTTCTTGCAGTCAGCATCAAGAAGAGAGGGGCTGCAGCTTTGTCACTAGGATAGACTGCAGGTCCCATTTCAAATCCTTTATTCTAAGATTCTCAGATTTGAAGCTGTGATTCTCAATACAGCAGTCCATTTGTTTACAAATTGTTAAATAAATTAAGTAGAAGACATAATTTTTCCTTTAGATTTTTGGCGACTTGAATATTTTTATATAGATTTATTTATTTATTTATTTAAGCTTATACACAAGTAACGTGTATTTTATGTTTTCCCCTGGGTAGAAGTTGTCAGCAGTGGTACTCTGCGGTTCCTAAATGCCACACATCATGCTCAGATGAACCTTCTGGAGTCTCAGCACAAGAGATTTGCCATAGTTTGGCATGAATATACTACAAAACTGGAGGGGATGAGGCTGAATACAAATGCTCTGTTGTCTTGGGGATTTTACTGTCTCTTTGATTGGCCCTGCTCTCAGGTCTTTGGAAGAAGATGCAGGTCCTCCAGGTGCTGGAGACCATGGCCAAAACCCAAGGCATGAGGGAGGGGTGTTTGAGGAGGCCAGGAAGGCAGCAAGACGAAGAACAAGGTTTAAAAGAAGCACAGCTTGAGAAGGCAGATGAAAGAAAGGAGGGGTAGGCGTGGAGGTCTGAGGTGCGCAGAGGAAGGGGATCTGTGGAGCCTGCTGGTACTGGTGCACGTTGTCCTGCATGCCCTGTCCCCTGGGTCCTTCTGGACTTGCCAGAGGAACATGATGATTTTGTTGGTGGGCTACTCAAACTGTTCAAAAATGTTTTCCTTTTACATGTTGACCTAGAACTGAAATACCTGGACTTTAATATATTAATTTCTGGCTAGATTTCCTAAGGTAGCAGGGTTATATTTTTAATTTTACATACAAAAATATTTTAAAGCTTTTATCTCTGTGTATAAACTATTTTTTTTCTTTTGTTTCCCTCATCAGCTCAAAGAAAGTTTCATCTGTCACAGGAGCACAAACACCTGTGCTTACTATGAGAACTGCTAAAACCCGCAGAAAACTTTGCAAAAGGTGCATCTTGGAGGATGTAGCCAGACTAACAACCTAAATCCATGCAGGAGTATATTTGGATTATGCACAAATAGAGCATAAAGTCAAACTCAGCTAGAATGAAAACGTTACTATTTGGGAATATGAAGTTTCCCCATCTGTTTCCATCAGACATGGCTGAGTGGATGCTCCAGCATCCCCAAAGGAATGTCTCTGTTAGGGGGACAATGTTTTGTACTCAAAGCTTCAGATTTTAAAATTTAATTGAATTTCATTTCTTAAGGAAAAGTCCAAGTGACACAAGGACCCACTAAAGAGAGCTGGAACAGTTTTTATGGGGGAAGCAAAAAAGAAATCAGAATCCCACAGATAAATCAGATTGTACAGGAATCATGCTGTCTCGTGCTTCCAGACTTTCCTAGAAATCTCCAGCCACTAATGAGAACATCTGGCCAGTCTCTTCTAGGATACTTAGGGTTCAGACTCTCCGATAATGGGTAAGGGATATTTACTCAACACACTTCATCCCTTAAACCAAGATAATGCTCTTGGCAAAGAAACATGTTCGAGTCTAAAGGGAGTGGTCTCCATGTCTTTAGGCTTCTACATGAAGAAAGGAAAAAAGAAGAGGAATTTACTCCTCCCCTGGGTAAAAATCTCAGTTTACCCCAAGAAAACATATATGCCTTCCATGTAATGTAATTACAAGTCAGCTGAGAAACTTGGTATGAAGGAAAGCAGATCCATACATTGGCAAATTCATGTAGTCCCTCAGCTTTGAGGGATGCCAACAAATCCATTACTGCAATAGTGTTACACACTGAGAGTCCCACTTGAGGAGTTACAGGCTTAATATAAGGAACTTAGGCTGGAAAGGAAAAAAAATTCCCCTCCCATTCACTATATCCAATGGAGAAGGATTTTTCCCAAGTGAAAAGTAAATTGCTGAGAAAATGCAATTGAAGTGATTAAAATTGCTGAAGGTTTTCCCCTTAATTTTGTTCCCGTCCTTCTCTCCCCAAAATTCCCACGATAGTCAATGTCAGAAGATTTCGCTTACTCTTGAATTCCTCCTCCTGAATCATAAATATTTATCACGTGAATGGGGTCCTTACAAGTCTCTCACATTTGTGAAAGAAAGCAGTTTGCTGCAGGATTTGACCTTGAAAATCTTCCCCAGTCTCATTGACAGGAGCCAATGCTATTTTCCCTTTTTAATAGCCTTGGAAACTTGTGCCAGACAGATGAACAGCCAGACAGACCACACGCAGATTATTAAAAACAGTTAAGGGTGTGTGATTTTGGTATAGGGACATAATGGCTACTACATTACGGGCAAATGGGAGGTGGTAGGGTGGGAGGAGGGATGGTTCATTAACGAACATAAATAATGAAAGGACATTCGAACATGGTTCATTCAACATAAAAAGCCAACTTCTTCAGCTAGAAAATGTCATCAATTTTCTGAAGTGACAGAGGAATTAGAAAACACCGTCAAACTTTATGTTTTGGATTCCTAAGCGGCTATTAGACTTGGATGTTGGAAAAAACATTATGTTACTGCCTAAAAAGCAAGGGGGTAGATTGTACGAACTACTGCCATCTCTTCCACAAACCCCCATACTGAAATAACTAAAGTGCCCATAGGCCCCCAACACAGACCGTAAACACACAGCATGCATCGTACACAGATAAATACTGAGATTCAGTCTATGCTGGAAACTTCAACACTGAAGAAGCAACACAGCCCAAGAAGGAGAATGGACCAGGAAGCAAGAGGCAATGCTGCTTTGGCCAGCTCTGCTGTGAGAAGCAGGAGGAGGCATTTTGTTTCTCTGCATCTGTGCTTTCCTCCTCCATATCTTCTGTTGGATCTGTAAGAGTGCCCGGTCACGGGGCTTGCAGCAAGGACCTGACTCACAGCCAGCCCGCGAGCAGGCATGTGAAGCGCAGAGCCTGTACGTGCACCTTCACTGCGCTCTGAGCACTGCTACCTTGCAGCTGCTCCTTTGACTAGCAGTGATCTTTAAAAAAACCCAACCAACCAATTTCAACATGAAAACTCATGACTCTAAGGGCAGCCAAAGAGAGTGGGAATGTCAGCCAGCTACCTGAGGTGGGCTTGCTCTTGTTCCTATTGAGGAGAAGAGACAATTTCCAACAGTTTCAATGAGTGTTGGATTATCATCCAGGGATGAATCTGACTCACACATTAAAGTAACGCTAGCCAGTGTACAGCCCCTATATAAAGATACCAGTGGAGGGGGCTGCACAGTCAAAGAAACCTTCCTAAGGAGTTACCTTGCCAAGACCAGAAAAAACTGTGCATAAATACCTGAGGAAGTCAATGCTTGTGGCACAGAGAGAATACCTGGGTCTGTACGGTCACTGCGGCCCACTGAATTTGTCAACCAAGAAAAGGGAAAGTCAGCAAGTCCCGTGGGACAGACCTTCTGGTTCTCTTGCCAAGGAAGCTGACCTGGTCAGGAAAACCACAGCCTGCCCCTTCTTTCCCAGAGTCTTCCCTCTGGCCCCTTTATCTTCCTATGTATGTTTTGATAAAAAAGAGGAAAAAAAAGATGGTTTTGTCAGAAATTTCCTTGGCTTCCCAAGGCTGTACGGTGAAACACAAAGACAAAATTTTTTGGCCAGGTTTCCTCCTTCAACTTACTACTTTGACACACAAGAGTCCCATTCTGGTGGCAGAAAGTGATTACTCATGGTATGTCTGGCAAAGGAACATTTCCATTGAAAAAATGTTTTTTGGAAAACTCACTTGTTTTTCATTGGCCTTAAAAAGACCATTGACAAAAAGACCATTGACTGAAAATGCCTCTCCATTTGAAATCCTGGTTTAAGGTCAGGAGCCTTGTCTGAATTCAGCAGCATCTCAGTATCACTGAAGGAGGGGACAGTTTCCCAAGGGTCATTTGGGCTCCTTGTCACTTCTTCCATTTGCCTTCCCCAGCCTACCACATCGTCTCAAGCACCCAGCCAGCCAGCCCGAATACAAGCCACTAAATCAGATCAGCCACTGCCTGTGCATGAAAGTGCTGTCCCAGGGAAAAAAGAAAAAAAGAGGGGGGAAAAGGGCCTTAAATGTTCTTCAGGATACAAAAAATGGGCTTGTATCACAAAGCAAAAGAAATATTTTCCATCACCACAATGAAATATTTATTAATAGCAGACACTAAATAATCTAGCACAGACTTGTTCACCAGAGTGCAGATTTTAGCAGGAGTCTCTGAGAACCAAAGCCCATTTAATTGTAATGAATAATAGCACAGATTTCCTATATTTGGGCTTATATTTTGCAAAAAGCGTTAGCAAGTAAACATGGATATTCCCAAACTGTGAATATTTAGTTCAGTTCTATTCTGATGTTTCTTGTTCTGAATATTACTCTATGAATTATTAAATTGCAACTGATTTTCATAAGGATGAATTTTTTTGTTTGCAAAAATTGCTACTTTCTTCCTCCTGAAGCTAAATCCACTACGCATGGAGACAACTGGAGGCAATATATTCCTGAAAAGGAACATAAGATTCCAGCCACAGTATAAATCAGATGAAAACCAGAAATGCTACTTTTGCTTGAGTGTCATACACCCATAACGGCTTCAGACAAATGAAGATTTTTACCAAATGTCTTACTGGTATTAAAAGTTCATGAGTAGAAACTTGTTCCGTTGAGCATGCGCCACTGACCAAGCATTTTCACTTTATTTACACCTGTGTCTCTGACCAGAAATATGCAAAAAGCCCATATACCAAATGCAGAGTGTAGGGGGCAGAGAAGAGAAGTCTGGAGAGCAGAAACCAAGATCTCCCTATGCACGGGTCACTGCCTGGGAGAGTCCCCAGCTGCTGCATGGCATGCGCTGGGTGGTGGAGGGTAGCCAAGAACACATGCCCAGGTGGAAACCCATGTCCTGCACTAAACCACTAACTTTCCCTCACCGCGCCTGCTTAAAACTCTCCCACTTCTTCTTTCCTTTGAGACTGGACACTGCTGGGGGCAGCAACTCCTCCCTGTGCATTTGTGTGAGACCCAAAAAAATGACCAAGGCCTCACAAGAGCTTCATCTGTGCCCATCTACTCCACGGAGATGAGAGGTGCTCATATCTCAGCGGTGTTACTAGCAAAGAGACAGATAGAGAACAGACCTCTACTGGCTGAATTCTTTGGGGGGAAAGGAAGGGAATACTTTCAAAGTCACAGAACAAAAGTATCATCTACAGTGAGAATTAAACGATGGTCATATTACGACAGAGGTGTAATAGCGCAGAGGAATAATTAATATGGACACCATTTCGAAGAGTGAGAGTCAGCTGCTTACGCTCCTGCTCCCAGAACTATCCCTACAATGAGTCATGCAGGCACAGTAGAAATATCTTCCACTCCTGTAGAAAACATTTTTCTAATATTGAGTCTATATAGAGACAGGAGAAGAAGATACATGTGGCTATAGCTGCAATTTCCCCATGCCAGGCTTACCACCCAGGCCTGTAAGCACGTACTGATGCTGCCAAGTGGTCAAGCCTCTGCTGCTGTTTGCACGGCAACTTACATGGCATGGCTCATAGTATTTCATGATTTATTATCTCAAAAAATGACACTATTTGACAAGTACCAAGTGACAGTGGCAAACCTATTTAACCACACTGCTGCTGGGTTGTGTTGGAAGCTTAGGCTAGGCTTATGGGTACCTGACAATTGTCTTGGCTACTTTAACATGCCATACACAAAGCTGCAAATTAGCCTGGCAGCATCGAGAAGCCTCTGATTAGACAGCAAACTTCACTTTCTGTCCTTTTTAAGTGTAACATTTTCATTCTCACACATGTGCATGCTCATTTGGGAAGCATCTGACTAGTTCTGGCATCAGATTTGGACACCTTAATGTGTGCATCTTCCTCGCAGTCTCATAGCACTGAATAACACATGAAGCTGCATTTGTCTACAGGTCTGCTCAGTTCAGCCTGGGTGGGTGAGGAGGCAGTTATTTATTTACACTGCTGCCAACAGGGGTGAGATCCTGATGGCTTGGTGCAGGGTGTATGGTACCTGACTGCAAGCTGAGCTGTTGGTTCCAGTGCAAGCCCGTGCAGAGCAAGGCACTGCTCAGGCAGAGCCAATGCCAGCCCTCATCTTCAGGCCTTGTAGGGGCCAGCGCTGTTGGGGGCAACTGGAATGGCTGCCCTTTGCTAGCACTTCCCACCTGCTATCTGCAAAGCAGTTGTATTTAGAAAAATAAACCACAATGGCTACGTAATGTTTGTCAGCAAGTACTGGCTTTCAATGGAAGTGCTAGTGATACACACAAATTCATTTGACAAATCATGTCCTGTCACAGAAAGAAAACCAAACCCTTCCCGCAGAGGAAAACCAGCCTTTAATGCTAGATAGCTCAGGGTTAGGCCTGTGTAGCCTTCTCTCTCACTTACAGCCATATACTCTGTGAGAGGTAACGGGGATAAAGTGATAACTAGGTCATTCCTACAGCAGAGAATACATTTTGAATGGAAAATCCCATCATTTTCTTGTATAAACAAGTCAAAAAGCATTTATAGGATAGGTTTGGTTTTTTTCAGCTTGCAAGAGGGTTTTAATTTTTTTTTTCTTGCCACATGAACTGCCAACTAAACTGAGAAGCAGAAATCCTAAATAAAAGTTTAAAACCAACCACCAACTGTTTAGAAACTGAAAAAGAAACTCTACTAGGAAATCAGCCCTTTTAAGACAGTGTTCCAGTAAGATGTCAGGGACAGGTCACTTGGTTGTCTCATTAGAATAACCACATTTTAGGTTTTCAGAGGAAAATCTATGAGGTTGAACAGCCAAGAGGGTTAGTACAGGGCTCAGATTTTAACACAAAGGGTAATCTGGTCTAGCGCAGTCTGGTCACTGCAGCAGTGTATCTGAAGGTTAGGTTTTATGTTTATTAGCATCAACCAGATGGCATTTTATGTCCTTAATAACTTTGTCCCTGACTAAGCCATGAACCTACTGTTTGACAAACACTGTAGGAAATACCCATCAGCAGAAAAGCCATTTTGTAGTGGGGGGTAGAGCTGGTATGTTTAAGACGCTTACAATTTACTTCTGTGTACCTGTCACCTTTTGCTGTGTACACTTGACATTGTAAAGTACTTAAAGCAGTTGTCCTTAAGCTAAGGGGTCCGGACAAGTGAGTTTGGTACATTTGCAGATGCCTGGGAGCCCCGCAGCTCCTCCCAGCACACTGCTGAGCGGTGTGGGGTCTTGCTTGGCTGCTTACTCCCTGGTCCCCCCATGTGCTCGGCCCTGCCAAAGAAGGAGGGCTGAGGTTTTGGCAGGGCACTGGGGCTGGCTCCCATCCCTGCCACACACCTCATGCCACATGGGGCAAGAATCTTGAGCTCAGAGGTTATCTAAAAGTTGGGGCAAACCCACATTTTTCACAAAGCTGTTACAACAATTCAATTATCGAGTGCCTTGCAGTCCCCGAGGGGAACACATTCTGCACTTCATTAGCAGAGTTATCTCCAACACGTCTTCCCAAACATGGTACACCTCACAGGATGTCCAGAATTTACTGCATTTTGATGACAGAAAGGAAAGCTCTATTTCTAATCAGTGGAACTTGTGACACTGTGTGAAAAACTATTTAACTCGCCAATTGTTAAAATAAAAGGATGGTTGACACTTATTTTAGCAAAACTGTCCTTACCCTGTAGGATGTCTCAGCAACCCAGGAGCTTCTTTCAGCACCTCAGACATGCACAGGTTTTCCCACTTTCAATGTACACTGAAAAATATTTGATTTCTTCCTAACTGCAAAACACATGGTCAAGATATTCCTCCGAAATGAGCAAAAGTTACTGCACATTTGCAAAGACTTGAGCGCAGCTTGTGCCAGGAGCCGGGGCGGGCAGGGCAGCCTGCTGAGTGCAGCCCCCCACCCAGCCCCTCACGAGGTGGGCGCTCTCCTGCTTGTGGAGGCTTGTACAGTCGTATGATTGCATACCCCAGGCAGCCTTGCGCGCAAATGCCTACATGACATTTAAAACCCAAGCTGTGGCCAGCTATCATATACCAATCAAACGTATGGGCTAAAAGATAATGAGTTTAAACAATCCAGGAGACTCGACATACTTGTCCCACTGGTTTACTGAACTAATTTAAGGTAAATTGGTTCAGCCTCATGATTCAGACAGGGCCAGAATGAATGTTAGCAGCACTTTTAGTGTTTCATGACACAATTTACTTCAAACTAAAGCAACTGGAAAAAACCTTTTGCTCAGGGAAGTATGTATGTATCACTATTGAAGCAGACACTGGCAGTAGTGACATCAGCATGTTTTTTAAAGCATACGTTCGTCTTTTGCAGGGATATTTTGAGACCCTAAAAATGTCACTACAGAACTGTCCCACTTTTTGATTTTGAAAATGTCACCTGTGTCATCATTGGAACTGGGCTGTTATTTCCAGAACTAACCATTTGGGAAATGGTTTACATGAAACTGAAACCTTAGCACCAGCTCTGCAGCGAAAGAGAGAAGGCAAAAGTGCTGGCGCTCACACTGGTGCTGGAGTCATCCAGGAATTGGCTGGCTTACCTCAGGCCAGCCTTTCACTTGCCAGAATTCAGAAATTCACATTTCTTTTCAAATTTGCTATTTTCTTTAGGCATTCATTTTGAACGTGACCAGCTGTTCTCAGAACAGGGATCTGGAGCCATATTCTGTATTTTTAGAGCAGGCATCTTTCCTGTTAAACAGAAAGATGAGAAACTCCAAATTAGAATACGGTTAGGAGGAACAGAAGAAAATTCACAAGTGCAAAGCTGCTGCTGTTCACCCAAAAGGCTTGCAACAAAGATGCAGGGCAACTTTCCTGAGAACTCACAATGGTTTGCCTGAAACGGGAGCAGAAAACAAGCCAGGGCAACCACATAACAAACAAATAACTCACTGGGAGCCCCAGGGTTCAGTGTCATGATCAGCTGAAGGTACGAAAAGGGGCAGCCCCACCCCTCGTACAGGCTCCTGCTCATCCCTTGTGCCACCACCAACACTGACACAACTGACTCAGGGACTAGATCAAGGATCTCATCTAGCTACAGACTGATCTGGCCAAAAAACCATCCAGTTTTGGACAGAGCAAGTAACTTGGCTGCTCCACAGTGGGCATACTGGTGCTGTCACAAATAACTGCGGTGGGACCGGGAAGAGAGGACTGGGATGAACAGTAGGACTAGAATTTTTGACAGAAAAGTGACAGCAAATGTGCAACCTGAGTAAAATTACCATGTATTTCCAATAGCACTAGAAATACTGAGCTCGCAGAGGCCCTGGGCTGTGAGCTGCTAGTCGAGTGTTGTGGTACCTGGGCCATACAGCACAGCTTCTCCAGGCACACGCACCCCCTGATGCCTGGTAACACACATGTTCATGACACATCCTTTCCATCTGTCAAAACTGACAGTTAGAGCCTTTCTGCTCTAACCAACTACATATATTCCTGAAACTTGCAGAAATTAATTATCTTGAGGCCTTTACTGCTTCAATCAGCTTGGTTGAGGACAGCCAACAGCTTCCACCACCTTTGAATGTGTTAAAAAATACACAAAGCACCATTACTAAGCAATCCCATAGCCTTAACAAATCATCCAACAGAAGAACCAAAACAATGCGAAAAAACCCTAACCGTCAAAACTAAGCTTCAGGGGAAATGTATTTAGAAGACCATCCCTGGGGCACTGTTTCCAAAATGCCTTTGTCTTGAGTGGTCACTTCCCTCTAAGAGGTCCCCAGCTCTTTTGGAGGTCAGCAATTTTATATTGCTGTATAGGTGCGAAGCTGAAGAAGAAAGGTGGAAGACACCCTGCAACTTCAGCGACCAGTAGAGGGTCGCATTTGTTTCCTTACCCACTAGGTAGCGCCACTTCTTTTTAGTTATTTCTATGTTGTCAATCTTCGAAATCTGGAAAAAAACCACATCATAAACCCAAACTATTGAAATATTAGCTCATTCCTATATCCAAGCCTCAAAAGATCACCTGCAATTTTTCACATTGTTCCTAATTCTCACCAAGTTAACCAACATTTCAAAATGTTATGGTTTTATGAAGCCCTACGTTTACCAGGTGACTGCACACGCATCTCTTATCATTTGGCCGTTGTTAGAGTATTTCCTTTTAAAGGAAAGCTTTGGTTTATTCCACATGGGCACATTTCTGAATGAATGATTTAAAATTGTAGCAAGGTAAGTTGAAAATTTTCACTCATCCACTCTGTTGTTAGGATATACAAATCCAGATTAAATGTTCTGTGGGAGACTCTACCCTATTAAGTGTTTAACCAAGGGGAGTTTATCCCTCCGCAGTGGAGGAAGGACCTTTCTCTGTTCTGCTCCAGAATGGATTTCACTGAGCAGGACAACTTGGAAGAGATGCTTTAAAGGACCTGGCTCTGCTCCCTTCTCACCAGCCCCTGGCCAGCAGCATGAGTGGGGCACTGCCAGCACAAGACAGACTGTCCCACATCCCACTGGAATCCAATGAGCCATCCTGCCACCCTGCAAGCACAGCATGTGAAATCCCCTTTTTTATGTGGACTCAAAGAAGAAGGGCTCCTTCAAAGGGCCTTTCCTTCCTTTAAGAAGAGAGAAACCGAAAAATTCAAGGTTGCATTTAACAAGTGTGCTGCATGTTTTCCCAAACTCCTCCCAACTCTTGGCTGTAGGAGAACATTTTAGATGAGGGTGAAAGAAGATCTCTCATGCAAGCGGATGCCTGTTGTTCCCTTGTGTCATTCAGAAGAGATGGCCACTTGCAGCAATGAGGGATTCTCACACAACATACATACTATTCACTAGTCTCAGTCCCAAAGAAAAACATGGGCTCCAGTGAGTAATCCTGTGATAAGACAGAGCACATTTACTTTACATTTGTAACTTTAAAGATGAAGAGGTATGCAACACCCTTGGCTTGTTATTAGGAAATGTCTTGTTAGCCACTTTCTTTTGAATTCGCTCACTTCCATTTGTAGAAAAGCTGTTTCCCCCCAGGAATCATTTCTTTTCAGATCGCTTTTTTCCCTGCTTCCCAGCAATTTCTGTTTTCAGAATAATGAAGACCAATGTGGTTCTCTTCTACACCATTTCACTACATTTACATTTTTTTAAATAATTGATCATATCTCTGTAATTTTATACTTTTATTCTAAAACATAGGGTGCATACAGTCACTACTCAGCACGGCCAGTGAATTATGGCTTATTTGGTATTTTAAATACAAAGATTATAAAAGCGCTGGTTAAAGTGCTGCCAAGTGATCTAAACTTAGTGTTCATGGTATCTGGCTAAATATATGGGTTTTAAGTAATAAGAAGGAGTTGTCATTGAAACTGCAATCATCTTTCACAATAAATACTGTTTTACTTGAAGGCTTCTATACAATAAAGTTATATCAGTACTTGGGTATGGTGTACTTATAATTAATGCAAATATAGGGAAAACGTACTGACGTTTCTTAAACTGTATTTTGTTTATGCTAATGCAAAGAATAATTTGGTGCGCCACACGTGCAGGGGACTGATAAAGGCATGGCTGAATATTATGCAAAGATGTCTACTCAGAGGTTATCAGGTTGGACAGTTCTAAGTAGGAGCATTGTCAAATGTAATCAATATATTAAAGAGGTGGCAAGGCTCACAGATTGTTAATAGGGAAAGGCTTGGGGGCTAAACGATGAGGATGATATGATTTAGACTGAGATTTCCTAGGTATATTCAAAATCATGTAAATACAGCCTAGGTGAACACTCCTGAGACCTGCCAAACACTAGAACTCTTTCAGGATGAAAAGTCTGCAAAATTAGCAACTAGCATTACATTTCAGACATGTATACTCCAACCGAGAAAGAAGCTTTAACGTGAGATCTAAAAGCACGGCTTATAAGCATTTAAAAATCAAAGTTCTGTTTTGTCACTGCCATAACTAAAGGCAATTGAAAAAAACAGCAGATTTTTACTTTTAAATATGTATATACAAATTTAAATAATATACATACAGACATAAAATATATATATTAAAAATATATACTACTTGCCTAAGCAGATCACAGTGACAAAGTACATACAGTAACAGGTTTGCCTGCAGTATCAGGAAAGCAATAAGGAAAAGTTAAAAATGGTCCATTTATATGGGGGAAAGATTGAACGGAATTTGAGACAGAGAGAGGTTAAGTGTGATTTTTTTTTCTCTTGCCTACCAAAAAAAAAAATATATATATATATATATATACATATATATATATATATATATATATATATTTTAGCTGTGGTTTCTGTCACCAGAACTTGAATTTCACTTCTATAAAGCATCCTGCAAATTGCACTCACATATTTTACTAAAATCATGTCACTCATCCTGATAAGACCAACGAGGCATTAAAAACATCAATAACTAAAGGATCAGGAGCCCACATGCCTTATTTATTGTAGTACCTTCTGTGCCTTCGGAGTTTATAAGACCCTATATCCTGTTCTTGTACAGCACAGGAACTGGTTTCCTTATGACATATCTTCCCTCTCTCAGGGAGATGCACCTCACGCATGCATGCACTTTAAAAGCCTTGAAGAAGGAACAAGTCTTTTCGGTAAAAGCAACCCAGGGTGTCCTGTTGTCACCATGACAGTAGCCCTTCAGACCACCAAATACAGCCGGCATCTGCAAAGGAGCATCACACAGCTGTCCCCACACAGAGGACTGATGCCCCTCATCATGAGACCTCCCCAGGCAGATGGGGACAAGATGGGCAGAGCTGGGCTGGGGAACATGCAGGGATGCCAGCCTTCCCACTGGGGATGAAGGTGACGGTCTGTCCCAAGGCTTCTCTGCCTGCCCTGGTTCTGCCAGAAATGCCATACAACACAGTGAGGAGACAGTCCTGCGGCCCACGTGGGTGCAAGCAGGCGAGGGACAGAGGGAGCGAGGGAGGAACCCACAGATTTGTCCTTCATTCCTGACTGCTCTGTGGCTGAAATATATGAAAGCGTCAAAACCCAAAAACGTCAGCAGAGCGCCTGACATTTCAGACATACACGGCTGTGAGAAACTCTCTGATCGACTGCCTCCAGGGAGTCTTCAGTCCTGGATCCCTTCAAATGAGACGGCTTGTGGATGCAGGATGGAGAGCACATCTGGCACATCAAGCCTTGCTCGCCCATCGCCTCTGGGAGGACCCAATGAAGCGGCCACCTCGGGGCCACATCTTCCCTTGCCTCGCACCTCTCCGTGGCCGTGTCCTCCCCCAGAATGCGGCAGGGCCACATTGCCACCTAACATTGCGTGACACCTACCCGAAGCCAGCTGGTCTCTTCAACCCGATGGGCTCCGACTAGACCTCCCGTGGGAGGCTGCCCCAGCCGAGCGGAGCCACCCCCCCACCCCCGGGGGCCCTGGCCTGAGCCAGGGCAGCTGCTGGCTGCAGCCCAGCATCTCGTTAGAGCTGGTCCAGCTGCCTCAGTCAACAAGATTTCTCACCGGAAAAAGGTGATTTTTAGAACTTGAAACTTTTTCATGTGAAAATGGCAGTTTTGACAAAGGCCTTTCATTCTGTGATGGAGATAATCAAAATGAAAAATCTCATCTTAAATCAAAATGAAAAGAAATGGAAAACTGAAACAGTTACGCTTTCTGTTTTGACATTTCCCATTCAAAACTCCTCAGAATCCTTTCCCTGCTGTGTGAAAATGTTCCTTTTCTGATTTTTTTTTTTTTATTTTTTTATTTTTTGTGTTTCACTGGGGGAAAATAATTTGGAAATGCTGACATTTCTTGCATGAGATATTTCCAGCTTTATCTAGAGAAGTTGTGCCTACAAGTACACTGAGTAAGGCTTGCTTCCTTACACCCCACCCCACGAGTATTTTAGAAGACTTGTTGGAAAATATCAAATTTAAATATTAACCTTCCAATATTAAAAACAAAGTTAATGGTTATATTTTTCTCTTTGAATCCAAACACTTTTCAGGGATTTCAAATATTAAAAGGTAACCAGATTTAAAACCAATTTCACAGCAGAAATCCTTCCGTAGAAAATGTAGACCAGCTGATGCAACTGGCAAAATTCACACTTTCAATTAAAATCATTAAACACAAGAGACCCCATTGCCTGTTTCACGTATAAAACAACAACAAAGTAGGGATTTATGAAAGAAATATTGTATTTCTGTGTATCTTAAAGGAAAAGCTGAGAATTGAATTTAAATTGAGGATCTTTATGTGAGCTGCTGATATTCTTTCCTTCTCCAAACTGCTAGTACAAACCTGAGACTAGCCCAATGTTCAAATTTTATGCTATCAAAGGCAATCTGCTGTTACATACTTCTTCTATAAAATCTATGTATATACACTGGAAGTCTGTGTTAATTTCAGTGATATTCCAGCAGTAAATACAACATGAAATGAATCTTTTCCTCAGTGGTCAAAGGTATTCCTATAGTAAAACAAGTCCCCTCTGAAATATTACATATTTTTACTGTGCTCTTTTACAAGTGTAGCGCAACAATAATTTGTTGGTTTATAATGCAGAACTCCTCTGAAGCAAGTAAACAGCTTTCATGAGGAGATCAAAAAGAATATGTATTTTAAACAACATTAAGTGTAATTCTAGATTATTTTAAACTCAGGTTCCCTGCAAAAATAATAGCATATTCTGTCTATGGATCTTCCTCTTAATAAGCTTAGTAGAGATGCCTTATTCACTTCCTGGTAAGAAACGCTCTTTATAAGAATTATTTGTATATGCAGTTAAATTAACATCTTCAACTGCTTTTACTCCACAATCATGAAAATAACTACATCCAGAATCATCTCACTTTAAAAAAGTCATTTTAGTCTAAAGTTTGGCAAAAAAATAAACTGAAATGCTTAGAAATTTACATTTTTGTCACTCCATAAATCAAAACTTACTTTACATATTAGAACAATTTTTTGTGAGAATTTTGGATCTGAGCTGATAACCTTTTGCCAAGTTCTAACGAAATGCAAATTAAAACATCTGAGATATTAAACAGACAATCGAGGTTTATGGTTACATCATGAGATTATTGCCCAGTAACACTGCATACTATGGCCCCAATTCCGAAATGCTCACAGGCTTTATGTATGCAAGCAACCCTTGTGAACACAAATATAAGTGCTAATATAACCTCATGGCATCGAGAACACAATGTTGTATCAGCAATTGACATGCAAACTGTTTTGCTAAGGGAACATTCCTCCAAAAGATGTAGGAGGCTGTGTGTGTAGAAAAGGGCAGCAAACGATGGCAGAGGCTTAATTATAGCACCACTAATGGCAGGAAGAGAATACAGTGCTGAAGACAGCCAGCAGCATTAGCTCAGAGCAGCTAGAGAGCGTACAGGACCAGCTCCTCGGCTTCTGTAAGCTGGAATGGGTTCACTGGCATCATGCTGCACGCATTTTTACCAGATCAGGGTCTGACCCATACCTGCAGAGGCTATATAAAGTGCTGGCTGACAAGGAATGAAGACTAGGTACTCTCCCTGTAGGTTATCAAGGAGCATCCTGGCACTAATGCCTTTTCCCTCAGAAGCCCATGCTGTAGATGCACGCCATAATGCAGACCTTACGTAGTGCTGAGGGAAGCATTAATTAATATCTTTAATTGTTACATACTACAGCAAGGTAAGAGTAATTGGCTTGCTGGACATAAAATCTTTCCAGACACTGCATGCAAACTCAGTTAGAGCCATTGCCCACTCCCACACCTCGCAGAGGCAATAGTGACGGTTCCTGTTCAGCCTGGGATTGGCTTTCACAATACTCTCCAGGAAGAGTTAAGCATGCAGAACTTAATGCATTTGTGGCTTGTATTAATTCATCCTTGGCCTCTGTAAAAACTACAAACTTCTGACAATGGAGAAATGGTTGTTTTAAACAGGCCATTGCTAATAATGAAGGGTACACAATACTCAAAGTAGTAAGCAAGGTCAGATTTGAAGAGGAGGGATTCACCTAGTGC
Organism: Falco biarmicus; assembly: GCF_023638135.1. Classification (NCBI taxonomy): domain Eukaryota; kingdom Metazoa; phylum Chordata; class Aves; order Falconiformes; family Falconidae; genus Falco; species Falco biarmicus. The sequence continues at coordinate 1,955,880 of NC_079295.1, read as the reverse complement.
TCAGAGATACACCGATACCAAATCTGGGTCCTCAGGGGGAAGGACCAGCATGAGGCTGTCAGGTGAGGCTGGCACCAGTTTCATGAGCAGGGTGGGGTTCCTCCTCCCTTGGTGTCCAAAGCAGAGGAGGCAACAGCAAGTCCTTTGAGGGGGTCCACAGACACCCCCCCAAGAGGGATGCCAAATGCTAAAAAAATACATGCACCACAAATGGCTCACCATGAGGTTACAAACCCGTGGATGCCCCCAAAATCTTGTTGTTCAGCTCTTCTAACCAAATAAATTGAGAATAAATTGTAGGCTAAGATGTAGAAAGATGTTCCCACTCAAATTTCACTGTTCTAATTGCAGAAGCTGGAAATAAAAATACTTTCATTCAAATAACCAGCATTCAAAATGCTTTCAGATGGACTTTGACTCCCAAAAGAAGCAAAGGGGCATGAAGGATGTTCTGTATCATCACTTTTATTGGTGTCATGGGCCAGGACCCCATAGGTGCTGTCCTACCACAAAACGAAGATGGTTATCTCTTCTTCAAATCATGATAGTTTATTACAACAGTTTACAGTCCTTATTTAATCATCTCAGCATGTACTGCATGGAGTCTGCAGTGGAATCAATTCATTTCTAGCAAGTATTGGGCCAAATTGTGCTTTTACTCCCTGGAGGAGGGGTGGGGGTAAAATACACGGAACAGCTGGGGCCACCCAGTAGTTCAGCAAGGCACTCTGGCAGCAGCAAGGCAGATACAAGCAGAAAACATCTTTAAAAAGCCCTCAATTCTTCAGCAAAGCCATAATTATATTCTGAACATTTTTCCCATAATCATTTTCATCCAAAAATTTGCCAAAAAAAATCATCATGAAAGGCGTAGAGATCTACATTTTTGACACTCCATAAATCAAAAGCTTATTTTACATAGCAGAACCAAATTGCAGTATATTTTACCTCAACCTTACTGCCTTTTAGCATTACCTGCTCCTTTTCCAGACTTGGGGATTTTTAGATAACCTTCCACTGCTCCTCCTCAGTTGTTTTTTTAATTCACCATCCTCTTCGTTAAGACATATAAAATATAATTTCTCAAAATCTACCTCCTCGAAGCACAATGTGGCCCCAAGGCTGAACTAGCTCAGTTTTTGCTACGTGGAGCAGCCCAGGATCATTGACTCACTGCTCCCCATCCCTCCAGGTTCCCATTGAGCTATTCCCCACAGGTCAGCGACGCTCCCTCTCATACCAAAGGTGCAGTAAACATTTTGTGAACACACGCAAGCTGCAAATGAGTGCAGACTTGACTTCCAGCACATGCACTTCATCCTGGGGATCAGAAAGGTTTCCCTCGGGCACAATACATTTAGGAGCATTCATTCCAAGAGGGGGAGTAAGCAAGTCCTCATTTTGTTAGTACATAAAAAATGTTTGCTCTTCAGTTTCAACTCTGATTCCTTTTTTAAATCAGAATGAGTCACCTTTTTATTTGGGAAACTGGATCATAAATTCCTATAGTCCAACCACAACCAAAACAAAACAAAATACAAATAAATCTGAGAATAATAGTGACTTTCAGAGATGATCAAGCTGGGTTTGATTTGTGTTATTTATCAAGAGTTAAGAAACTTTGTTTCCCTTCACCAGTCCCCTGAGCCATTAACTTCCACATTGCACCACATTCTTATAAGATTATGGGAATTTTCAGTTTAGAAAATCCAAAGCATTCTGTAGCTGAGCATATTTAGTTGCATTTTACAGTTCTATTTTAAAATAATACCACTACATCTGATACCTCGTACTTGTCTGTGACAAATGTAATATGCAAACATCTTCCATTGCATAAACAGCATAGGAATGGCAATAACAATACACTGAATATCTAACTCCCATTGTCTGGAGAGCAGTCTTAATGTTGCTGAGTTAATGAGTGAAATGAGCATTGTGGTCTAAGTGTCGCACAAATAATGGTTTCCATTACAAAAAACACTGTACCACCACACCCTGGCCACCTCAAAAAGCAAAGCTCTAGAGGTTTCCCACAGACAAATATATAACCAGTGCTGAATTTCTCCCCTTTCCCTCTCTCTAAGGCAGTTAGTTTAATGCCCTCTTTCTTTCTGGAACCTATTTTTTGTGACAAAAAGCAGCTAAAACGTTATGTGGTTTTTCTATGAACAGGAGTAAAATGCACCCAGCGTAGACCAGCCTCTTCTCTAGTGTGAAGGTCATCTACCAAAGCTGCTGAGTGGCAATTCAAGCCATTCTTACAGCGATATAAATCTCTCTATTTCTGTCTGCATCTTCTTACACATAAAGCAGCAAGGCCCGAGTCCTGCCTGCCTAGTCCTGAGCTGCGCTGTCACACCTTTGATAGCAATGAGGAGCACATGTGCAGAAGGATGTGCAGATCACACCGACAAACGCTCGGATGCAATTCCATACAGCCATGACGCTTCTGCCAGGGACATACTGAGGATAACTTGCAAGCAGGTTTTCGAAAGGAAACAAAACATGCACAACTGAGCTATGAGTTATTGTCCTGGTCTGGCTGGGATAGAGTTAATTTTCTTCTCAGAAGCTGGTGCGGTGCTGTGGTTTAGATTTAGGATGAGAACAATGCCGATAACACACCGCTGGTTTCAGTTGTTGCTAGGTAATGTTTACACTAAGTCAAGGACTTTTCAGCTTCTCAGGCCCTGCGAGTGAGAGGGCTGGGGGGGTACAAGAAGCTGGGAGGGGACGCAGCCAGTCCGAACTTGCCAAAGGGGTATTCCATACCATATGATGTCATGATCAGTATTTAAACTAGGGGAACTGGGGGGAAATCACTGATTGGGGACTGGCTGGGCATTGGTCAGCGGGTGGTGGGCAATTGTATTGTGCATCACTTGGGGTTTTTTTCCTTGACTTTTTCTTCTCTTTCTCTTTTTGTTATCTCCCTTTTCATTACAATTATTATTGGTAGTAATATATTATACTTTATTTGAATTATCAAACTGTTCTTACCTCAACCAACAGGTTTTACCTTTTTCTGATTCTCCTCCCCATCCCACCATGGGGCAGGGGGGAGTGGGGTTGGGGGGGGTGGGGGCGTGGAGAGGCATGAGCAAGCCACTGCCTGCATGGTACTTACTCACTGGCTGGGGTTAAACCACAACAGTTATAACAATAGCAGTCAGAGGGATATAAGATACAAAAGGCCAAGCATTTCACAGCTTGAGACAGTGTAAGTACAGCCTTTCTACAGGCCCAGAAGCCAAGGCAGAGAAGAAAAAGGAGAGCTGACCAAACCAACCTGGGAATTCAGCCTTGCGTAAAACCGGGCTCCCAAATCACCGTACAACAACTTGTTCTCCAACTTCCACAGGTGCAGAAGTATATGCTTCTTCCCCCCAAAACTCCTGAAGAAGTGTAAAAATTACACTAACAATCTTTGAGTAAAACTATCTGCAATTTGTCACAGACTTTGTATCTGACATCTGGCAAGATGCACAGTCAACCCCAGAGCATTTTACAAGGTTGCAGAGGACAGCCTACAAAACAGTCAATAGCTTCTGTTATTTATCTGGGCTTTTGTTAATTTTCTGTGATTTCCTGGTGTGGTTTTTGTCAGCGTCGATCCACAAAACAAAAGGAGTCAGGTGTTCTAACCCCACTGAAACCAAAGAGGAGGCAGGTACCCAAGTGCCTTGGCCACATAAGGTATCAGACTTGCCACCTGCAGCTACCCACGGTGACGGCAGCTGAATGGCACTGACTGTGGGCAGTCCTACTCTGTTACACCCATGCAGTGTCCATCTCAGATGAGAAAGGACTTGTACAGAACCGAGGTCACTGCTTTCATTCTGTACAAATACATGGCTTCTGGTTTTGCTAGCACCAGTGACTCCCAGGTTTACAGGAGACTCAGATGAAAACAGAGTAATCCATTCCATCAAACCAGGAAAGGTTCGAGTTATGGTGGTGGCATTTTAGATTATGGATAACAACAGTAAAGCTTTCCTTAACAGGACGCTCCCCATTTTATCATGATATTCTAGGGCTGGTTTTGGAGCACCTGGAATTAATAGCTCTTGTTTAAACTGCAGTAGCATCTCTAGAGCTTCGTCTGCAAGTCAAGACCCACTGGTGTCTGCACCAGGAAACATCACAGCAGCTTGTCCTTGCTTTGGACCATTTATGATGTAAATCTTCAGTGAAAGATAAAAACAAGCCCAGAAAGAGGGAGCACAGAAAATTATAAGTGAAGACTGGTGTGTACAGTGCTGAGCTGTTCTCTTTCGTTTCATCAGTTGAAACATCTGGAGCTTTTTAATGTTATTTTCTTTGTAGCTAGCTGTACAGCATACTGATCTGTAGGGTAGGATTCACTTTGTGCAGATTGTCAGCTGGAACAATGTGATAAAGATTGTTTGAAAAGTTTAAGACATGTAGACTCCATCAAAGCTGGCCTCCCTCTCGAGGTGAAAAGTAAATGCTGGGTCTTTTTTGAGGTGAACTTATGCGGCACATAAGTTATTTGAAACGGTCCTTCACTCTGAAAAATACTTGTGACCCTCCTGACAGTAGACCTGAGAGCAGCATCATCAGATTCTCCAAAGAGGAAAATGGACTTTTGTCTTCTCCAGTTTAAAAATGACCTTCTTTATTAAAGGACAACATGTCAAATTTTAAGGACAGGGCTTACCTACTTAAGAAAAACATGTGTCATTTCTAGGTACCAGCTGCGCTGTATATTCCCTTAAGACACAATCTTATTTACTCAAGTTTTTAGATGGGCATTCCTAGAAAAGATTTAAAGAAGGTGAAAGATATTCCAACAGCAAAACTAAAATTCACTTTGTTCTTGAACTAGCATGGTTTCTTTTGCCCCATCTTCAATTTCTGTAGCCTCCAGTGAGGCAGACTGGAATATTAGACTCAGGAATAAGGACTTTAAGATCCATTATAGAACCAAAAAACGTCACAACCAAAATGGGGATCCAGTACTCATTTAGATATGACTGTGGCCACCCTGCGACTCCAGCCATGGTCCTATCTATGCGTGGCTACATGACAGAAGTTACACTAATTAACACAAACAGACAAAAACTCAAACAACAATCACATAACAGCCAGAACCACAGCTAGCGTGGGATCTATGTGACTGGACTGCTAGGTAGAAATGCAGCATTTTCTGAGGCAGCAGCAAAACTGTTTGGCTTAAAGGGTAGTGCAGACACCTTGAAAATGCAGGAAGAACTTTGCACTCACCAAGTCCTGTCCCATGGGTATGATTAGGTGGCGTGATGGGTCAGGCTCTGAACATAGGTTATAAACCCATGCTGAGTATGGGTCATTAGCTATTCTCTTTATTTCTGGACACATTCAATCACTTCTTTTGCCTGTGCTCCTGCTTCCTGCTTTGCCGTGTTTTGACTGCACGCCTCTGGGCTGAAATACTTTTACCATGTCTTGGTATTTCACTGAAAGGATTTTCAAGTACTTCAATCAGCCAATACTGGAACAAGTTCAGTAGAGAAGAAGCAGGCTTGCTTATTAGGAATTTATGCCATTCAAAACTAGATCTGCTCTTCTTAATTTCATCCTCCATGACTCTCAGAAAAGACCATGAAACTCCAGGCTCCACCAACATGTGCTGTAGGACAACATCGTCGTTTCAGCTGGAGCTATCAAGCACACCACCAATGCCAAGACAAAATTTTCATTTGGGTTTAAAAAATGGGAGTCTAACTCATAACATGTTTTTCTGATACAAAGCCTGCTCCCACTAATGACTAACAGATTATCAGCCATTGATTAACCTATGGGAACATGAATAACATAAATCATTCAAGGAAACCAGTGGCTCGCTGTTTCTTCCAAAGCAAGAACTGGAGATGGAAAAAGTACCCAACAAGCCAAATGGGTGGCAGGGTCGAAGCAGGCAAAGCAGCAACAGTATGTCTGCACACAAAGCATAGCTAACCTGGGAACTCCTCACTGCAGGATGCTGTGGAAGTTAAAATTTAAACAGGTTCAGAAAATGATCGGACAATTCTGTTGACTTGCGAGACCCTCCTTATTTAGGAAGCCTCTGAGCCATGCAGCGCTGGAGGCTGGGCCAGGATCACATCCTCCTGCCCCATTTTTATCCTCTTCCAACGCTATTGTGAGCAGCAACCCAGTGTAAGCATTCCCAGGGGTTTTTGTCTTGGTTTGCCAGGTCTGAGTCTGGCACAGTCCCCGTCTCATCTCTGCAAAGGGTACAGATCGCCACACACAGTTTTCCCTCTCTGAGGTAGTCGGAAAAGAACAGGGGACAGGAAGGAAAGCAATCCTCATCAGGAAATCAAATCCATGTTGTCCCTTGGTGACACGCAAAAGCAGTCTGGAACAAAATAATGTATCTAAATCTGAAGTAGTTGTTTTTACCCTCTTTCAGCAAGTCATTCACATGATTTACAGAACAGTATCTGAATCCATTACTGTAACAAAAGCATGTTGGGAAATTCTGATACAGGAGTTGCGATACCTTTTAATTATTGTTCATCTCAACTTTTGGGTGGAAATCCCTTCTTTCAATTGTGTTTGGTGATTTAAAGCAGATAAACAAGGACTTCTCTTGACCCACATGAACATTTGTAACATCTACTGCAATATTGTGCAGTCACTTGGGGGCTCTACTTGCATCAGACTAGAAGTGACCCAAGAAGAAGCAGGGCACTGGCAAAATAATAGTAAGAAGAATAATGAAAACTTGAATAATGAGGAATGTCAAAACGTTTTGCCAGAAAGTTCACATTTGGAGACGTGCAATGGGCTGGATTTAATGACAGTAAATCCTCTCCTCTCTGCTAAAGTTCCTCCTGCTAAAAGCAGAGGGCCTTGTGGGGCTGGTGGTTTCTCTGACCCTGTATAAAGAGTATCAGCCCCCTTCTCCCAGCCACCATTTCCTGCCTGCTCTTCTGAAGGTTTGTACGGGCACCATTGTCAGGAGATATGGAGACCTGATGCCTCCAACAGCCCCTGCAGCCAGATTCTTTCACTCCTTCACTCCCTCCCTCCCAGCTGTCGCTCACCTTTGGGATCCTCAAACTCCATCCCACGTGCAGCACCTGTGTTCCTGCTCGCAGCCTTTGGATGATGGAGCAATGCTCCTGCTTTCCCCTGCCCTTCCACTGTCTTGTCCTCAGCTTGGGAGGACTCAGGGATAAGGATCATTTCCAAATGGAGCTTGGTACAAAACAAACCAAACTGGAACTTCAGGGGACTGCATCAATGGGCATCACTCCTGACAACAGGAGGCTTGGTGTGGCAGGCAGAGGGGTAGGAAAGCGACAGCAAGGTATCGGGGTGAGATGCATAGGTTTCCTTTGTGTATCTTTCTGGAGCTTGCAGGTTTTATCAGCAGTCACTCCCTGGGATCTGGGCTTAGCATTCTGACAAAAATTCTGACAATTCAGCACTCTGCTCATCACATCCCCCCGCTCCCCGGCTAATACCAGTATTTCAAGAAAAGTGTACAGCCCAATCTTAAAAAAGTTCCACCCCATATTTTACCTTCCTGTTGCAAAGCCTAGCCAGTAGCTTTTTCTAGATACTTGGGTGCCTTTTCATTATTTGAGAAATACGATGCACATGTTAGATATTTTGGATTCACCTCATAACCTGCTAGCGTTGCTGGTAAAGTCTTTCTCTCTGATCCTAGGATCTAGGTATACAGACTACAGAATACTGTAGCTTGTTTGTGGGCATGGAAGTTAATTTTAATGCCAGTTTTTATACCTGAGATACTGTAAATGAGTGTCTTCAACTTATATTGCCCATCGTAAACTTTTTTAACCTGTGATTCATTTTCAAAATAATAAACGTAACTATTCCATAAAAATATCTCAACACAGAAGAGCCAGAAAAATGAAGGACATGAACAGATGGCACATCAATCTTCTGCATTTATACAATTTGTTTTTTAATGCAAATAGTGTGGGTTGCCTGCTCTTGCCTTGGATATTGTTCCAAAGACGAGCACATTTTCTTATCTTTCTGGATCAATGTGACATTTGCAGTTATCATAAAGTGGGAGCCCATTTAATGATGTTAATGCTTCCTTAATGCAAAAATAAAATCACCTCCTTTATAAAAGCAAACAGATTAAAAGTCCCAAAGAGACCATTGAAATCTGTGACATTTGCAGTTACTGGTGGCTAGATGGCTTGATTATACACAGGTAAAAAATGTCTTAAAAACATTGTTTACACTCATTAATAAGAACATTAAATAGGAATGCTGGAGTCTCCTCAGCTAGAAACAGTTCTAAAAATGTATTAATAAAGAAATGGAGGCATCATTTCATGCAGCCTGTTTAGATGGTTCAAAAAACCCAAAACTGCAAACAACCAAACTTATGGCCTTATGGCAACTTGGTAAATCTTCAGACCCCAGATGTAATGTGGTCTGCATTTTTATTTGCACATATTGGAAAGTGACTCTGCCAGCAGTCCCTGATTTCATGCCTGTACCGTTCCCTCCACGGTGCCACCAAGCAAGTGGCACATCACTGATATTTCTATTCTTGCCCCTGGGGAAAATCTGAATCCTTAGTTTTTGTATGGGCTTTTGGAAGAAAAAAAACCAACAACAACAACAAAAAACCCCACCCACCAACAACCAAAATAACCTTCTCTTCTGTTCTGGATTCTTGAAAAAAGAGAAATTAAAAATTATTGAAATATCTCACTTGAAACTATTTTGCGTACAATGTATTCTGCAAGTCTCAGATTCCCAGAAGCCCAAATTTGGCTGGGGCTACATTACGTCTCTCTAGTTCTAATGGGAAAGAAGGAAGTAAATGGCATGAGGAACATAGTACATTTTTCACTGAAAAATATTTTAGGAAGAAATTTGCTTTTTAAACAACCTAACAGTTTTGGACTTGTGATTGTTTGAAAGTCAAAATGCAGCAATGGCTTCTGTGGAAACACCATTTTGAGCGAAAGCCCAAAACCCAAACAACCCCTTTGAACTCTGCACGTCATTTTGCTCAGGAAAAAGGCCACTGCTTTCTCAGTGAAAACAAGCAAGTTCTGCATGCCTTGGGGAGGCAGCAGTAACAGCTCCAACACCATCAGGCTGGAGGCAGCCACCGCAGCCTGCTGACCCCCAACACTGTCCATGACAGAAACTCTATGCATTATTTCTTCTTGAAGATTTTACAGTGAAGGAGGGATGAATGCTATAATCAGGAAGGGGTGGAGGAAACAATCACAGAATAATTAAGTGTAACTGGGCAGTCCCCATGAGCATGCTACTCCTGTTACCTCTCAGGCTTCCTTCCAGACCTGCAGCTTCTTGTAACTGCTCCTTTCCCTTTGCTGCCCAAAGTCCTGCCCAGAAGAGCCCAGCTCACAGGGGCCCTGGAACAAACCACAGATGCAGACACAGCCTGCACAGCTGCACACACAGGGCAGACCCACAGAAACACTCCCTTTACAGTAACTGCAAAGTGGGTCAGAGGAAGAGGCAAGGTGGTAGAAAACTCAATTTACCATACAGCCTACAGATCTTTATTACGGTTTTGGAGATGCTGCTCTCAGGCACAGATACAAAATGGGGGGTCTGTTGTTGCCATCAGGAGCAAACCCTCTTTTAAAATATCCCACTAACTAGAAAAGGTAATGCAAAAATGCCTTTTAATTCCCTGTCCTTCCCCTTCTGAATGAGCTGTTAAAAGACCAAGAAAAACTGTTATAGCGATACCATAAAAAGAAAAAGCCCAAAAAAACAAAGAGCTCTCAGCTCCAGGCGTGTCCGAGGGGCTGGCAGGGAGAGACAGCGCCCACATGGGAAAGTTCTGTCACCCCATCTGAGATATCACTTAGCGGTGGCAGCTCTCCAGAGGCAGAACGGGTCCCACCTGTTTGCAATGTGTTTAGCTATTAATATTTATATAGTAGTTCAAGTGGGTATAAAAAAAAAAGGGATGAAATTCATCAAATTGTATGTCATCTCTTGGTGGTGTAAAATAAAAACCATTGCAGCAGGGGGAGAGGGAAATGGCTGGTTTTTTTGCCTTTCTGCAGAGCGAAATGTTGCTGTTCTCAAAATGTCTCAGTGCAAAGCATTTGGCCATCACCTCAGTACGATCCACACCTTGACATCTAGGCTAAATACCACAGCCATGGCCTGGCCCCAAAATCACAAGGCTTTGAACACCACCACACAAATAACACATTTATTAGTTCTGTGGTTCAACTTACAACACCAGGAAAAAAAAAAGGCAAAAAAGATTCACACTGATGTGGAAGTCATTTTCTTAAACTTCACTTACTGTGCCAAAAAAAGCCCCCGGAAACTTCTAATTTTTTCATTTTTCTAAAGTACCGATTCCCGGATTGCTGTGAGGCTGAGCGATGTCCAAGCAGAGTCCATCCCCCTACACAGATGTGAAGTCCAGGGATGTTTCCTAACGAAGAAGATATGGGTATCCCAGACATACTGCTGGTGCTCAATCCTTTTTGAATTGTTCTGCTTTCTATAAAATATTTCAGTCTTCATCGGAGCAAAAGAGAGGAGAATGACAGATCACCCAGTAATAACTTTACCATTGTCCTTGAAAACTATTTGAGGTGAAAGTGTTACATATGAAGAGGATAATTTCAGCATGGGAAAGACAGAAACATCTACTCTAGGTGTCCCGTACCACAGAGCATGGAGCACTTTCCAGGCAGGCAAGAGACTGGGGCTGAGGATGCTGCTCTAATAATGTAAGTCTTGCACATTTAAAATTAATCTGCCTGACATCATTAAGATCTAAGCCACAGAAAACAGAAGGGTTTAAACAGGAAAAAACTAAAAGCCATTCATGCCAATATGAATGACCATCTTTGGGCAGTGGCCTGAGTATTCATATTTTCTTTGCATAAATGGGAAGGTTGCATGTCCCCGGGGGGTGTCCTCTAAACAAGGGGCAGGCAAGGGAGGTAGAAATGAGAACTGATTTTTGTGTTCAATCCTGTGAACATTATCCCATCATTTCTCAAAATTGAATCCAGTCAGGAAATTCAAGTGAAATCTGTGAACAATTTCAGTCCTTCTGAAACATCTTTTGTCAGTGAATTAAGTATTTGCCAAAACAAGAACAGGAATTGCCTAGTCTCTGCACTGAATAGAAACAGCACCCAAGACCCTCCAGAACAGCAGTGACGGTGATGGGGATCTGCTCCATCCACTGAGGGAGCGTGCACCCAGCCAGCAAAGAAGGGAAGGGAAACAAAGCTCAGTTTTCCAGGTGCTGAGAGTTTTTGGTCAGGAGTGAGCTCCGCACCCTCCCACCACTCCTCCTTCCAGCCCACTGATGCTTCCCAAAACACCATCAGTCACAACAGTTCAGCTGAGCATGCTCGGAAAAGCGTAGAACAGGTAATGAGGTCAAGTTGCTTTCCTTCCCTGGGATATTTTTTACACACTCAGTACAGAATGAAGAGGAGAGTAGTTCTCTTCTTGTCCACACCCATCCATAGCCTCCTGTAAGCTGATTTAATTTGCGCATCTCTCCCACCTCCACAGAGAATTTGCACCTGATTAAATGAACTTGCTTGAAAAGCTGAGCTAGCTGGAGATCACAACCCTAACCAAGGCCCCAGTGCAGCCAGTTTGTCCGTAAACATCAGAGCTTAGTGCACGGCAGAGGTAGGAGCCACATTGGTCACTGTTAAGCTTCTCTCTTCCCTCTCACTCACACATGGACAAAACCCAAGCCCACACAGCCTCTTTTGCACAATATTGCACAGTCCAGGGAGGGAATTTAAGTCAAAGAAACATTAGAAAGAAGGAAATGATAAACCAGAATGATGTACGGCAATCTTAAAACATCTAGGTCTAACCATGCCAGGAAACTTTGTGAGGGCAGCTTAGGCCAGCATGCATTTAAATTACCTAGCTCGAGTAACTAACAAGCCACCTGTGACAGTCACCACAAGCCCTCAATCATGATACTTATCTCAGGTCTCTCTAGCAGGTACCGCTACTTTGCATTTAATCTGAATCCAATCTCTGCAAGGCCTTTCATTCCCATCAGTCTAATCAAAGCTTTGTTATTTGCTATCATAAATTTTCAGCACAAGATTTCATGAAATCTATATAAAGTTCTGTACACTCTTGTAGTAAATTCATTTTAATGAGAGCACTTGTCTCTGCCATACAGACTCACTCATTATAGGCATTTTGAAACCTGAGTGAATTCCTTCCTTCCCGAAATAAAACTGAAGAAACTCCTTCCTCTGTCTTCAGTTTCTATTCACTTGAACACTTTCAGAGTTTACAGTTTTAAACAAAGATTTTCTATTACTCTTTTTCACACACCATTCAGCAAATGCTTTTAAAGAGCAGGCTCTTTTTAAAATTTCACCCCATCTCAAGGTCCTCCTGTTGGTAGAGAGGGCTAAGTAAATTTCTGTGTGTATAAGTAAAGCAGCACCTTGCTCTGGAAGTAGAGAGGATGGGAGCATACAGATGAGCCAATCTGCCATTGTAGTGCTACATCAAGTAATAGGCAATGTGCGGAAGAACAGAGGAATAGGATTAACCTGCATGGAAATCCACTAGCAAGTTAGCAAGCATGGTGACTAGACTACTCAAGGAAACCTTTTCCCTGCCTTGTCCAACCATGAGCTCCAGCTTCATCAGAACTTTTGTTTATACAGGGAAAAAGCCATTTAACTTTCCTGTCCTTAGTAGTATTTTTATCTGATAAGTATGTCTGGATGAAGATGCAGGCAACTGAAAGGTTGATCTCTCCAGGCTTTTGGCTTAGCCTAAGAGTATAAAAATCTGGAAGAGTCACAGGAAGCATATTTTCTTTTTATGTTCCTACCCAGATTTTGGGGGTCTGTGGGAGCACAGCACTGTTTGCCGATTTCGGCTACATTGAATCTTGCTAATTGATTCAATTGAATCAGTTGAATTGAATCTGGCTACATTGAATCTTTGTCACTGATAAGGGCACTTTCTGTGTAAGGTAATCTTCAACAAAAGTTTCCCGCAAAGAAACACCCAAGTTTAAGAGAGGCCGCCCCATGAAAGCTCTCTTTCAAGATTCAAGATGCTGCATTGAATCAACAATTCAAGTCATTCTGTATTACAGACACTGTGTGTACAAACTCCAACCTACTCAGGTGGGTAAAGGAGGAATGGGTTGGCTTGCTTCCCTACAAATGCACCATGGCTGATTTCCTCAGCACAAAGATCTGCAGCAGACCAAGGCAGCATCTCTCCTCTGTCTCATGCTCAGAGCCGAGTGCCATGTCTGAAGGGAAAATGGGAGCCACCCTTGGGCAGGGAGCTCAGAGCCTGGGGAAGTCTCCAAACGGCAGGGAAGGCAGAGCCAGTCTCACTCCTTTTTCCTTCCTGCATGCATTCTAGCTTAGGGGACCAAGTATATTTCTTTGGCTTTGACCCTGAAGGGGGAAAAAACCCCTAATTTTGTGGTCTATACCTGCTAATTAACAGCCTTGCATATCTTCAGGTTTCAGTTTTTATATCTAGGTATCTTCTACAGTTTTGCCTTTAGATCAAATCCAGAGCAAAAGGACCCATTTCTGGCACACAGGTGACAAAATTCCTCACTGGATCTGTCAGGACAACTTGACTAAGAACAAACTTGCTCCTGTCCAGTTGAGATCTGAGCGCCACTTTGATGGCCCCAGCTCTAAAGTACAAATCTCTGGCGGAATCACCTGCAGACAAAGATCTCACATGCCACCTCATTTAGTCTTAACCTTCTACTTGTCCTTTTCTGAGAGATCAATGAGATTGACTAGATGATTTCCAGCAGTCCCTTCCAACCCTGACCATTCTGTGATTCTGTGAATCGTGCCAGCATGTTTGTGTCAGAGAAAAGGAATCAGCTTTACCTCCATGGGCAGCTCTTGTGCTTCGTGAGACACTTTTATACAGTTTTTAAATTCTTTTTCATGAGACAAAAGAGAAAGAAGTCACAGTCAGCATAGCAGAGAACAGACATAAGGAAATCTGACTGTATGGGACATTTGTTTACTGCTCATACTGATTTTCAGTTAAAATAGTCTTCTACCCTCCAGAGATACAGAAGCGGGTAGGAAACAATCTCAGTAAGGAGCACCAGATACAAGCCACCTATTACCTTTCCCCTGCCTACCTTGAATTCAAAACACCCCAAGCTTTTCATGAAGGAGAAACTGGAAAAATAATACGGCCAAAGTGAGAGATCAAAGACACAAGAATGTAAAAATGACACTGTAGGTCAAATCAAGGTCCATTTAGGCTGGACCTTCATCTCCTGGAGAAGCAGGTAGTGGATACCAAGGCAAGTTTGTATCACTTCTGTTTGAAGAATGTGAGAATTCCTCAGAGTGAACAAAAAGAGGATACAAATCCTGTCCCTGCCTGGCCACTGAGAACACCATCACTTCTATCCCACGCCAGCAAAATGCCAAATCAGCCTCAAATTTGTCACAATGTAATTTTGTTGCCAAACTAATCACAGTCTTAGGGAATCAAGAATGTGGATAAATGGAAGGAACTTTTTCTCCATTGCAAACCCATGACACAGCATGCACATCTGATGCATCAGACAGAGAAGCCCAGGTGCTTCCCCACTGTGCCATCCCCTCTGCTTCCTTCCCCAAAAGCATCCCACCAGCGCAGAGTGCATGCCTCCTCCCATTCCTCTCAGGGGACACAGAGAGGAGCAGGAGCCAGGGCAGAGAGCAGGACCGTGGGCTTGGCAAACCTCTGCTTCTGCCCTCTGCCTCACCAGCTCTCAGAGACAAGGGCGCCTGAAACCTCAGTGAGGCCGTGATGCTGCCTGCTCTCTGGGGCTGAGGGAGACACTGGGGCAGCCATGCTGGGAAGCGCTCAGCGCCTGTTTCGCTTGCCTTGTGTCTGCTCTGTGGTGCAGAAGAGACACCATTAAACAGCCACATATATTACCACTTTAACACGTTTAAATCAATTCCACCTCCATTCAGATGAGTGTTGAAACCCCCGTGTGGCTGGCAATTCCTAGAAGAGGACAGATCTTTTCCAAAAGCTAGGCTGAACTTAAAGTAGATACAAAATAATACTATAGTTTTCTTTCTCTCTCGCTCATCACAGCCCTAAGATTAGCATAAAAATGTGCTATCCTAACTAAGCAGTCTGTTAACTGATAAGCTATCAAAAAATCATCTGTTATTTTTATAGCTCAAAGGCAGATGCCATTTCAAGAACCAAAGTTGATTGAGTAGGATTTTTAGTGCTTTGTAGATTTATCATTGTAAACTTGAGGTATTTTAAAACAGAATGATTCAAGTCTTGAAATATGACCTCAAGCGCAATCAAGCATTAGGATTTTTGCTGGTCTTAAGTTTTATCTGGGATGAAATCATTTAATCTCATATCATAAAGAATTCGAGTTGTTTTCTAATGTGCACACTAAAACAAAATCTTTTCTGCATTATGGTCCAAACCAATGTAATTACTCAAAAGCATGGATGTCAAAGATTCCCAGCTCCTCCTGCAGGGTCCCCTTCTGTACATTCTGTTCATATCCCCCTTCTCAGGAGCATATTTGGGGAGGACCTCAGACAGCCAGTTGCAATCAAGCTTACTGTATCAGGTTTAATGGTTTAATTGGCTTGGCACTGATGAGATGCCCTGCCAATATCCATCCCATTATCCCGCTGTGTGTTGTACAGACCCTTTATTGTGAAGCTGAAGTACACGTGCTGCTGCAGGAAAGGAAAGAGACTACCAACATGCGTGTTGCACACAGTAAATCAAGTACACTGAGTTTTTCAATAGCAGGCAGAATGGAACAGGGCCAATGTGCAACTCATAGGAAGAGAGAGCAAAATGTGGAACAACGCTAACCCCATGTTACATGTGATGTGGCCACTGCATCAGGAAAGTATGTATCACTGTGGAGAAGCAATCAGCAATAGACAGAGCATCGAAAAGCTCCAGTGGAGGGGCTTCTCCTTTCCTAACGAGAGACAGGTGCCAAGAGGAATTAAGAGTCTGCAACCAGTTATTGTGATTAATATAGAAATTTTGTGAATTCTACAAGCTTTCACATCAAGGCATGGTCAGACTGGCTTTCCAGGGCAGCTCTTCCACATTTTATACCAGTCAAAACAATTAGATATACCTCCAAGCTGATGTCTTCTGAGAAAGAGGCATGACATTACCCCCAAAAGAGAAATAACAGGAGTGTCAAAACATGCATATCACCCATTTTCAGAGGAACCTGCCTCTGAAATACTTCAGTGCTTACAACAGCACAAGCTTGCAGGGTTTGCTGGGATGAACCTCCTTTCTCACTGGCTTTCACTGAGTTCAGGGTTCTCTGCCCAAGAGAAGAAATCACTTCAGTTAGAAGACTGGAAAATAATTTTTTTTTGAGCAAGATATTCTCAACCAGCCCAAAGAGACAGCAAAGAGCCAGGGTACCTAGATACAGCCTGACAGACCAAGAATACTTTTTCTTTTTTTTGGTGTTGGTTCAGTGCAACTGACATTTCAAAACGCCTCATAATTGCACTTATCATCAGTTAATCCCAGCACACAATCGCTTGCACTGATGTTCTGCTCAACGACATATGCATGCGGCTGGCTGAAAGCTGCCATCATACCCTGTGAGCTGCTGGGAGCCCTCTGCAAGCTGCCTGAAGGATCTCTGGTTCCACGTGCTCCTCACTCCTCCTACAGGCTACCCAGCTCCTCATTACACGACAAACATGTCCCTTTCCCAAAGCACACTAGGCTTTACTCCATCAGTCCCTTAAGGGAGAGAAGACCCAGAAAAAGACTTAATGGAGTGCTCATTTATCTCCCTGAGTCTATGGGCATCCAACCTACCGCTGCCTCCCTCAGCTACATGCTGCCCCCTGCACATGTTATCTCAGGGGGATCCCACCGCCCTTGGAGGACAGCACGGTAGGTGGCTTTTCCACCTGCCTGCTGTGCGAGGTGCTGAGCTTTCAGGTGCCCTGCCTCCCTCTCCACCACACAGCAGAGTCACGTGGATTTGATGGATGCCTATATCCCGGGAAAAGGGAAAAATCACCCGGGTGTTCTTTGTCCCTCAGGAAAAGATGCATTTTTCATGCAAGAAACTCTGGCTGTCTGTCTTTGCAGGGCTAAGATCATGCTGTCTTTGCTCCAGTCCAACCAGAAGCCGTGTTGGTGTGGTCGCTGCTGAGTCCAAGCCCAGTCTGTGTGCCCAGCTGTGAGACAGGGTGCAGGCCTGTGGGTCTCCCTGCATCCTGGTGAGCAGGGACAGCACGCAAAGAGCCAGCATCTGCTTCAGTGGCCCACCTTAACACCCTGGCTGGCATCACAGTGGCCTGGAGAAGTAACCCAAGGGCAAAGGAGGTTCACATTAGCCTCACCAAGCTACCCTGTGGTAAACATTAGACGTGCCTACTTATTAGGTTTTCACAGACCTTATGCTATGGAAAATAAAAAAGGAATAAAGAAAACCAAAACCAAATAAAAATATTCACCAGCTTTTCAAACAGCAAAGACAAAGCTCTCCATGTAGTGGCAACTGCCTCCCAAACACATGATCTCCTGCTAACCCTCTGCCTGCTGGGAACAACTCCGGGTTTCAGCTTCTTCCGGAAGTGTGCTGGGTGAACTGGTTTGGGAAATGGCACCACGTGCTTTGATGCATGCTATCAAAGCTCTGCGTGAGCTACAGTGGCATCCTAGAGATTCATATGCTCCAAATAAATCAGTTTTAAAAATCAACCACAGAAAAATACTAGAGCAGGCTAAAAGCTGCTGTGTGAAAGCTGAAAGATCATTGATGGTCCAGGGACACCTCCCTTTGTCATGAATTTGCCTCATCAATTTTTAGCAGCCAGTTCCCTAAGAGACCACAACTTTGGCCAGTTATCTTCCAAAGACAAGGGCAGAGATGTTTTTCTTGCCCAGAATAGTTAAAAGTCATCAAACAGCTCTGTACTTACAAGGCCAACCTTTCCTGACCTTTCTGGCTAGACCAACTCCTGTTACATTAACCTCTGACCTCGAGTCTCCTTAATAGCAATATTCCTGGGCACTGTAATTTCCCTCCCACCGTGTTGGCTCAGGGAAATATTTACTATCTTTGCTTCAGAATTTATTTTTCAACAGAAGTGGCAGGGACCACCCTATTCCACCCCCTCCTTGTGCAGTACAAATGAAGTAATTCCCAAGATATTATTTTACCCGAACAAATGTGCTTCAGAGTCTCCTTAGCTTTGTACGAAGCCCTGACTTCCTATCAAAATCAAATAGGGTCCTGGTCCGATTTGAGATGAATATAAACAAGAAATGGGAGCCCATAATTGGTGATGGAAATCAGATAAGCCCCTTCTAAATACAACCATTGATAGAGAAATGGGAACTCAAATTACCTTTGATTAAGTCACTTAAGAAAATAAAGTGAAGGGGAGGGAAAGGAGGGTCAGGCTTAGTAAAACCACCCTCGTGGATAAACTCACTGGGAAAGGAGTGGAAGGAGGTGGCTATAGCTTGTCAGACTCTCCAGGTTGGATGCAGCAGGACTGGAGCCAAAGAGAAATTCCTCACCCACTGTAAGCAGTGTCAGTACTTGTGACAGAGGGCCCCACAGAAGGAGCTATGACAGGCATTTCATCTCTGTCTGATGCACTCATTACTCCAGCCTCTGCAGCCAGAGACCACGCAGAGGTTATGCACGGAACGTCAGCTGAAAGCAGATGGGGACAGACGATACCAGCTTGCTCAGGGCTTTTTAGACTTATGGGGTTCATCTCATTGCTTCCACATTTCGGTAAATCAAATTATGAGGACTATGAGGACTGAGGAACTTGCTCAATGACTTCAGGGCAAATCACCTATGGATTTGGTTGTAAGCCTGCCTGGTGCACCTCTAAACAGGAGGAAAAATCTGTTTTGTTACTGGAGATCTGGCTGACCTCTTCAGCTAATCTGAATTTCTCACCATTTAATTATAGTTAATTATAGCTACCAGGGACTTGCAGATATTTATTCCAATTGGGAATTAAGTATTTGGGATTTACACCAGACAGGGAAAAAAAATTACTCCAAAATGAGACTGAAATAAGCAAAAGGAAGGAACTTTCTCGGTGCAACGTACTATTTTTCAGCAGCCCTTTTTCCATTTCCGTGACTGGCTCCCTCTTCCTGCCTCTCCCCACCTCACTGACATGGCTTCTTACATACTTTAAAAAGCTTCTCCTGATCTGAAAGCAAACCCCAAGCTCAAAAAAATAGATATACTCCACAGGAGGACAAGGGAAGATGAGGCAGGCTCACTAATACTTCCTACTCTCTAAGAATTCCCAAGAAGCAAGCAGCTCTGCTCAGCTGATGACCAGTGGATGCCAAGCCCTGGTCGCAGTCCTGGGAGCTGCAGCCTGTGCAGGACTGCTGGCACAGGTGCTCAGCACCTCGCCCAGGAGAGCTGCCACTGCCTGCCTCACACCAGCAAATGGAGACGGACTCGTTCCTTACAAATCCACTCCTAAAAGCTGTTTCAGAGCTCTGCTAGCACTGAGCCTGTGGAAACCTGTGGCAGCTGTGAAGCAACCAACACACACATATTAACAACTCCACTCCCCATTGGGTTGGGAAGGGCTTTGAAAAGGAGACGTGGGTGTTTTAGCTGCTGCGGTGCAAAGTACAGCTGGTGTCTCCGCTAGACAGCACGAGGTTGAGCTGTATATGTGATGCCATGTGTTCTTACCCTGAGGATGCTGTGGCAGAGGGAAGCCAGCACACCGGAGGAAGCCTGCTCCTGCCCAGGGATGTGGGCACCGCAGGGAAGCTCCTGGCATCATCGGAGAGGGGAAAGGATGAGCAGGAGCAGCAGGGCAGGTGGAGTCACCCCTCCAGGCAGGGCTAGGAGCTGTGCAGGGGAAGACCGGGCAGAGAAATGCTGGGCTTGGCTTTATTTTCATTTAGGGATGCCAAACAAGGGGTCTCTCCTGCACTAAGCACCCTATAATCATGGACAGACAGGCTGGCTCTCCCTGGAGCTTCTTGGGGCACCTGGCCACCCCAGGTAAAGCCACAGCTTTACCCACGAAAAAGAAAAGCCCACGGCTGCTCCCTGAACCCCTGCAGCCTCAGCCAGGTGTCCAGTGGTGACGTAGCACACAGGCACAATTAAGGGGACACATGCTGCGTTAGATGTCAAAAGCTTGTTTTCACACAGTATGCCTGGCTCTGAACACAGTCCAAAACCACATCCTTCGGCAGTGCACACCGATACAACCACGCTGAAGTCAAGGTCATCCCCCAGCCTGTCACTGTGTCACCTCATCCCAAACCTCAGGCCGGTTTGTTCCTGCACTCCTGAGTTTTGGATCAGGCAGCCAAGGCTCTGGACAGGTACAATTACTCAGCTACTGTAAGTAATACCTTCAGGTTAATTACAGACCAAAACCCTATTTCGGGTCAGTACTCTGTCAGGATAAATAAGCATTTTCACACAGTATTACATTTCTCTATTTCTTTTGGCTGATAATATTGGATACTGCCCAAGTCTGTCCCTAATGGCCACAATAATCATTCTTATCTGGACTCTAATCGATGTCATATGTAACCTTATCACGCACACATCTTTGTAAACGTGCAGTGTTTAAACAAGTATAAGGTCATAAGGAGCTCTAATATTTTGAGCAAGTTTGTGAAACACAAACTACCCATTTTTTTTAAGAATGGTTAAAAGGAAAACCTCTGGTTCTAGAAAACTGGTTATTTGGGAGCTATTGGACTGAAATACAGCTGCATGCAAAACTGATCTTTATAGTGACGGATGGGTCCCTCTGTGCAGATAAAATCCAGATTTAAAATATTTCTTTTAATTGTTATTGTCTTTGTGCTCAAGGACTGATTGTGGGAAAAATGCCATTCTCTGACCATAAAAATAAAAAGAAAATACAATAAAGCAGTAATTGGTCAATGATGATTGAACTAACGACTTTACAGTGCCAGTCAAACACACATAATAATTGCTCTTTGGACTCTTTATGAAGGTACACCACTGTTTCATAAGACCAATCCAGCATTATAAATTCTTCATTTTATGTCAGTTTCTGCCATTATCACATAAGCCTTATGATAAATTGCATACATTATTAAAGTTTCCTAATTCAGACAACAAAACACATGATAAAAATGCAGGGTTATCTCCACCAAAAGCAGGTCAGATGCAAGTTGTCACCAAGATAGCAATTACTTTTTTTTTTTTTTTTTTTTTTTTTTTTTAAATCTGAATGACAAGGCTTTGGAAGTGTTGGGTGCTATGATCTGCTCCCTCCTTCTGTGGTGGGAGGCAGAGTGATCACATCAAGCCCTGGGGAGCTGCAGAGGCGAGGGGAGGAGGGAGCTCACCAGCGGCCCCTGCCCCGCACAGCCTCCCAGCAGCAAGGATGCTGCGCTCCGCAGCAGCCAGCGGCCCAGGGTCCGGGTTGGGCATGCTGTGGCTCAGCCACCTCAACTGCCAAGTGCGGTGTGCCGATCCGCCCCCTTCGTTGCAGCCGCTGTGCTCTGAAACTTTGAAACCTGTAACTGCTCTTACAACAGCCGGCACTTCAGAAGGGAAAGGCACACCGCCCACCAGCAAGTGGGAACGCCTGCCGAAAGCCAAGGGGTCCGGGGCATTGCCCAAGTTTTCCTGCACCCAGCTGCGATATGCTGCTGCAGCGGATTACTCAGCTGCCTGACTTCTTCCACTCCAAGGAAGAGCAGAGGGTAGCTTCATGGAACAAATAATAGGGAGCATTTCCGGGTGTCATTACCTACTGGTGTCACAGTTGTGCCAAAAAGTGCCTGCTAAAATCAAGGCTTGCCTGTGCTGCAATTCAGGTGATTCCCCACCCTTTAAGCACTCATGATACAGACATGGTGAGGAGCAGAGGGAGGAGTGCACCAAACCTATCAGTGTTCTCTGTGCAGAAAGCCAGTGCGGCTGAGGAAAGGCAACAGACTCTTCTGAGATCCCTTTATTAGAGGAGAGGGAAAGGAGCCCCTCTTTCCCCCAGCATCCCCATTAAGGGCTTACAGACAGGTCATACATTCTTGGTGGTGTTAAATGAAGTTGGAAAACCTTTCTGTTTCACTGTTAGCCCAACAGTGCTCCCAGAACTCATATTTTACTTTTTTGTTTTCTGCCTCTTAAATGTAGCCTTGAAAACGTATCAGGAGAAGACCATGATTTAATTTGCAACATTAGAATAAGCTCCTCCGGCAATTCTCCATCCTAGTTGCACCCTTGCTCCCACAGTCCCAGATCTGCTCTGCGTGATGTGCCGAGGAAGCCGGCGCTCCGCTGCAGTGAAATCACATGGAGTCCTTTCCCTGTGTGGTCAATTTTGAGACTTCACAGTCTCTGTCAAGCATGCTAATAAAGTTCTCAGCAGTTGGCTGCGCGATTGTCTATCAAACACCACCACAAAGGAAAGTGCTTGCTCTCCACAGAGCATTCAGTCATTGCTAGCTAGCAGGGGCCATCTCCACCCTCTGACTGGACAGCCTTTTTGGCCCCTTCTGGCAATGGCTGGCCAAAGCACAAAGCAATGCAGACTCTGACTCTGTGCCAGAAACCCCTGTGCGGTGCCACAGGCTGACATTAGCGTGACCCTTGGCATTTTGGTATTACCCAGGAAGCAACACCAGCTCCTGCCAGCACAGGCTCTGCCATGGTGTGACATCATGACACAGAGCACCAGGAGGAGGTACAGATGCTGACCTTGAACCAGGGTTACTCAGGGACCCAGGCGGGTCCCCTGCATGCTCCAAACTGTACAAAACAGTTAACGAGGAATATCAGATAGAGATAAAACCCTCACATGGACTAGATAAAATGTGCTTGTATGTCAGTGAAATCTCTACAGCACCAAATCACACCATACAATTTGCATATTCACATATGCACATGTAAGGGAGGAAATGACAGAATTCCTTGGGTCATGGAGTAAAACACTGAAACAATATTGCTCCATCACATGTTGTTAGCATGCATTGGCACTGCAGGGCTTACAGCCTAGGTTGCAATCACATCTTCAGTGGAAGGGATGAAGATGCAAGCCAAAAGAACAAGAAGGAATTTGCAGCATAAAGGAAGCTGCGGGAGGGATTCGCACATTAAAGCCACCACTGCATGCAGGCGGTGGGGATCCCCCCACTGCAGGGATACTGCACAGGACTGTGTTTCCTCGTCTGCCACAATCTGCGTGTCAGAGAAGCCGAGGCAGCGAGAAGGGAGGATCGCACAGCCCCTGCGTGCAGTGGAGGGTGGGTGTCCACAACCTGCTTCTGCCTGGCACATGGTGGTGCTGTCACATACAGTCGTGTGGCTCAGGGCAGGGGCAGGACAGCTGGCATATGCAGGCTATCTCCCAAAGAGCCATGCCGGGGAGCTGGAGGTAAGCAGCTGAAATGCGGTCTTTGTAATTAAGCTTTTGTCCACTGTATGTTACCTTGAATAATGCATCAAGATCGCCAAGTGAAAAATATGTCTTAGCCACAGAGCTCGGAAAGGATAAAATTTTGGCTTTCCTCTGCCTTAGAGACTTACTTATGTACATTATCCAAATGAGATCCAGGTACATGTTAAAGGAGAACCACTACAATTAGTCCAGATTGTAGAAAACAAAGCCATCCTTGTACAACAATGGACTTGAAGCACACCTGAATGATAACATGAGGAGTTAAAGCTTTGGCTCTCAGGTCACAGCACAAAGTTCCTCAGACCTGACCTTGACCCACAGCTTCTGGAGAGCAGGGCAGCTCCATCAACACTCAGCCACTGTAAAACCAAGAATAATTGCCCGGTAGGAATTTAGAAATAGTAATTTCATCCTGAACTGCCATCAGACAACAATGCTATTTCAACACAAAGGCACATGGGCTGGAGCTGAGGCAGCACCCAGGAACGCACTGCAGCCTTTAACTATCCTGTGCCCACAGCCCAGGCGCACCACCCAGCCCGACAGCACCGGGGCAAGGGGATTGTTAGAGGCTGGCCACTGACATTTTAAATGGTGAACACTTACTGTTACTGATCAAAATTTATATTTGCTCTGTGCAGGCAGCAGTCTCAAGCATCAAAGCTTCTGTTTCAACACTGTGCCAAAACCCATAAAGTTTAAGGCTTGACCAAGCATTGATTCAGCACTAAAGCAGAAGCCTGGACTCTGGAGACTACTGAATAGCTGGATTAAATAAACACTTTAAAAATACCTCTAGCGCTGCTAATAAAAACTGGGACTAAAGAAGTGCATAGATGAACCTTTGTTTGCTGAGTAGAGTTTTTATTTTCATATATATAATAATTATATTTCAATGGGAAAAATGTTTTCTAAAATAACCATAAAAATAAAAGCATTCACAGTGAAATTAAGGTGCTAAATACAGGTATTTTAAGACACAGGTAAAATTAATTCTATTTTATGCTTGTTAACAGGGTTCAAGGGTCCTGCCAACACTGTCCGTATCTTTGTCTCTTTAATGGAGAAGGAAGTCAAGGAAAGATCAGTGGCAGTGAACGAACAGACACAAGAAGGAGAATGTGAGTTACAGCAGTGCCTGTACCAGCCAGCATAGCTTCAGTGTTTCAAAGGTTCAAAAGGCCAAACAAAAAACAGACATATTTTGCATAATAAATTAATCTGAGCTTTCAATCAGGCTGATGCAGGTATTAGCTACATGGCACAACCATGTACCTACAGGCTGCTAAATGTTTGAGCTGACTGGGGCACGTAGGGTACATAGCCTCCCCCCTCCCCTCCTCTAAGCACAGACCCATCACTTCCAAGAGCAGAAAGACCAGAAACAGAGCTGGAAATGCTCACAACTTCATCTATGGTTTCACTGTACCATCCGTTTCCCCTAAACCTGCTAGCCTGGAGTCATGTGATTCTCTGGAAATAAAAAGTTAGTTAATAGATAGCATTTAAAGCTCTGGAAGTGATTCTACTGGGAGTAAAAGTATAGCAGGAAAGAGAGTGTGCATGCTTCCAGACTTACAGTGAGGTTTATTAAAAATTTCCTTGGGGCTAACAAAGAAAACTCTCATCATTGTACATGTGGGATTGTGCAGGCGACGGAGGAATGTGAAGACCCATGCAAGGTCCCAGTGCTAGGACCAGGGCGATACAGAGACAGCCGCTCAGGGGAGCTCCTCTGAGAGGGTAGCTTGGATCAGAAGTGGGAGGGCAGCTGTGCACTGCACTGCTTGGGATCATCTAGCTGAGCAGCACGGTCTAGTCCATCTGGAAGGAATAACTAATTATACCCCACCTCTATTTATACCTAATTTTAACAGCAAATTTCCTAGGATATAAAACATGATCTGTTACCAGTCAGACTCAGCACTAACAAATGTCAATGAGCACTGTGTTACCCCAGTGCTAAATGTTTTTGAACATCTCCATTTAGTGCTTCAGATTTAAAGAATAAATCAGATAGGCTCTTCTTGACTAGGCCATTTTACAAAGAGATTTCAAAACATGTCTTTCTCAGGATTTTCTCAGTTTTCTAAAAGATGCCACCATTAAACATCAACAGACCGAGGAAAAAAACAAAAACAAAACCCACAACCAACAAACACAAAGATCTGACTAAAATAAGTAATACCCTAGCTAGAGTGAAAAGCAAGTTTGAGGCTGGGCCACAGAGGTTGTCTTATGGCTCCAGCACAGAAAGGATGGGTGATCCAAAGTATACTAATACACAGGCAAACAGAGCTACCCAAAAAAAAACCCTAACAAAGTTTCATTGTAAATTGCTCTACCTAATAAAGCAACTGACTTGATTTTTCTCCTCCTAATACTTATTCACTGACAAAACCCACTTGGTGTCACCTTGGTTAATATTCCCCAGAGCTTCCCTGTGTTGCCCTGCCAGCGCCAGCTTGGGACATGCATTGTTCACACTATCCATGAGACTGTGATGGGGCTGAGAGCTGACAGAATCTACCTAAAACATTTCCATTCCAACATTACTTATTTTCATACTTTCTTCCATGATGACAAATGGATTTAAATTCTTTCCTACTATTAATCTTTTATCATTGGGTTTGACAACTTTTAGAGCTTGAACAAGCAATCAGCAAAGTCAATGGAGAACATACCAGAGGCAAAGGCAAGTAAGGCCCACAAAGACAAAGTATAGTTAAAAAAGGACAGCTACTCCTGCCCTCATTAGTACACAGCTGGGTTGCTTACAGTTCAAACATACTGCAAGTTGGGGGGATGCTGCACTGAATGTCTTGCAAAGAGGGAATTATAGTAATCAAGTCTCATGGTCAAAAAGACCAGGGCTGCTCATAGTAGTTCATGGAGGGACACAAAAGGGCTCACCACAGCCTACACAAAATTCACAACAACACAAAAAAACCCCAAAAACCCAACACCTAAACCCTGTGATACCACATCAACATGTAGCAAATTTCCAGAGAAAGTGTGGGAACAAAACCCATGCTTAGGCTGCCGGATCAATGAACTATTCCGAGCTTCCCTTCCCGCTAGGAAAGGGAACAGCAGGAGAAGTGGCTTTCTCCCACAATACTCCTACATCATGCAGGACTCCCTTGGCTGAAAAGAAACATACTCAGACATTTCTCTCAGATTAAATCTGCCAGAGCACCTTTATATTGTCCACAGGTAAAAAAAACATGCTGATGAAAAACAGCCAAGAGCCACAAAATCCACCTTGTTCACCTAGCTTCACACATGTGATGAAGACAGGGACTTGTGTGACTCTTTCCAGGTGCTGCATACCAGACCCTTTAATGGCACACATGAAGACCCTGAAGACCCTTATCTTCTAAACAGCAGGAGACAGAGCTACATCAGCTGGGCCTGCTAGTCATCAGTACAACCCTTGGTAGCAAGTGCTGCTGAGTGGTCAGAGAAGGCACCCGGCAGCCTTATAAAAGCAATGAGAGGCCCTTTCTGGAATGACATCCCTATACCAGGGAATGCCTGGCATCTAGGCAGGCTTGGAGTAGCCAAACCATGTGGGTTTGTTCAAGTAAGCAGATGAAGGAACATACGAAAGGAGAAAGCTTGGTGTCAACCCACAGCAGCAAACCCTTTTCTTATATTAAACTTTAAGGATAGTTTTGGGCCGTAACGTCACAGAGAGGACATTTACTCCTGGTCTAACATACCTCTGTTTCACCTCCCTTAAGTGACATGTATGACTACTTCTAACACATCTTTAAAATCCCACAAGTGTGTAAAACATGAGTACCTCACTGCTGAAGCCTACGCTCAAAGCACTCCTGTTCTCCAAATATAATTTCCTGTTTCTGCAAAGCTCTGAGACACCCAAGGTAGCTTGGTACCAATCAGCTGCTCATTTCAGTAACTGGCAAGAAATACCAGCCTTTGTTTTTCGGAGCGCTGAACTTGAATTGCAGAATGGTACTGCAGCTTGGATTTGAGGTTTTTCTGTAGCGATTTCAGTGATGAAAGATATCACATTCCTTTAACCTCAGAATTAAATGGCAATCTAAGTGTCAAACTGCAAGAAGGTCACTGATTCAATACAGATGAACTATTTTCTGTAAAAGAGCCAGGACAGTAAGGTGAGATGAGTTCCTGAAGCAGCTCTTGTGGTGTTATGTGAGCAGGGTTACAGGTGGAGATTTAACCCCAGCCACAAGACCAAGATGTGATCTTCTGCTACAGAAACTTAACCTTGTGTTTTGTTTATCACCAAATTTGTGAACTTCACTGAGAGTCTTGACCCAGAACAACTTCCTTCATGTCTATGAGAGCAGTACAGCTGTGTAGGATATGCTGCTTTGTAAAGCTGTGTAAGAAAAAAGTTAACTATACGAACAGAGAAGTCAACACTCCATGAGAACTACTGCAGCAAAGACCACAAGCCTAGCAAACACACATAGGATTCCTGAACAGAGAAGAAAGATCAAAATTAGCCCTCTGGGGCATGTGGTTTGCTACTCTGCCTGTTTAAATAAGCTTAAATTTTTCACTAATAGGAGGCACCTTCTGCCAGCATTGAAGCATTTCATTCTGAAGGGTGAATTTCTCAGGCCCTGGAAGCTGTAACACAAACATGCAGCACCTCAAAAAGAAAATCAGGGAGTTTGCTTCTCTGCCTCAGCCTCTCCAACCCCATCCCCAAGCCCACAGCAGCCACATCCCTGTGCTGACACAAAGCTGCACTGAAGTCACGCTTTATATGAGAATGAAACAGTCTGCAAACATCTGAAAATGGTGTCCATTAACCTTTTCCTAATATGACTGGTTTTACCACTACAACCTTTTTTCATGGCTAAGCTGCACTTTCTCTAACTTTGGGTTTATTACTCTAGAAATATCTGGTAGTTGAGGTATTTAGTCAGTGAATCATCTGGAGGCTCTGTTGCTCTAAATGGAAGACTGGTATTAAACCAAATTTTCTCTTCTGGTACAAAACTGCCCAATAGTGCTGTCATATTTGGGCACTTTTAAGACCTGTTGAGAGCATCTACCTGCACAAGGACTGAGAGCTTCCATTCTTCAGGGACCTCTGCTCACTCCACTGGTGCAGCCAGCAGGGTTTTGGCCCCCACCCAGCCCCCAACTTCCCCTTTTCTTCATGATGCCCCCCTCCCCGCCCGCTGCCCCCCTTGGCAGTGAAATGCCCCATGAGAACTTCACCAGAGCTATGTGCCCCACAAAGCACCCCACCGGCCCCTCATTTCCATTTCCTTTCCCCTTTTGGACCACATGCCACTGTTCTGAACAGAGTAAAGGCACCCCTAAGCCAGGGGTAAGCGCATACAAGGCCTCTCTCCCTGTCTGCCTCTGGATCAGAGCCTAGAATTCACTTTCCGCAGGACTCAAGCACGTCTGGGGGACAATGCTGCCCTACAGGAAGCAGCGTGCCAGACAGGGAAAAAAAAATCTGAAAGGAGCTAAACTTTTGTGGCAATAGTCCCTGGTGTTATGCTAGTGCTAAAGGTCCCGGCAAGCTTGCAGCTTTCCCTGTGCCAGGCTGCATCTCTCACGGTGGGAGCTGGCAGCACCAGCAAGGGAAGGTCTCTGTGCCCGCCTGGCCATCCCCCAGCATCCATCGCCAAAATACTCCAACTACTCAGTTTCCGTTGGCTTACTGAGACCCTTTATACAGCTTCCCACAGCAGGGAGAAACAAGTTTCTTTTTAAAATGGAAACATCACAATACTTCTGACTTGCAAAAAACAACAAAAAAATTACCATCAGATATGTTTGTGCAGCAAGCTCATTCTTCCCTTTTTATAAAGCCACAAGAGATATAAAATTTAGAACATCCAAGGACCACATGAAAAGGAAGTCTGGATCTGTTAAAACATAAAGAAGGCTCTACCAGCCAAGGGCAAAAGTTTAGCAACAATAAAAGTGTCTTTAGGGTGTTTGTTTTTTTTTTTTTTTTAAAATGCATAGAGAGAGGAAAAGAGTTTGTGGTCATGTTTTCCAGCTTTATGTATATTTGTCTATCATTTTAATATAAACAGGGTGTATTTATAAAGCCTAAAGAAATGGGAAACAGATTCACTGGTTTCTAAATGCCAAGAAGTCTCTTGAAGGATGATAAGCAATTAGAGAGGAAAGTCAATCAAACTTTTATGACACTTCTGACCAAGGGTTTTATTTTTATTGCACAAAATCCAATGTGACAACAACAGATATATACAGTAGCAGCACCCACCCGTCCTTCTGTTGTGAGGGGCCTGCCAGCATTCCCAGTAAAATCCAACTTCTGAAAGGAAAATAATGCTTGAATTCACGTATCCTTTGACAGAAGAGTTCTCAGCACTTCTGAATATACTAATACACACAGGAAAGCATATAGAAATGGATACACATGTACAGTTTCCATATGCATCCACAAATACTCTCTTAGAGCAATTCCCCACACAGCCCCTAAGGAAACATGATCTGTTTTCTATAGCAAATGCTCAGGGGAGTCCAGAAATCCTTCAGTAGCCCTGACAAAATTAAGCAGAAATGGAATAAAGTAGGAAAGCAGACAATGCAGCTGGTGCGTTATTTTGCACCAGTCCCAAATAATCAGCTTGCACAGTGGTACAGACAATTTCGTATTGACGAGGCAGAACTTCAGTTGTCAGGTTTTGACAGGCCATTTTGGTAGTGAAGGAGGTTTGGCTTTTTCCTGGGAGAGGGGGAAGGGGGAGAGGAACGAAGGTGCTAATTAAAGACATAGAGCGTATTATATGCCCGTGGAAAGAGAATTGGAAATTATCATTAATGGCTCTTTTGATAAAGGAAGTCCAAAAACGGTGACTAAAATACAATGCAGTGGAAAGGTCTGTGTATTTTACAGAAGAGAGACGCTGCATACTCCCAAAGGTACGTTTCCTATCTAAAATAAGCAGTTATAGAAATGTTGTGTCCAATTCATGAAGAATGTTTTAGGAGATACGAGTTTTGCATCATTAAGCAACTGCAACTTACACATCGAGTAGCCAGAAAAGATAAAGCAGGATAGGACCAGGAGAGAAAATGAGTAACAAAGCTTTCTGAGATATTTTTTTCCTATTATTGTATTTGTTTATTTTTTTAAAACAAATTCTTGTGGTAACTTTGTTGCTGGTACTGACCTGGAGACCAGGGACAGCCCTATTGCACTACCTATAGTTGTGACACAAACACACCCTCCCTGGATTTATTGTTTTTAGTTTGAGCATAGTCCTTTGGGTAGAAAACAGCTCAAGCTACAGAATCCCAGCTGTATGCTATAGTACACAGGAACCAGTAGGAAGGGGGGCGGGGAGGCAACGATGACAGGAAACAAAGGCTGTTTTCAGCTAGAATATGTCATACTATACAGAGAGAAATGTTTCTGTGTAACGAGTAAGGGTTGGTTGTTAAGATCATCTTTTTTGTGGCGTTTCTCATCCTTGCCACGAACTAGATCAGAGTAGATGGGAAAAGGCTTACTGCGCCGGGGCGGGCACCCTGCGGCTCACCTTCCCACTTGGCCTGCCTCTTCCTGCAGCACACAGGCACCACCACATCTTACTGCCTCCTGGCTTTGCAGGGAAAGCGAGGTCTGTGTTTTCTAACCCTTTTTTAAAAAACATTTTAAATGGCTCAGTCCTAAATTACTTGTAACGGTTTGGTTCACTGTGCTGTGACTTTTTTCTCATCTCCTTCAGCTTACTAGTTCTTGAGAGTTACCCGCCAGAATGCAAAGCTCCTCTATATTTTCCATCATCACTTGGCATGAGCGTCCTCAAGGGACTGAAGTGTTTAGATTTTGTTCAATTTTGGCACAGATACTCTCAGCTCTATTTCATCTGTCAGATGAAATTCATCCTGGTGTAAATCCAGAGTAAATCCCAAGCAACTCTAGTAAGTCACTGAAACTACTCCAAAATTATACAGGTAGGATTTGACTCTGAAATTGCAACAGGCTTTCCTTCCAGACAAGCTAAACCCCAGTCGCTTCTCAGCCCATCAGTTAGAGCAGCCACCTGTGCACTACCCTTATAAACCCAGCAACTCACAGCCAGCAGAGCACTGAGCCTCTCTGGGACAGTTTGCTAAAGAGATGAACATGGCAAACAGGCAAGAAAAAGTTATAGCCAAGGCATATGGGGCAGGGGGTGTCTTTTGTTGTCTTGGTTTTAGTGTAAGCTACAAGTGATTTTTGGTTTTTTATGTAATGCAGGTTCACAACTTCCACTGCTCTACAAAGGACATGTTCGTGTGCATCCGAGGACTGAAGAGCCTTCAGGAATAGTCAAGTTATCAAATAGTTCATGTCTCGCAGAGCTGTTTGAGCCAGAGCACTTCTACTCCTTCCCTCGGTGCTAGGTTTGATTCAGAGAGGCAGAAAAAGTTAAACACGATGTGACATGAAAATGAACTGATAAAGCAGTGTCTTTCCTCCTAAACACCAGGAGACTGCTCTACGTTAGTCAAGCAGAATTAATAATTCACATTGAGTAATCTGGCAAATTAGATCTCCTTCTGACTATGCCTGCAAGCAGCTTACAATTTGGTTTTATTCATTATTCTTGGAAACTTCTATGAATAATTCTTACTTCACTAGAATTGCTGTAGGAAGCAAATTCAAAAAGGGAAACGAGCACAGCTTTGGCCAATACAGCCAATTATTTTTTTTGTTTAGATGCACGTCGTGGTCAGCTGACTATATTGTCAATGCTGAAGTATTTTCTCAGCTCCCCAGCAACTGCTCTGTTTTCTCCACTAAGAAGGTAAAACATGTAACGTTTTTGTGTTTGGCCTGAGGTACCATGACAATATATAGCTGTTTTCTACTTGTTTCAAGTTGCATTTAGTAACATGAGGAAGGTGGAACACGGCGGAAGAAAAGTTATTTATTTTGTGGGAGCCAAACCTGCTATCATCTGACCTTCCTTGGTGTCCCCCTCCCAGAAGGGGTCTGCACAGAGAAGCGTTGATCCCTGCTACTTCCCAGTTCCCAGCTCTGCAGCCTGGCACAGCCAGCTCCAGCTGAGGGGAAGAAGAGGAGGGAGCCCAACAGCACTTTCAGAGCACACGTATCAGTATCTAAGTGAATGGGTCACACATTCTGTGACAGACACATACTGTCTGTCTGAAGCCCAGGCTAGAAACAAGATTTCAGCTGACCTGATGCAAATGACAGTATCTCCAACCTTTGCTCAGGCAGGCACCCGCTGCATTCTTGTCTCTCTGTGCTGGGACCCGGGTGACCCTTGCTCCTACCTCACGCACCATAGGCAGTGTTTTAATGTGGAAAATGAGGCAGTGCTCAAAACCAGTCTGAAGGTTCGGGAATCAACACAGCAAGCGAGAAGAATGAACTACTTCAAGACTAAACATGATTCAGGTTGGGTTTTGGGCCGCAGATTAAGAAATACTGGAGGGGGGAAAACTGCAGGCAGTACTTTTCCAGCAGTTTTTGTAAAAACTTTGACAAGTACATGCCAGTGATGGAGTATACATGTTTGATTCCACATCCTTGAAGAGGATAAGAAGATATCTTGAGGTCCTTCCTGCCCAACATTTCTAGGATTTTAAAAACCACCAGTGAAAAGGTTCTGGTTCTGGATGATATAGAGCTGGTGGTGAATTGCATCATTCGACACTCTGATTTCACTAATGAAAACCAGCACAACCAGACTACAGATGGAGTTAGCTGAATGCTGAGCTTCCTTGCTTTTTTGGGATTAGTCAGACCCGTAACGGTCCTTTAAACATTTTTTTCTTTGTGGTTAAATTTTTTATATCATGCTTATCATCCAGGGAGCTCCTAGAAATAATAGCAAACATGCGTGCACAAGGGTCACACAACTGCTAAAATGTTAATGCAGTTTATTCTCTCTGGATTCTGCAGTTCTCCTGAACCAAGAAGTTTGTACTTCTGCAAACAACAATGGAGAAGGGTTTCTAGAACTCTACTAATTAATCTAAAATAAGGAGCTTGTACATTTTTCATTAGCTGCAAAGATGCAAAACTCTGGAGACACAAAAAGACTGACATGGCTAATCTGGAAATTTGGATACAGGCAAAGCCTTTCACTAAAACATTTTGCATTTCTACTGCTGAATAGCTTTTAGCTTCAAGTCATCTGAAGTCCTCAGCTTCCCATCAAGGTACATTTCTGCTAGCAAGCAATGTCAGATGTCCAACAGAGCGACAAACTGAAGGTTTCTGCTGGCCAAGAGGAACGCGCCGACCACGCAAGTGTCTTCCCTGAGCACAGACTGCCTGAACAGCCAAATACACCCTCAGTGATGAGTTTGTTTCCCCTCTCTGATCCTTTCCCAGGTGACAGCAGTTAACCAGAGGCTCCGGGGAAGTCAGTGGAAGTTTCCCCATCAGTTTGAACAAGGCCTTCTCTTCCACCCCTCTCCCTGTCCCAGGCTTTCTCTTCATCTCTGTTTGACGCCAGAGTCTCATTATTAGTTTCTGCAATGTCCTCTCTTGCTACAGAAATCCTGCCACCATCCCTCTCTCAGCTCAGCCTCCTGATGGTGCTGTTTGCTCCTGACGCTTCCACCCAAACACATGCACACCAAGCCAAATGCTCGGGCTACGGAGCGCTCCTTACCCCAGGCCCTGACAGTCCCACCTCGGGAACGACACCCACCCTTGCACAGCTCTCTCTCTGGGATCCCCCCCTTCCCGCT
Source organism: Falco biarmicus (assembly GCF_023638135.1). Lineage (NCBI taxonomy): Eukaryota > Metazoa > Chordata > Aves > Falconiformes > Falconidae > Falco > Falco biarmicus. The sequence goes on along the minus strand of NC_079295.1, from coordinate 1,921,729 downwards.
CCCTGCAGCACAACTCCAGTGAAACTGTCTGAGGGGTGGGCTCCCAGGGGAACTGGTCGGGTGGGCAGAGGTGAGGCCCTGCCAGGCAGGGCTTTCTGTTGTGATTTTTTCTAAGCGTGGTGAAGTTCAGTGCTGATGTCAGTCGAAGTCACACTGGGCAGGAAATTGCAAACACAGCACTAACACACAGCTTGCATCTCAACCTCCTGACTTTCTGCAACGAGGATCAAGTAAACTTTGTCCAATAAGCAGGCAGGCTGGACACGGGCAAGGAGGAGCTGCCACCGAGGACAGCCTGGGGGCTGCTGGAATGCAGTAGCCAGCCTCCAAATGCTGCCAATGCCTGGTGCCAAACTGCCTCTCTCAGGGCAGCCACAGGGCACAAAAAAGAAACATGCAGCGCTCTGAGGAGTAGTGAACGGTAAGAAAGGCAGGGAACATAAAAAGATCGGAAAAAGAGCATTAAGTCACCAACTTCCTATTCTCAGAGCAGCAGAAGACAACCTGCACTCTGTCCCATGCTCCTGCTCACCATCACAGTCACACCAAGCATGCCTCTACGCTTAGTGTCTGATCAGGCAGCCAAGCAGGTGCCAATGGCACGGTACAAGGGGAAGGCAGGCATGTCGGGGCACTGCACTGAAAACTGGGGGAGGAAATATTGTCCACCACCTTCATATGATGCCCCCTAGCTCTTGCAACAGAAAAAAAACCCAATGCACAAGCAGTCAGTATCCACGCTCGCAGTACCAGTCATGAATGCATAAACATTACCTCTTCAGGACCTATAACCTATATCACAGCATTTTATGAATTTCTCTCATATTAAAATTTATCAGCAGTCAGGATCAAAACTCATTCCTAGCCATGTTTCTGTCAATACAACTAAGACATGAAGTTGGTTAAAAATGCCTCAAGTTTTACTCACAGTCATACACACGCACACAAAATGAACAAAATGAACATTTGGCAATGTTTATGCTGCCAAAATTAAAATTAGGCACCCAGTCTGCCCAGGCTCCACCTTCAGGCAATAGGGAAGGCTGGGATCCACTGGATGGAAATGCCAAGTGCCTAAGCCAGGCTCTCACTCTGAAACGCCCTTTGGGGAAGGTCTATGCTTTCCATCAGCCTCCTAAGAAACATTTGAAGCCAGTCACTGTGAAACTCCCCAACACACACCCCACCATCACCCCTTGCAAGGCTTTGTTTGTAATTTCTTATTTGCATCTTTACTGAACAAATGGAAAGGGGTCAATTTCTGAAGCTCAACAGCACAAAGATCACTATTCCCTTCCTATCTGCATCCTTCTTATTCCTTTTTTTTCTGTTGATAAAAGTAAAATTATTCTTGTTTTCCAACAGAAGGGAAATGGAAAAATTAAACCAAAGCAGAAGCTTGCCACATACATTTTTCCAGCAAATCAAAGCCATTTTTTTTTTCAATTAAAAAATGTTTTGATGAAAAATTACAACCACTTTTTGGTGAAGTGGTTTTACAGATTCTCTTAATCTAACAGACACACCCACACCGAGGCGGCATTGTTTAACCAGCTGTAGCATCCCCCAAACAGTCCCACTCTGCAGAGCTCCTTGCTGAGCAGTGAAGACATTTATAGCCTGGATTCCCAGAAGGGAAATCTCTAAGGTGCCGCTAATTAGTTCTCCTAATGCACTGTTAATAGAAAGGAGAAACAACTTATCTCGTGAACAACAGCTTTGTTACCGTTTGTAATAGGAACTAGGATATCCCCTGAGTGTTACTCAAGGAATGAATTCCACGGCCAAAATGTGGATCTCATCCAGGGGTTTCCCTTCAGGACAAGGATCTGATTGCCACATTTGTGGGGAGCAGTAATGGCCATGTTCAGCCTGGAGCTGAGCTCCTGGACATGTTTCACCTCCACCTAGGGGTGAAGACGCACTGAGCGCCAGCACCCTGTGCCTGGTTTCCACACAGAGGACCTCCAAGGCTGGGGCTAGAAAGGAGCCCTGCTGCAGCCAGGGTCGGTGCTCAGACAGATTGACGGACAGTTCTCAGGAGAGAGCTGTGACAAGTCCCACTGTGATTCCCTTTGGACTGGACACTTTCACAGGTATTTTTCTTTGGGAAATTTATCATCCTACCTTTATTTCATTAGCAGGTGACGTGTGACAATCTCACAGCAAGCAAAACTACATCCACTTCCACTGAGAAACAAATAGCAAGCCACAGACTCAACAAAATGTGTAGAAAACATCATAAAATCATCACAACCTATCTACTCAGGGACGTTTCATGGAGTAAGTGGTTACCTGCTGGAGAAACAATGAATAGACAGTAAATAAACTCTTAACACCTCAAATGCCACTACCTTCTGGGCAAAGGTGGAGGATGGATTGGAATCTCTTACTATCCTGATCCATAAAGACCAGAGCCTTTGCAAATTTTCCAGTTCCTACACCATACTATTTTAGTACCAAAGAGTCCTGTTAAAACACCCACCACGAATCAGAGCTTTGCTTGCCACCTTCTCTCAGCCACCTACAAAATTAAGTGGCTGTTATCCAGTTGACCCTCACCCCCACAGATACTATATATCTAACTCTTTAAAAGATGTTATGCCTCCTTGCTGCCAAGAAGGCAGTCATTAGCATGCTGCCATGGCTCAAAGTGCTAGCCTGTGCTCATCCTTTTACATCAAGTACAAATTCCTGTGGGTGAGCATCTGGACAAGTACAGATTGCAAAAGCTATGGAATAAGGAGTAAAAATTCCAAAAGAAAGCAACATACTAGCTAAACTCTTACAAGCCTGTAATGCTATTGCCAAGAGTCATTAAAGACTAGTTTGAAAAGCTTTACCTGTGTCTACATCTACCTACAACCTTGTGCGAGTTAACTAGCTGCTGATTTTGACTAAATCACTCCTTACTCTATCTTCTCATGGACTGGATGACCAAACAACAATAAAACATTGTTGTTTTCCCTTCCTGAGAACAGTAGTTTCTGTTTTCACAGGACTCGCATCCAAAAAGTTCTTCGGGCCACATTCTTGAAAGCTCCCTTCTGCAATCACTTACATAAGCAAAACTCTGCTTGCAAAAAGGTCAGTCAAAAGGTTTGCAGACCCGACTGAAGTGATTTTCCATACAGTCACTGAAATGTTCCTGCATGTATTTCCTTGGTTGCTGTACTATCTCAAGCAGATACCTATCATCATCATACAGGTTAACAACTGAACGCAGGGAGCAATAACCACTGTACGCAGCTGAGGGTGTTCAGGTCAGTGTTGAAAACGATGCATCCAGGACCTACCCAACTGGTTTTATGTGTGATTTACTAATTGCAGCCTGAAGTCTCAAAGTCTTGTTGGATTTTGTACATCAAATGTTATTACTTACTAACTGCTTCCAAAATTAGACACCTTAAAAAGAGAGAAATGCAGCCTCATCCCACTAGGTCATAACAAAAACATTAACTGTAGTTGAGATATTCCAAGTTCACACTACCAGTAAAGCTTCTGGCATACAGAGCCCAACCTTTTCATCTCTGGTCCATTTGCACATGCTCTGTATTCTTGTGCCATCTGCCCCCTCCCAGCCTTCCTGAGCACTCCAGTTAGAAAAAAAACAGGCATTTGAACTAGAGCACAGCCTTCACAAAGGAAAAACACTTCAGGGGGAAAAAAGATTTGGAATAACTTTTTAAAAAATTAACATTATGATTTCTCAGTGCAATGGTTTTCACCTGCCACATATTTAGGGTGCAGAGAGGAAGTTACTTCACCACACAAAAGGATGCCTTTTATATAACATGGTGTATAAAAATAATAATGATTTCTGATAAATTCAAGCCACATTCATGTTTGGCAGCTTTCCCATCATGCCAAGAATTTATCCAACGCCCCTTTTATTTATGATGAAACAAAAGTGACATAGCACTTTGTCATGAAAGAATGCTGTAAATGATGCTTTTTTAATTATATACACTGTTGTTCTTGAAATAACTCTCCAATAATTTATGTTTATAGTGCTACACACATGCTTCAGAAGTGGATATAAAATGCAGCTGTGGTCAATGACCACGTGATTTCAGGCTGATGTTAAGCTCCATGTTAAGACTGGAAGAAGAAAGAGGGAGAAGACACTCCAAGAAGTGCTTTTCCCTCACCTCAATTTTTGCAATGTTATTGAAACACTGGTCTACCAAAACCCAGATGTTTACAGGCAGCCAGGCTACAGAAAAGGAAAGCATCCTGGGAGCCGAATCTGAACACTGGTGGGTCTCCAGCAGATCAAGAGCAGCAGCAGAAAATGCTGATTTCTGTGGAAAACTTGGAGCAAGAGGAGAATTTCTGTACATTATATTGCCTTTCCAGCACCTCAGACCACCATTAACAGCTAGTGATCCCTCTTTACCTACAGGGAGACTTTTGGGTTGCTTCAAGAGGCTGAGATGTCAGTAACAGCAGCTAGGTCTGTCCATGCTTTCTATCTCATAATCATTTACCCTAGCTCCTCAAATGTTGTTAAAACAAATATTTACAGACATCTAAACGTTACTATTTTTACACTTCACTGCATCCAACATAGACAAGAACACGCCCAACAACATGACAGACAGAATTTGCTGCTATGTGGGGCCCTCAGAGAGTATCTGGTTTTGCAGTGCTAATGAGTTTCTCCTCCCCTTTCTCTTGGTTATCTTTTCCAACTGAGTTTTATTCACTATGAATATAAGTGCCAAAGCAATGAGTTGTCAAGTCCTTTGAATTTTTGATATAAAGGCATCAAGGATGTGAACACTCAGACATGCAAGAACTTTAAGCTACCAGCAACTCCACTGACCTCAGCCAATTCATGCCAGTGAATACACTGGAGATAGCAAATAGAGAGGACTAACATTTCAGATTTGAGCTACAAAATTACACAGTGTATAAGCCAATGAAAGATCAGGGCTACTGTGAACTGTGTCCATATACCAACTGCAAGGTAAAGATATCAAACAGGTAAATGGATAGTGACACAAACAGAAAGTCATGTGTCACTGCAGAGAATGGTGATGGTAGGACCACTGAGAACTGTCTGCACTTGCATAGGTTTAAAAGAACATAAAACACAAAGGGTATGATCAAAGAAGAAATGGGCCTCTTGAAAAATGGGCAAATGTGTATTGTGGTCTTTGATTTTGGTGGTATTTAACATATACAAATTTTTCATCTTCTGGTTGTTCCCTGCCTCCCCGCTACCCCTCATCCTTCTCCCCCCTCCCCCCACCCCCACTTCTACTTTTCAGATTTATAAACCTAACACCTTAGCTCTTCTTGAAATCCAAAACCCTGCATGGTCCATCTCAAGTTACAGGCCAGATTCAGTTCTGATCAAATAACTGTGTCTTGCTGAACAAAACATACACCCCATGGATTACAAACCTCTCTCCCTCCTTCCTCTGGTTTTCTTTCAACATGCACATTTGGTCCACTCTCCTCCTTAAGATTTCTGACTTCCAAATAAAATCATCCTTTGAGTTCAGATGATTAGGAGAGCCAAAAGGCATTGTTTTAGTTTTTGCTACATTTAAAACCAGTTTGTTTTCCTTGAACCAGTCTGTCAAAGTCTTTTTGCAGTTCAGGCGTTATGTGAGAAACAGATTTGCCATTAAAATGCACAGTCGTGCCATCTGTATAAAAATGTATAGCACAGTAATGACATAGCCTTGCAAAATCATTAATAAAAAGAAAAAAACAGGAATGACTGACACTACTCAACTTGGGGAGGGGGGAGGATAGAGGGGAGAGACATTGACACCTTTGACTGACAAAGGGGGGAAGAGACAGCCCTGTGAAGAGAAACAGATTGATGTTCCTCCCAGATTCTTTGTCTTCCTGACAGAGTATGGGCAGCAGCGCAGGCCACCTACTTGCTGCGCTAACGCCTGCAGCACATTAGGCCAAAAGCTTTGGTGAAGTTAGCTAAAAAAGATTCTTACTACATTTTCATGTATTGAGGGTATGCTTGGAAGAACTCATTATTAAATGCCTGGTCAGAAATCACGTTTCACCAGGAGCAGTTGTTCCTCTGCCCAGGCAAGTGACCCCGCGTTCGGTCCCTCGGGTTCTCCCCAGCCAGGCTGTTACTGCCTCGTGCTGATCAGGAAGCCTTCCGCTGACAACACACCTGCTTTCAATACTACTGATTCTGAACCTTTATATCGTTCCGGCCAAGCCCCAAGGGTGCTGAGAGCCTGCCAGCTGCACTGCTTCCTATTCGGATTGCTACCTACGTACCCCTACTTCTCCAGACCATCCTGCACACACCAGAGCTCTCTGTTTAAATGCTGGCAGCCACCCAGCTCTTTTCACTCCCATGCAGAAGTAACGTTATAATGGCCACATCCTTCGGGTTCCCCCACACAGAGACTATACTGTGAGCTGAGGAAACAAGCTGCAGCACTTGCAGCAGCAATGCAGAGTTATTTTGGTGGCCCAGTAAAGGAGCATTGGCTGTCAGCAGCCCTCACATCACACCTACTAGATATGATTTAGGTTCAGGGTTGACATGTGTTGGTCCCAGCTCACTCTGACAAGCCAGCAGGATACTGTGATTCACAGGGGGAGATGTGCGAGTCTTCCAAAAATATGCCCGGAAGGAAAGAACTGATGAGGGCATCTGAAAAAGATGCACATATGGTTTTTTTGATGGCTAAATAGCAACCAGCTCTCTAGACTTTTCCTCAGGTCACACAGGTGAATGTTTTCCTTAGGCTGAAGCCTTCTAAAAATACCATGGAAAAGATTCATTTTTGGCTATGTTGAGTTTAACAAGTGTCCCTTAAGCTTTGTTTACCCATCATCTTGTCAACGTGGCATATGCATCTCTTCGCTATCAACTACATGCTCCACCCTTTGCGTCTGGCTGAGTGCTGGGAGCTGACTGCAACCCACAGCCTCTGAACAGTCCTGGGTCACAGCCCAGGTCTTTTGCCGAATCTAATAACATGTGCTGAAAATGCAAAAGCATCAAAACAATAAAAGCCATAAGAACATCTTTACAAGGTATTTTCTAGCACTCACCCCAGGGACTTCACTATCATTTGAGAGAAAACATTGTAATTGTGGTAGAAGTATAGATTACAGTTTTACTCGGACTTCCTAAAGTTAACCTCTACCATTACAGACCTAAATTTGGAGCACTCCATTGTGCCACTTGGAGGAAAGCCACTAGTTCAGCACTAGCAACTTCAGTTGTATAAAAAGAACTTTTTTTAATGATGATTCGTGTTTCATAAGCATTGCACTATTTTTAGAAATATGAGAAAGTAAAGTATGCCTCCTTTTAAATCTGGCTTTTTACTGCACCCTGTAATTTATGGTGATATAATAAGTAATTTGAAAATAAAGATTTGAGACAACATTTTAGCATTAGTGTTTTTAAGATAAAACAAACATTCAAAATAAAACCTAAACCACAGCAATGAAATCTATCATTAAATGCCTACTTTCTGCTAAATTTGTAGTTATGGCAGTTTAAATCTCAAACATTTGTTATGACCTCTTGCAAAGTAAAAATAATCGTATTATTCATTGTGGTTCAAGACCAATGTAGGGTATTATTTCACCCTAGCCTTAAGTACTTATGGAATTATATAGCGTATCTTTTAAAACTCTATTAATTACTCCTTGTTGAACCCAAGCGACTGCTGCTTTTCAGAAAAAAATGTATATCACCTCATCGTATTTGCTTTATTTGTGAAGACTAGCAATTTTTAGGCTCATTTATGCATAATGCATCAGATGTGACCTGTTTAATCAATGCCAAAGTTCTTCTGAATTAGCATCTCTGTACGAGTTTCAGACACAAAGGCTTTTGACTGTTCACGGAAAAATTCAGACACACTTTTTCTCTCACTCACTGTGTAAAAGCTGCTACTGTACTGTGGTGCCAAAACTCCATGTTAGACTGCCATGAGTAATACATGCCAAGCAGTTCAACCCAGTCCATAAACTCTCTCAGACAGCCCTCACCTCACACCAAGTAGCCCCTCACGTGTTTCTGTTTATCACATGGGTATCTTCCTGAGAGGAGAGTGCCCTCTGCATGGGAACCAGCCCTGGGTTGGGATGGAGGCATGCGGCAGTTCTTGCTATCAACACACTTACAAAACCACTTCTCTGCCTCTGTTTCTATTTTCACCCAGCATTAATGCCACTCGGGAATTACATGACTTGATCATAAAAAAGTCTTCTTTTACCTTGGCTTTAAGGAATGGAAATTTCATGTTAAAAAGTTTTCCAGAAACTGCTACATAAGAGTTCCAAGTGCTGCATATTTTCAAGGCCAAGCACCATAGGTTGGCTGAACTTAAGAAATCTTCTTCAGGCAAAGAGGGGAATTTGTACACAGGGAAGTCTACCAATTTTCTTCCCCCTAGGTTTTCTGAAGAAGGTAACATTTAGAGAAGAAGAAATAGAAGAGATTTTGCATTATAATCTTCATATCTTTTGAGCTCCAGGCGCAAAGATCCAGTATTGCTGCCCTCATTCTTCAAATCCATCATAGATCTGTACTATGAACTATCCAAGTGCAGTAGCAAATCATGCCTGTAGCCATGCACGCACGAGCTCTGACGTTAACTTGCATCTCAGGGTGGGAAGAAGGTTTTTTCATGTTATAAAGACAAATAACTTGATTTTGAGAAGCCAGAAACTACTGATCAAACATATTTTAGAGAGCAGCTAGAATCCACCTGCTAACCAGATCTGAAAGTGGCAAGTGATCTCTAATTTTATGAGGTCAACAAACCAGAAATGGCTATCTAAACATCAAGGGCTTATGACCAAGTTCTACACAAGCAGAAGGTCACTTTAGGCTCAAAATTAATATTTAAATACTTAAATCTTTCTCTGAATTCCAAAACATTCTGGGGCTTTTGTCAAACTCGGAGCTGCCAAGTGCTCACCTTGCCTGACACTCCAGAGCGTGTGGACCTAGAAAGCTGGATTTGGACTTTTGTGGCTTCAGATCCATCAGTCTATCTCTGAAGCAGCAAGCGTGGGCAATACCATCAGAAGATGCAAACACTGACATTCTGGGTTTACACCCATACCAGCTTGCTGACTTCAGTGTGGCTTGACAGGTGCAAATAAGAGAAGAGCTCTTGCTCTTCGTTTTTTCAGTTCATAAAGCTTTTTGTTCTTGTTGGTTTAGACCAAAAAAAAATATGCACATTTAGAGAAAGAAAAAAAACTTTAATATTTTTTGCTTTTTTCAACCATTACACAAATTACTTGATAAGCTGAAACTTTGTAATTAATAATTGATCTTTAGCATGCCTTTTTGCGCCTTAAAACATAATATTCGTGCTCACTTGTAATATTTTCTTTGATTTTTAAATACCTTGTTAACTTTGGTATCCCTGGCACTGAGTCTGACTAATTTTTTCCTGGTGACAATTTTTCCATAACATTAATTTGAATTTGTGAGGATGGTATAAACAAAGTAGAAAAGGCAAAGAGAGAGAGAGAAACCCCATTTTAATAGTAGCTGACAACTCCAAGCAAGATTAAATACTAATGCTGTTTGTCTGCTCACTTGAATATGAAATTCTCTGTTTGTGATGGTCCCTCTCTGGATGGCTAAACCCAGGAGGTGTGCAATTTGTGGAAGACAACTTGGGCAAATGCACAGATAGCACTTGCTGCAATTCTTCTTAGCCCTGAGACAAAGTAAATTCATTCTCAAGGGCCAGTGAGAGCTTCAAGTTTGCCCCCACTGAAGCTGAGCTATTGCTCTCTGTCTCTCTGGAAGAGCTAGGTTCAAGAAAGAGTAAGTGCAATAAATGATGCTACACATAGACTGGCATGACTCACAAAGATGGCATGCTAGCCCTCTTGCCAGCCTGAACAAGCAGCCTTGACGGATGGAGGAACAGGAGAGGAAGCACCACTTCTCATCGAGGTAGCTACACAAAAGCTTACAGGTACAAGACTGAAGCTAACCCATTAGCAGAGCATCTGACCTCTCCTTTAGCATTTATGGAAAACTTAAGGTTTGGGAGCAAGAGGTTAAGAGGTCTCTGTTCCTAATAGATCTTTCCCATCCCTCTTCTCAAAATCTGTGGAAATCTTCATATCCATAGCAGTTTTTCCTTTAACTAAATACAGTCAGGGGTGGGGGGGTGGGGGGGGTGGGGTGGGGGGGGGTGGTGGTAATGGTGGTGTGAAAAAAAAAGCTTTTACACAAAATCATGATGAACTTCACCAAAATGTGAGTTTCATGGTGTCCTGGTTTGAGCTGGGATAGAATTAATTTTCTTAGTAGCTGCTGCAGTGCTGTGTTTTGGGTTTAGTATGAGAATAATGTTGATAACACACTGTTTTAGTTGTTGCCAAGTAGTGCTTACTCTAAGTCAAGGACTCTTCAGCTTCCCATGCTGGGCCAGTGAGGAGATGCACAAGAAGCCGGGATGGAGTGAAGGCAGGACAGAGTAAGGCCAGGACAGCTGACCCGAACTAGCCAAAGGGCTGTTCCATGCCACAGAACATAGTGCTGGGTATATAAACAGGGTTAGGGGGGAGTTGGCTGGGAGGGGCCGATCGCAGCTCAGGGTCTGGCTGGGCATCAGCAAGCAGGGGGTGAGCAACTGTCTTGTGCATCACTTGGGGTTCTTGGGTTTTATTCCTCACTCTCTTTTTGTTATCACCCTTTTCATTACTACTACTACTATTATTATTATTATATTTTACTGTATTTCAATTATTAAACTTTTCTTATCTCAACCTACATATTCTACCTTTTTCTGATTCTCCTCCCTGTCCCACCGGGGTTGGCAGGGGGAGTGAGCAAGCGGCTGCGTGGTACTTAGTTGCCAGCTGGGGTTAAACCACAACACATGGGGAAAAGAAATGTTTCCTTTCATAAATCAAAAATGCTATTTAAACTGTCATTGTAGTAGTACTTGTTAAACTGGGGGAAGATACAGAAAATTCTCAAACATATTGATACAATTTAAAAACAAATAGGGCGAACAGACAGGGAACTGATTCATTTTTAACTTTCATAGAAAAACAACTTCAAAAACATTGTAGATGTTCATGAAAATAGATTTTCATTTACTATCAACTCTAGAGGAAAAAAATACTTACTCTCTTTTGAGTTTCACATAACCTACTAATCCACAACATATCAAACACAAAGAAACGGCAAAATACATTCATAAACATAACTGCCAATATGTATGTGTCTGAAAAGAGCTAGTAATTTAAGACTCTTAAGTGGAACTGTTCCCCAAAGAATGTTATTAAAAACTATTGCAAGAAAAATAATGTTAGTAAACAGCTTTATGATGAAATAATTGTGTGGAAGGCACTGTCACATAAGAACATGGACCTACAGCCAAGGACAATTGCTCTACTATGCTTAATTCATCTATGAAACACGAGGTGTCAGTTTTATGTGGTTTGGTTGAGATTAATGTGTGGGGTTTTTTTTAATTATTCCTACAAGGCTAATGGATTGTAATATATTTTGCCAGAGACTGCATTCCGTAGCACATATTTTATAAAGACGATGTACGATGTATTCAAGGCTTGCTTTCCCCATGCATCAATGAATCAACAAACATCTCCCTATTGTGTAAGAGATACTATTGTTCAGTTGTATTTAAGAAAAGATTATTTGCTCAGGGCATTGTAAAGTTATGGGAGGAGAAGGTGTACTAGCCAAGGAATCCTTTTGTGGCGATTCATAAAAACAGACAATCAGCAGACCAAAGATTTGCCATGGCACGGACATGTTCACAGGTCACTGGTTCAGAGCCTGCAGTGCACATCAAGTCATCTCCCACACAGAATACAATGCAGAACAGTAGCATTTTCAAAGCATGGAGTAGTTTGAAGGACAGAGGCCTTTTCTACTTCTATGGATAGGGAGCATAAGCCCTTGAATTAATATTGTTTAATGGCTGCATCATGCTGTACTTGTTTTGAATGAGTAGGAAGACCCAAAGAAAGGCTTGTAGCTCTTGTCTGAAATCTGTTTTGCTCTCAGGCCTCAGGGCTCTCAGTCATAATAATGAAAGCTGAACTGCACATCGTGCCAGGCTGCCAGCCCTTCCACTACCATGGCACAGGTAGTGGATGTACCTGCAGTACCTGGTTTTGCTCTGACCTGTACAGCAGGGCTGACCCCCTGGAAACCCAGCAGCCTGCAGGTGAGATAGCAACGTCTAGGAGGAAATGCACCATAGAGCTTTCTTCCAAACCTGATCTGTATGTCTTCAAGCAGATCATCACAACTGACTGACTTCCACAAATGAAGATGGCATCTGCCCAGCATGTGCATCACCTGTGACTGTGCACTCTATTCACCCTGAAGCTGCCAGCCTCACAGGGGTACAGGCCATGGGGACCACACATGGGGGCTCAGGAGCACATTTCCCAACTTAGCTTCACCTCTGAAGGAGACACCCTTGACAACCTAACCACCTACTTCTTCTCCAGCAGCATGTTGCCCCTCCCTCCTTCCAGTGGTCTCTGTCTGCACTTGCTCCCTTAAAATGGACAATGGACTATGTTGGCTTGAACTAGACATGCAGGTAAAATACTGCAGCAGATTCACCCAGCTACATTTGATGTAAGCTTCTTAGCCCTCCTTACTTCAGCACTACCCTATTTCAGCCTTCTTTGCTCAAAGGGAGCACTGGAAGGAAGAGCGGGCCATGTCGTCGCTATTCTGGTGGCAGGGGATGCAGAAAACATATCAATAAATAAATGGTAATGAGCACAGATTGCCTGTAAAAAGGACCATGCAATGGCAACAGGCTGCCCAGCAATCAGACTCCTCCCTACAGGAGGGCAGTCTTTTTGGGGGGAAGAGAAAGACATAGACCTGCAAGACTGGCCATGCACAAGGGAACGCAGGGTCCTGCTGACCCCAGAGAGCCCCTACTAAGCTGTGGGGCACGCTCTACCTCCACACTAGCCTTCTCCATGTGGATAGCATGGTAGAAAGGTATTCCATACTGGGATAGTCTTTTAAAAATGTAAATCACTTTTCTCTCTGAAAGTAGTATCAATGCTATTGTGTAATACAGAGGAAGAAAGAAAAAAATTTTTTTTCTTTTCCACTAAACAGGCTTTCACACCACCTACAACCCAGGATTAAACTTCAGAGGCAGTTACACAAAGAAAATAATTTCTGTAAAGAAATCAGTCAATCATTTGTCAAGTGTGGGTTCAGCACCTCTGAAAACCAGGCCGTTTCTCAGGTACATGAAGATATGAGATCTTTATTTAAACCACCCCCAACCTGTTTCACTCAAGTCTCAGAAAACTGTGACCTAAATGCCTTAAAAGAGCTTGAATTTCAATACTAGACTCTCTGGGGCTGAGACTACCACTCAGCATCGTCAGCTCACCTTTCCTTTCAAAGTCTGCGTGAAAAGGGAAATCCCATTGTCCGTGCACAAGCCAGCCAGCTCTCACTGTATCAACTGCACCAGGGGCTATGGGGGTTACTGTTACCTACAGCCATCTTACGGCCGCAGCACTGGAAGTTACAGCTTTCAGGAATCGGAACACTCAGAAAGAAGACCTTTGACATACTACCCTCCACCCTTCAGTTTCATTAACCTTCTCCTTTTTTATGTACTTTAAAGCCCTTTGTTAAAATTAACTGTCTATAACAAAGTGATCCAAAGTAAAGCTGGTTCAAGTTATTTATAAACTTTTAGGACTCTACTATTTTATAGGCATGGTCAGAGCTCCTGAACAGTCAGGCCCCACTTTCATCTATATTTTGTTATTCTTTTATTGTATGTACACAAGCAGAGTAGGCGGGACTGATCCATCAGCCCCTGCAGTCCACTGTGGGTAACTGAAGATAATATCACCTTACCTGGAATAACTTCAGTCCTTCCCCATAAAGACATTCTAACTCTTAAATGCTTAATGGTACACCAAGGCCAACAATCCAGGGAAATAATTTTATGGTTGAGACCAAAGGATCGAATCAAAGCATTTTACCAATTTGAATACACATTATTTAGAAATCTCTGCTGCACCAGATAGTCTCAAGGCAGGGAGGGGGTTATAAAGCCAGTGGTAGCACTGGTGCCATCATCACCACTTTATTCTAAAGCATAGCTCCAGCTCACAGTTGGTGCAGGGTCAGGCCACCTGCCCAAGCATGGGAAGCAGCAGCACGCTGCTCTGAGCATGGCGAAGGAGCTCCACAGCTGCCCTTGCAGAGATTCGCCCTCACTCACCAAACGGTGCAAAGGAACCGACCGTCAGCTGCAAAAGCAGCTCTGGAAAACACCTGCAAATCCCCTCCCAGGGCAAGCACAACCCCTTCAGGTGGCTTTGCAGCTCATCTACTCTCCCAGCAGAGACTGGAGTCCAAGCAGAAACCAACCACCGTACGTGAATCACATCCCAAACCTCCACTCTAACACATGTGGGAAAACCTGTGCCCACAGAGGATGCTGCCCTGCCCTCAGGCTCTGTACCTGTTGCTTGACTGGGGCTGCATCCAGGAGAGACGGCCTTTCAGCAGGTGCGTAAGCTGCCTGACATCAGAGGGACTGCAGCAGATGGTGATGTGCTCTGCTTCATCCCCGCACGCAAAAACATTTTTATTATCAGGCACAGAGTGTTTGGAGGCTCAATATCTGCTGCTCTTTGCTCACGACCGCTGACAGAGGTATCACTGGAGGGCTGTGATTTACCAACTTTATATTTATTTACCTTTCTGTCTCAAGAAGAGTGGCAATTTGCCAGATTTGGAAGTGCTTAATCAGATCTGATGGGCAGATTAATTAGTGCAGGTCACAGCACTAGGTTGCCTTCCAGGAACATTACGTTTTTTATTTTTTTTTTTTGTCAAGGTAAACCAGGAGGAGGTCAATGCCACCAGCATGTTTTACATTTTACTGGTTTAAGTCTTCGTGGTTTTATTTCATTTCCTCTGAGTAAATTAAGTTTGCTTTTATTTCTGCCATGACAATATACTCCAAATAAAATGGTGCAGGCACACACAAAAACTGCAATGCAGAAAGACAAAAATCTTATTCATCCTCCCATACTGTCCATAATAATCCTCTTCTCCATACCCCCCATGGTTACTGCCCCTCCAGTATGACCCTCTTGATATCTTTCCATCTTTGAAAAAATGTATTTTGGAGCATGGAGCATTTTCATACACATACATTTATATATATATACAGACATCTATTTCTCTACATACATAAATATATAAGTACACAGAGAGAAAGAGGTAGACGCTGTATTTCCCTAACCTTTATACCAGATTGAGCAATTATAAACTCAGCTGGATTATTCTTAATTTGCACCAGCCTGACCAAAATTTGAATGTGGCCAATTATGTATAGACTGACAAAGCAGAGAACATCGAGATTAATTTTTTATGGCTACAGAATCATTTGCACTCCATAACCTTGGAAGCGACATGCTGCCAGTAATCAGGGACACACATTGTTGTCATGCCACCATGGTAAACGTGAAAGGATCTTTTGCATCTGTCACACGGCAGAAGGTAGGAGTGGCATATGGAGCACCAAAACTCTCCAGGACACCATCGGAATGACGCTACTTTTGAACAAAGCGGGGGGGGGCGGGGTGGGTGGGTGGAATTCCCAATTTTTCTCCTTACAAGAAGGTATTATTTTGGAAGAGCAAAGGAGGGCACGGTCAGCATGGCGACCATGCGTGGTCACAGTGCTAGCAGTCCAGCACCTGGCTTGAGAAGAGCCCTCAGCACCTACCACGGGGTTGCAGAGGACAGGATTTGGCCCTTGTCATTTCCCTAATACAAAGCACTGCTGCGAAAAAAATGTTAATTTACAACTTCTGGGGACTTCGCAGTAGCCAGCAGCCCTGAGCCATATCCAGACAACCAAACAAGATACTGTGAGGTGAATGGATCCAGCAGCTTACGATGAAGATTCTCTGTTCTAACTTCCTCTAAATATGCTTATTTTCCTTTCCTCTAGCACTCAGATTTACCACAGCACTAAGAGGAGAAAGAAACCGTCTCCAACACTGTCAAGTGTCCAAGCCCATGCACCTGCACAGGGTTTTGCAAGTAGATGTGAGCTGCATCCACCTGTGCCCAAAGCCTTGCAGAACTGACTCCGCCATAAGCAGCCTGGCAGCAGCTCCTGGCTGCCCCAGGCAGGAAGGTTCGCTTACAAGAGAGGAAAAGCATTTGCAAACTCTTGCCCAGTGAAGAGAGAGTCTGGGTAGGACTCCACACAGCAGTAAAGCTAAGCTGTTTAGGAAGGATATAAATGGATTGAGGGTTTTTTCTTCCTCTTTTTTAAATGTACCCTTTCTCCCACACATGTATCCTGAGAAAAAGAAATAAAAAGCCTTCCCCAAAAAGAATGACCATAGCTCTAGAACCAAACCCCTATTCAATAAAACAAGCAGAGAATGTTTTTGCATTTCCCTATTTACTCTGACTCATTTTATTAAGTTGAAGATGATAATTTTTATGCACATTTATGACCACATTTCCAATACACGTGGCACCCTATAAAATCTACCACTGCTGCACCCCACCCAGGGCTACACTCCAGCTTCTCATGCATTCTGTGCTTACTGCAATGAGGCACAGCACTACCACTGCAGGTCAGGCTGTGTCAATGTTTCCATTCAAATCTTTTCTTGGATGGATGTCCCAGGACATGGCTTTGAGTTTAGCTGGGTTTTGTCTCACACACTGAGGCAAATTCACTTCCCTCAACGTTATTTAAGAAACTGAAAAATAAAAAAACAACAAAGAAATCAACAAAAACATAATGTCTTATTTTGATTAAATGAAGAGGAAGGAGTGGAAAAGGACAACCCCTGCCTTTTTTTGAAGACATATTTGTCTTTAATTCTCTCTAAGGGTCCCACTGTAGCAGGACAGGCGGTTACAAGATGCTAACTTTTCTCCAATAACATCCCTCGTGCATGTTTAGTTTCCCACTGCTAAAGCGGGTGGCACAGTTCATGCCAGGGCCACCTCCCCTTTTTGCAACAGCTATTTATAACCACAAAACTTGCACCTGTAATTCTGAAAGCCACATTTGAACTGTGGTCAAAAGTCAAGTATCCTGTCTGTTATGGCCTTTGTGTGCAGCCAAGTCACAGCATAGGCAGCCCATCCTCATCGTTTTCTCAACAGAAAGAAAAAAAAAAAATCATATGTACAACTATGTGCTCTGCCCCATACAAAGAAAAGCAAGTTCTCAGCTATTTTCAGTGACAGTGAAGTTTCTTAGTTTTCTGGTTAGGAGGGAAACCTTCCAAGCAGGGATGTAAGGCCAGACTGCTGGCTCGAGCTGCTGGAATGCTCCAACAATAGTGAGGAGAGATTTAAGATGCTGCCTTTAATCAAAAGGGAGTGTTTAGGCTGCAGTTTAATGATGACAATGTGAATGTCAACATTGTTAACAGTTTCACTGCTGATCTGATTAGCAGGAAAACCCAGCTAGGCCAGGGTTGTGGGTAATTTGAGTACTTTCCCACCCCTTCACACCCACTCCATCACTTGACTCTAACTTAAAAGAACTGTTAACTTTTATGTAAGCCAGATATTTCATAGGCTCATTCCTTCCTCTGGAATGGCAGCAGCTGTTATGTATTTATTTTCAAATAAAAAAAAAAAAATAGCTTAAGCAGTCACATCCATATTGAGTTTTTCTGGGCAGGGCCCATCTTTATGTTCTGTGCTTGTACAGCATCTAATTCAATCTGGATAATAATAATAAGTAACAACTGTTTAATAATTGCTGTAGCATGAACTGACACAATGGTCTACTTCAGATGAGCCTAAATACATTTCCAGACCCAAACACCGGTTTCTTACCACTGCATGAGCACACCCCATAGCTCTTTGTCACTGTTACAGATCTGACTCCACATGGCATACTCTTATGTGAATTTTATTTAAAGAATAACTCCATTCCCAGTACAAGCCGTATTACCAGAGCAGGCTCCAGTCTACCAGAGGTGGCTCTTTACCTTTACCAGGCCAAGCTGCCTATTTTAAAATTAATTCACACTCTCCACAAATCCATAGCTACATCACTATATAGCAACTCACTAAATCAACTGTTGGGGTTATATTGCTAAGTTACAGAGGAGAAACCCTGCATCTCACAAAGAGATCACCATTCCAGAGCTTCAGAAGCTAGGTCTCTGTTTCTTTCACAGCTGCAGCTCGCAGATGTGGTGGTTTAGAGGAGTAATGCACAAGGAGCAAATCCACTTTCCACCTTCACTGACACTTCAAGAGTTCAATGTACCCAGAGAACTGGTACTGTGCCAAACTCAGCTGCCAGGATAAGCTGGACTTCCACTTAAGCAACTGATGAGTTTTCACAGACAACATCAAATCTGACCAATGTTTTTGTTTTGACCTCTAATAAAGAAGGCAAGAACAGCCCTTCTGACTGATGTCTTGCACAGGACAAACTCTTTGCCTGCTTCAAGGTCCATGCTTTTTGTTTTCAGTGTTCTGTGATAACAATTCCTACTGACATTAGTGCAAATCATGCATGAATCAGAGGAAGTGTTTTTAAAGCTACATTTTCTTATGGAGGCAATTCCTTGGTACAAGAGAGTGACTCATGCCTGGTCAACAAGCAAAGTGCCTTAAATGCTTCCAAACATACATACACACATGTGTATGTACGATAAATAATATTAAAATCAAGAATGAAAGTACATGTCGGTAATTTACAAATAAAAACATTACAAGGATGTTACAAACTTTAGTCCAGAAAGTATTGTGGAGATCAGCAACTACAGCTGCCTGTTCCATCAGCCATTACAAGGGGCATTCCAATATCTCCACCTGCTGTGGGTCATAAACCACCCTGCAACAAACTTAAAATTATGTAGCAGAAAGACTAATCCCCCTAACTATAACAAGCCCTAAAAGAGAAAAAGAATTTAATTCCCTGTATGGGTACTAGATAAACTCAGGTCCTACTTTACAGAAAGTACAAAAAATTAAAATTTAACCCAGGTGAAAAATCCTGTCCTGGCCCCAAACCAGCAATTATTATAGTACTTTGAGTGTGTGAGCATTAACTGAACACATGAGCATTTGGTACTGCTTGCAGGAGTTCACAGACTCAGCAACCACAGAGTTAAAATGGCAAATGAAAGTAAGCCAGGCCTCAAAAAACTCTGGGCATACCCTACTCCAACACAGAACTGTAAAGCTGTCCAGTCCTCATGCCAGGCAATAACTGTACAACTAGTAGTTGTGATCTCTCAGTAGGTGAGTATCGGATTTAAAGATCTATCTATTAGCTCGGTGTTCCTTAGGATTTTATTGCTTGATCCCCTCCTCTTCATTTTTTGCCCTGAAGCAACCAGATCTGTTTCATTTGCATGCTTCTGTGTCTCAGAAGACTACACATTCTGAACTCTATCTACACAGAAAAGTTGGCAAAGATTTTAAGCAGGAGGGAAACATCCAGAAGACAACAACCAGCAACATACCGACTCAGAGCACAAATCTAAGGGTAACCTCATGGCTGTAGGACTCTCAGCTCATGTTCACTAAGCAAGAACATGAAGTCTTCCATGAACAACTAATCTCAAAATAAATTATCTGAAAACCACCTTAGCAACTGGACCAGCTTCTCTTTGTAACTGTCTTGAAACCAAGAGCTTCATCCCAGATGCAAGTGAGTCAAAAGGATAACATCAGCCTAGCCAGGCTTCCAGGCAGGGCAATCATCCCCTGCCCATTGTCGTGGGAAAAAAAAGTTTTACCAGCGTGCCTGGGGCCACAGGCTTAGTCACCCTCGTGTGCAGCACACTGCATGGCATCTAAATGCTCTTTTGCCAGGGTGGCTTTGCCTTGTTAGCCAAGGGCAAAGGACACATTCAAAAAGTCATGGCTTGTCTAGTAGCAGATTTACTCCTTCTTTTCCTGTTTTACATAAGTTGCATTACTGAATTGCGTTAGCAAGGCTGGCATTGCCCCAGTTGAGAACCGCCACAATCTCAGCATCCAGTAGCTTTAAGGCTGCCTCACTCCTTCCCACAATACTTCGCCCTACCCTGTTCCAAGGAAGCAAGCAACATCCCTGTAAACCTTCCAGATGCTGGCAGCCACAGGCCACAGAGCATTTCAACAAGAGCTGGGTAAAAATCTCCTAACAGGAGATTTGTAGAGGTACAATGTCCCTCTGTACTTCTGTCCCAGTGCTGGTCCTAAACTGAGGTGGGGCAACAGCTGCTGCATTCCCAGTGCCACAGCTCCTCTGGGCAACAGCTGAACAGTTTGGAAGGTACCGTAGTTCTCAACAGATCCATACCAGGAATTAGGTAACAGTCATCATCAACATACCACCATCATGAGAGTTTCTTCAATACAGCCAACACTGACCATCCAACAATACAGACAGTTTCAAGCATTTGCTCTGATCCACTAGTGTCACCCAGAACAGAATGATGGATGGTGATTTAGCAAGGAACCTGTTTTTGATTAGTTTTAACAAACTACTGAATTCACTTATAAAACTCATTAAATTTATCCTATACCCTACGAAAAACAGGACATTTAGAAGGAGCTTCTATTTTCATAGAAAAAACAAATGTTCACCATCTTGGTGTGATGCAGAAAAGGGCTGAGGCTGTGCCACTGGCCCCCCAGCACCTGTTGCAGCAGGTACCCCATTGAAAAGAGCGTAACTGAGAACTGAAAAATCAAGGAAGACAAGGACAGCTTCCACTGGCATTAGAAAGCGAGTGTCCATTATCCATATTAAACTAACGTGATTTAGGAGATGAACTCAGGAAAACCTGCCTACCAAGCAACTCGGACAAGCTTACCACGTTCAACATGCATGGGACATTAATTTAATAGGTAATAAACTACAGTAAATTAAATACATAGTTTTCTTATTACCAAGTTTGTGCTAAAGCATTACCCTCCCCATCATTATCATCAGCAGGACATCTATCATTATTTAGTAGTAGCACAATCTATATCAGTGAAAAGGCAAACAAAAGCCAAAAGGTACATCTCTCACTTAATGGGAAGACTGCTGCTGTGGGAGGAATGGGGCACTTGAGGTGCAGGAGTGATCAGACTGTCAATAATGTACCAGCGGAGATGACAACAGCACTGGTAGGTAGGCACTACTCCTGTTGCCAATGGATGCTATTTACGAAGTGGAGCTTCCTCCCAGGGAGTTATGACAAAATGCTTTTCCACTGGGAAATTGGATGAGAGTATTTCCTCCTCTTAAATACAGCGAAGAGTTGTTAAATGGCACGATTGTTTCTGGTGACCTAGACGCGACTAAAACCAGTGTCTAGGAAACAAGCTGATCTGCGGCACTTCACCAACCTCCAGAAGTACCAATCCTTCCTTAAAAAGAAATCACAAAATAAGGAGGAATTTAAATGACATAACAGCAAGAAACTGAAAGCACAGCAATTCAGACATCGGATGGAACAAGCCCATACAGACACTCAGACTTTTCCAAATAGCTCAGCAAATAAAATTAACTTTTGTCTAGGGTATGCTGGCGATGAACTTGAGCAGCCACTTGCTGTTCAGCTAGACGTTCAAACCTGCCCAGGGACTAGGGTGAGCTTCCTCCATGCCTGTGATCTTCCAGAGGACCAGGGAGAAAATACACACACAGGAGTCACTCACGGCGGTACAGTGCATCATAATGAAGATCAAGGACATCCTGATTACAGCAGCAAAGTGATACTGAACATCTGTTAACGGTAGAGAAGGTACTTCAAAGAATGAGGACAGCTGGACTTCACATAAAATGAAATCACTAAGTGTTTATGTGTGAGGCTGCAACTGGGGCATGCAGGCTTCTGATAGCTGGACCAGAAATGGATCCACACTGCCATGGACAAGGTGACTCTGCAGGGAGAGCAGCACAAACTCTTTTCACATCAGGCCTACTACAAACACCCAGCTGCTCTGCTCTACCCAGGGGTGCGCTTTCTGGGGCATCAACATCCGCCAGGATGGTGCTTAAATTTTCCCCATTTCCACTTTCTGTGGTGCTAACTTGGTCGCTTTCCCTCCTTCCTCCTTGTTCACGAAAAATTGTGCAGCCTGGGGATCAACTGAATTTCTGTATTTGACACTGCATGTAGCTGGAAATAAATTCACACCTTCCTCTACTCCCTTCGCAAGCCTCAGAAAAATTTGGATTTTCTTATAGATTAAAAACTATTTTCACTTCAGCTTAGCACTAATTAAATCATTCATAACTATATTGCTACATCCTTTTCTTTCAGAAATATAGGGGAAAAAAACCAAAAACCCTAAGGCAGACCAGACCTCAACATTTACATTTCATGAAAAAATTTGATCTGATTTTGGAATTTGGCTTTGTTGTCAGTCAGAAATAAAATATAAAAATAAAAACAATTTCTGTGTCTAACATTGCTGTTGATGATTTCAAAATATTTTGTCTCAAAAGTGGCAAAACAAATAACAAATTTTCAGTGTTTCCTGTAAAGTAGATTTAAACTCTATGTGCATTTATGAGCCAACCTTATTGAGAATGAACAGGTAGAAGAAGGGTGTTGAGAGATGAAAGGACAATACAAGAAATTGTACAAAATACTGAAAATGGGACAAAATTGTTCATAATTAAACACCCCAATTTACCACTAGTTTTTCTAGAAACTTTAGATTAAACATTTGATCAAAAGTGACAATTTTACACAGAAAAAAAAATGGGTTTGACAAAAGCACATTTTTGAGTTTTCTAAACAATTCTCTGAAAGCCTGTTATTTTGACACTGTCAAAATAAAATTGTTTTGCCAAGCATGGGGGGAATAAAAAAAAAAATCACCATTTTTTCATCTCACAAATATCAACAATTTACCTGCTCTCATGACCATGAAATGTTTTGATTTCAATGGAACTGCACTATGGAAAAATTATGGAAAAATATAGACCACCTCTAGCTGAAATGCCCAGATGTGCCGCTAGCCTCTACTTCCCAGCTAGCCCAGCACAGTCAGCTTGGACCCTGGCTGTCCTCCCTGACACACCACAGAAGCAAGCTTAACACTGTACAAATGAGCTAGTTTTCTAACTTCTCTGTTGCTGCTTATAGCACTGCTGTTGACGCCAGCTCCAGTGCCGTTTTCTCTAAATCTTCCCCTTCTGTCTTCCTAAATATTCTCCCTTGGGGAAAAAGAAAATAAATCTAACTGATCTTTATTCCAAAAAAGATACAGCGTTTCCTTATTTAAGCCATTTTTTGCCAAACTATAAGATCTTTTGTATGTGGCAGTTCTCTATTAGCTGAAATAAAAAAGATTATTGACGAGGATATACAGTGAGGAAAGGAGAAAAATAATTACATTTACTGAAAGTAAGTGAGTGATAAGCACTGAGCACTTGCAAGTTTAAAGCAGGACAGATTCACATGCAAATAAACTGGCAAAATTTATTCTGAAAAATGGCAGCCTCCAGCCCCCAGCATGCTTGCTGAGGCTTTCAGTGCCTGTGCACTCCCTGGCCTGTGTACTCCAGCACAGCCAGCAGCTTGGGCTGGAGCGTGTGGCTGAACGATGGTGTTTGCCAGGAAGTTGTGGGGAGCTACGCTGCTACGCAGAGCCCTCCCTCTCACCCATGTGCAGCTACGGCAATGCGCTACAAATTGCATTAAAGCCTTTTGTCTGGTTGCTCTCCTCCAGAGCAACTGTAGCTGCCTCCCCATTCCAGCTCAGGAGCTGGAAGTGATCAGAAGTGATTATAACTTCCTCTAGAAACTTAACTCTCTGACTTTCTGATTTTTAACACCCAAATGGAACACAAATTCATATTACAAGAGTAGCAGAGATTAAATAAGGCAGAATTCATTAATGTGCCAAAAATATGTGCCAATGTGTCTCCAACTAGTTAAAAGACAAATACACAGATTGATTTTTTTTTTCTTCCCAGTACATCCCACATTGCCTATTTCCTAAAACCTTCTGTCAAATGCATAATCGACTGCTATGTCTTCAAAAATAGCACTTTTTGTAATCATTCATCTCGATATTTGGGAGTAGATGTTGCACTGTCTGTCATGCCCATGCAAGACTGGGACACAGAAAGCAACTCTGCTGACAGTCTGGGCAGGCACCTTGTGCTACCATACCCTGCGCGGGACAGGGCAGCAGGTGGGAAAAGCTGGCCAAGGGGACGTGGCAGAAGGGGCAGCCTTATACCAAAGGCTATGCTGGCCGCAGAGTGGGCGTCTGCAGCCTCCGGTTCCTGACTTCTTGTGAGTTCACACATCTTCTCAGGTCTAGATACCTACAAACAATTCCCCAGAAGCCCTGGAGGCTGGTAGGGCAGATACAAAGGAAAAACACCCCATGCAGAACAACTTATTTCCCAGAGGAAAAACCAAGCAGAATGAACTTTCCATTATAGCTGCCAAAAGAGCGTACCAATTTTCCTGCAGAATATTTTAACACACTAGTTTGCAAATCCAGTCAGGTTGTCATTACTAGGCAAGGTTTCTCTGAACAGACAATCAGTACAATACTATCTCCTATATAGCCAGCAAAGCATCCCCACTGTAAGGAACAACAGCTTTCAATTTTGCACAGAAAAAAAACAACCCACACTAGCCTGTTTTACTTGTGAGTTCAATAAAATAGAAATTCTCCTGTGCAAGGAGAGCCATGCAAAGGCAAATCCAGAACAGGATCTCCCAGTACTCTTTCAACAGCATTTGCCCAAGCCCAGTCTTGCCCTCCCCTGGTGTCCCACAGTTTCTAAAGCTATTGCTGCAGGTCATTTGCAGGCTTGTATCATCTCTTCTGGTGCCTAAGCTGAGGGGTGATTCCCTGCTCTGCTCCACGGCACAGCACAGCCCCTCTTTCTGGCAAAAAGATTTGACTCTAGCTCTTCAGAGCAGACACGCTTCTGGACTGTGTGTTTTTATGTAAAATGAGAAAAGCTGTGTTTAGGAACTACCTACAATCCAGAAGGACCAGAAATGCACAGAGATAACCCAGAGCATGAGGTGAGCAAGAAAATCCTCCTATTACAGTAGCTAGCAACTAGCTGTGATTTTTCTTTTCTTCTTTAGTGCTGTAAGAATTTACTGTAGATTTTATACTGCTACCTCAGGGGAGCCGCTTATTGTATCTCATTTCCATTTTTACATTGAAAATGTGGATTGTAACGTTTACTACGTTATATGTGGAGTTTAAACTCAGAGCCATTAGACTCTTACAACTCTACTAATGCCATTTTTATAGGTGTTGGCTACAATCCTAGTTTACCATTTCATCAAAGAAATAGATGCAGCTCCCAGTAGTGACCAAGATTTGTGATTTAAATAAATGGGGCTTGGGAAGTCTCCCAACGAGTTTTCTTCTAAAAAAAAGAACAACAGTTAACAGAAAGAGATCTTTCCAAAAGTGATTGGTAGGAACAATGCTGCTAAAGCATAAATTACAAGGTGCTAGGAAGCATAACAGAACTGCTCCCACTTGTTTTTAAGCAGTCAAAGAAACACTTAGCTGAAAACAAAAGAAGTAAGTTGAAGGCCAGAAAGAAGAGATCATGATTTCTTGAGTTTGGCTTGCTAACATTGGGAGTAATTACATAGCAACATTAAGGAGGTTTTGCACATCTGTTCTCAAGGATCAGGGCAAAATAATCATGTCCCAGGGCCAGTTACTCCTTTGGAACAAGCCAGGTTGGTTTCACGCCTTTCTGAGCTGTAGCAGGCTAAGCCAGTGGGGCTGTCCACTTGCCTCTTGGCTCCATCCTGCTTGCTTGCCATTGAAAATATGAGAAATATGAGACCCAAGCCAGCCTCCCTTCACTGGAGCTGGCTGCAGGGATGACTGCAGGCCCTGCCTTGGGGTGCAGGGCACAGCCACCTGCAATGTCTCTTTTGCCTGCACCTTACTGCAAAAGGGGAGGTGTAAAACAAAGTTCAGAGGCCACCATGCTAACACAGCCCAGCTGCGTGTTCTGGCCCACCCCAGGTCCACACCAAGCTTTCCCTGCAAATCTCCAGATCCTCCTCCCTGAAGCACTGAGCTCCTTTCCTTTCCCACAGTGCTTCCTCTCTGTGCCCAGTGGCCCAGCCAGTGATGGGGAAAAGGAACACCTCTCGCAGCATGCTCATATTTAAAGGTGTTCATTCTTCTCTCTTAAGCAGCCTCTACCATCAGTTTAGGATTGAGTGCTTGGGAGAATGGGTAGGCAATATTAATGAACTCTAGGCTGCAAATCCTTGTGATGTCTAGCAACAGAGAGAGGAAGAGGCTTGTTCCAAGGAGAATTTCTAAAGCACAGAACAGAACATATTTGAATGACCAAATCCATATTTTATTTTTAAATTGGGTTTATGAACCAGAACATTTAACCGTAACAGTTTCCATAATACATCAAGCTAGATAAATAGAAGGGTAAGCTGTTAGATCCACCTATGGAGATGAAAATGGCTCACAATTTAGGTTTAAAGGCAGGAAGGGCACAGGCGTGCCAAGAGATAATTAAGCTTACTTGATCTTTAAAAGAATGACTGCAGTAAGTCCATCCATGAGCATACTCTTGAAAAGCATATAGGCACACTGTTAAGTCATACTGTATGACCCTGCATGGCCCTAAACTGCAAATACTGTCATCAAAAAAGAGCAGAAGCTAGTGTCACTCTGGAGTGCAACTCTACTTCCACTGTTAGTAAACAGGTTTGAACCATGTTGCTGGCAGCGCCAACCCCCCTGCCTGAGAAAAAGAGCAATGAAGCAGCCTGCAGATCCTGAAAGAAGAGAAGCAGAAAGCAGAGGCAGAAACATTTGGGCAGCGTTGAAGCCTGAGGCACAGCTTCAGCTCCAAATGCCACATACAATCAGGCAGCTGTGGCTGAGCCAGGGCTGGGTAAGCCCAGCACAGCCACCGCTTTCCAGGCAGCCAAGTGTGGGCAAGCACACCCATTTCCTATTAGGCCTGCACCCACACAGTGTCTATTTCCATTCTGCATCCAGCACTGCATCACAAGCTGGATTTCAAAACCATGGACTTCTTTCCTCCCTCCCCGTGCCCCTTTCCCAGAGCAGGGTTTACCCAATCCTCTAACTTTTACCATGTCAGGTTGTTTTTGTGGTGCCCCATGCCTCCGCCGCCGCCCCCCCCCCCCCCCCCAGTTAAAAATAGCAATATAAACAAGATTTAGTTTAATAAAGCCTGTGGCTTGTAAACACATTTTTCTTCAAAGCATACACAGGTCCCTCTGAAGGAGGAGCAGGTTCAACGCCAGTAGAAGATGCTGCCTTCTGAGCA
Organism: Falco biarmicus; assembly: GCF_023638135.1. Lineage (NCBI taxonomy): Eukaryota > Metazoa > Chordata > Aves > Falconiformes > Falconidae > Falco > Falco biarmicus. The sequence continues at coordinate 1,894,430 of NC_079295.1, read as the reverse complement.
GGGTTCAGCAGAGGCTGTTGCATTTAATTGCTGAACTGATCCTTGCATGTGCCCCAGCAAGTGAGCACACCTGCCCCAAAAAGGCAATATATATCACTCAGAGCAGCAGCTGACAAGGAGAAGGGCTATGGGAGGCCTGTCACCCACAATTTGCCTACAAGACCACCATCACCCTCCCAGGCTTATTAAGACCCATCCAAAGGTTGCCCTGGGCCTCTTTTTCTTTCTGTTTTTTCCCCCGGAAACACTGCAAAAGTCTTTTGGGGTTTACTTACTCTTTTTCCCTCTATTTAATCTATTTAATGGAAAAATATCGCCATTCCCTAAAATAACAGCTGGTACAGTCATGTATGCAAGTATGTATGTATGTAACCGGATCACTTCCTTAGACCTGCCTGACTTTCCAGCCAGTCATGTAGACTCGGCGGGAGGAACCCCCACCTTGGCAGAGGTCTGTGCTACTGCCAGGCTACTGGCAAGCAGAGGCAATTGCACAATCAGCCTGCTGGGGTGGCAGCTCCCTTTCCCTTGCATTCAAGCATATGATCAGAAAAGTGCTGAACATCTCCTTGGCCTTTCCTTCATCCTCACAAAAGAGGTCTCCGTCCAAGCCCTGGCACAGCTGCCTCTCCCCAGGAGGGTTTTGGGCAGGAAAAGCACAGCCTTTCAACCTGCGCACTCTGGACTGGCTTTGGGCAGTGTGGCATAGTCTCCTGCTTGAACCACCATCTCGCAACTCAGATGGAAAGCAACAGGCTCCTGTAGGGAACACCACTACAGACTGAGCTTTTCTAGCCACCAAGCACAGCACAAGCCTTTTGGCTCCCCTCTGAGCTGACCTTGAAGCATTTTACCTTGTCTGTAGGCAAAAATGAAGGATAACGCTACACAGCTATAAGAAAGAGTGATAAAAGTGAATAAGCCATTGTTTCCACCGCTGCTACTTTCTCTGGAACTGCACCAGTGCTAGAACAAAGATGAAAAACTGTCCAAGTTTTAAACAAAAGCCTGAGAAGCAATTGGGGCCAGCAGTCCAGGAGCAGCTGCCAGTGGAGGAAAATGCTTGGCCTGGAGCCACGAGCTGTGACCCTGCAGTTAAGGTGAGCCCATGGTGCAGTTTGAGGCTGCAGGGGGCAGCCAGGAAGGCAGCAGCATGAGAGGGAAACACAGATGTGAAGAGTAAAGCAGAGACACTCTGTGCTGAGAGGAGAGAGACTTGAGCCTCAGAGAATGAGTGAGGTCTTCCTGTAAATCCTTCATCTGTCACTTTCCAGCTGAACTTGGGAATCCACTTTCAACAGCCAGCACGAGCAACTACTGCCCTGTTCAAAGTCTTTCCTTCCTAAGGGTAGGAGAGACACACAGCAGAAAGGTAGGGGCTCTCTGCCCAAGCAAGGACCACTCCAGGCCTGGCCCACCCATCCCAGCAGCAGCAGCAGGCTTCAGCTCATGCCCACTCAGTGCAGAAAGCAGTAACTGCACCAGCATGGGCTGCCACGTGCTCCAAGGTAGGTCCTGTCAATCTCTCAGTGCTTACATGTCTGCACTTCAAACCGGTCGCAGAGGAAATGTTTCATGACAGCCATCAAAAGTGCTGTGATTATACTGAAGACTTCAGGACACTGTCAGATTTTTACTTGAAAAGTTAATAAATGGGCTTTTTAGTATCTACCTTTTCTTTGAGAAAGTAAACCAGCAAAGAATAGGAGGGTTTTATCTTTCAAAGTTGAAGAATAGCAGTGAAGAATTTCAACATTCTAACCTAAAGAAGTTCCTGCTTTCCCCTCCTTCCTGCTTTGGGCAAAAAATATTTTCACAGGAAATTGTTAAAAGTTTACAAAAAAACTGCAGAAATGTGTAAACATGTTGATACTCAGGTTGATCCTGGCAGAGATGTCGGTGTCATGTTCTAGGTTCCCAGCCCTACTTCACAACTGGTATCTGCTTGTGCCCAAATTGCTATGCTTTGTCCATTGCTGCCTCTCCACAGATCTCACCTCTGCTCTTTTCTGCATCCTCTCAGTCACACTACCGCTGCTAGCTCTTTCTCTGCTGACACTGTCCCAGTAACAGACCTTCTGGCTAAGGAGACACATTCAACTGCAGGAGCTAAGGCTGTCCCTGCCTGCAAAATAATTCAGCAGATCTTGACTTTTCCTGTCCTGTCAAAACCAGCATTCCCTGACTGTGGCAACAGTCTTGGGCCCTAGGAGCCAGAAAACCAGAAGCAGTTTCCACTTCTGGTATGCAATGCTGGGAGGACTGAGAGGACTTCCTCAGAAGTGGAAGTAACCCCTCTGTTTCCACTCTGATAAATTTCTTCTGCATATGTTTCTCTGCACAGTTGGTGGTTGATTTTTGGGGTATTTTTTCAGGTTGGGTTGTTTGGTCTTTTTTGTAAGGTCCATGCCCCCCTCCCCCCTCCCCCCCCCCCCCCCCCAAATGTTCTAATGTATTTCTTTTCTTTGAGGCATGAAAATGAGCCCCTAATATGGTTGAATTACTAAGCACAGGGAAACTGTTAAACACGCTATTCACAAGCCCTGCATCCTCCACTAAGTGAGCCATTAAGAGGTCAAGGCGAAGGTGCTGGAACGTGTGTTTAAGGCTAATGGCACCACACCCGAACCCTCTCACCACTGTATATCAGGCAGCTCCGACAATTTCCCTCCAGCAGCTCCTCCTGCTGCACAGTTCTCCTTAGCCAGCAAAGCCTGAGAAGGGCATCCCTCACACAGTGGAAACTCCTCCAGGCACCCTTGCCAACCCAGGGAGGAGGCAGTGCCCTGTCCCCAAGGGCAGAGGAGCACCAGCTCACTAAGGAAGCCAAGGACTCCAGAGACTAGGAGTGGGAGGGCAGGTGGGCAGGAGAAGGTGGGATACAATACATTCTTTCAAGAGCAGCTATTGATGGCCTCCATGAGCTACAAAGAGTAAAGATTTGTGCAAAACACTTCAGTAAAAAGCTACTGTATTCCAGAAATGTTCCCAAGAAGAACAGGGATATTTTAAATTTAATCCAGGCATGCTGAACACGAGAGAAATTCATCACCCAGTAATACCGTCATCCAGAGTGGTGAGCAAAGGTCTTGGTCCTTGCCAGCAGTTCAGCTTCCTTCCCCTGACAGTAACAGTCTCTTTGCATTACATCACAAGAAAATAGTCCAGGGACTCCTTTTAGCTGTAGGTACTTCACTTGTCTGTGATAGCTTGTAGTAAGGCTCACCACAGAATTGCTGGGTTTTTCTATGCAGCTCTATTTACAAGCAGAGCTTCTTCTATTTGTGGGTCATTTGAAGCTAAAGTAATATACATACATGTTTGCCGTACAGTTCAAAGTAACAATCTTTGTTTGACCCATGGGATGCTGTCTTACGGTGACGACTCTTGCTGTGCAGAGCCTAAAAGCAGCCACATGGTGCTGACGGCTTTGCCTGGCACACTTGAAAGGTTCCTGCACTAGCTGTGCTTCAGAGCCAGGGGTTTGGGGTGGGTTGTTGGTTTGGGTGTTTTTGTTTTGGGTGAGTTTTTTTTAAGAGAAATAAAGAAAAATTCACCAATGGCAAATGATGAAGTTGCACCAGTGTTATCTATGCGTATAAGTCACAAATAGGCTGGAGGACTTCTGAATTTTCACAGATTTTGAGTAGCTGTTCAAGATCTTACAATCCTTACAAAAACCAAAATGAACCTATAAACAAAGCAGAAATTGAATTCTAGCTCTGGGTTGTGTTTTTTTGTAATTCGGTCTAAGCTCCTTCAGCAATTAATAATCTTATGGAAAGACAAATTATATGTATACATGCACACACACACACACACACACACACACTGTGTGTAGACATATACACACTACTATGAAGAACACTAACCTGAGTGACACGCTGGAGGTCTTGTGTAATGAAACATCATAGGAATTTCCAAAAATTATAGCTGGCAATTTCCTAACTCAATAAAGACTGAATCCAGCATGGGGGAATTCTATACCAGACCTCATTTTGACAGATAAAGAAGAACTGATCACAGAACTAAAAATTAGTGGTAGCTTACATACAAGTGATTGTAACTTGATTACATTTATATGCAAACAGAATAAAGCCCAAACTAGTAAGATATACACGCAGTAGTTTAAAAGACAGTCTTACAAAGCTGAAAACAATTATGAACCAAATCAGTTAGGAAAAAGAATTTAAATAGAAAAACATGAATGATAACTGGGAGCTACTTAAGAGTGTATTACTGGGTGCCCAAAAGCCACAGTCAAGAAAGAAAAGGCCATATGGGTTAGGACCTCAACCTGGCTCAAGGGAAGTCAAAGCAACCAGAATAAATGAAAAACACACACACACTAAAATAGACGTGTAAGGAGACAAAAAACCAGATAGTAATAAATATAAAGAAAAACCTAGAAACTGCAGAAAATTAATAAATATACAAGAGAAATTACAATGAGCACGCAGAGGACAATCAAGGGTTCTAGGTGTGTTGCAAACAAACTCATTAAACATCACTATCTGGGAACAGGCAGACTTGTCAATATTAACACAGAAAATACTTAATTGGCAAATACTTATGTAAATTTTATACAAGGGGGCAAAAATCAAGCAGCTGCTAATGTTAATTTTTTTAGATCAAGTTAATCTCAAAAAATCTCACCCATTAATTTTAGAAGTAAAAATCAGGGCTCTCTGAATAACTAGAACCGATTTTCAAGAACTTTTGGAATATTGGGACAGAACCAGGTCAACAAAACAAAACTAATACTGAGGCAATGCTTTGGGGAGAGAAAAGGCATGGCCCAAGCAAATACTGACTTACAAAGAACCGTCCCAGGTAGAATAATGGAAAAGCAGATACAGGATTCAATCAATTAAAAATTAAGGGAAGGTAATATAACCAATACTGAGCAGCAAAGGTTTATGGAAAACAGATCTCCTCAAACTAATTTGACATCTTTTCTCTAAATAAAATTAGTGTTTGCAATAAATGTAATAGTACTGAGGTAATAGATATATATTTGTACAAAGGCAGTGGACTGCATGACATTTTGATTAAGATACCAGCACAACACGCACAAAAAAAGTCAGCTAGGTATCTATTAGTACTTTAAGAATGATGAACTGAAAAACACAATATATGGAAAGGAAGATCTCACTGAGCAGATGTGTCCCTAGCAATGTTCCAGCTTTTAGCCCTACGGTCTCCTTTTCAGTGACCTGGGAGGAAACCTATCATTAGCAATAAAGGAGGCTGATGATACAAATGAAAGAGTGGCAAGTAAGGAAGAGAGACTAAAGTGGATTGCTCTGCAAACAGGGTGCCAATACCAACAAACAAGTGAGTTGTACCTTCTGAGCATGGGGAGAGGGGAAATATCTTCAACTCCAAGAAAGACCTACAGCATCCTGCTGGACCTCCATAGGGACTCTCACAGTGAGGATGTAGGCCAAAGGACAGACATCCTCCTCTATTCAGAAGTAGGGACATTGTCAGGAGGAGTAGGGATCCCGAAGTACCCACAGTTTTGCTCTAGCTGTAACCAGTCCTGGATTGCTGTGTGCTATGTGGTGTCCTGACTGAAGGTGCTGAAGAGCTGAAACAGCTTTGCAAGAGCATCTTAAAAATAGCCAAAAAGATTTGGAAAGTGTGAAATAGAAACTAAGTCCTAATCTATGCAGTTATTTAACACTAGACAGCATGGAATTAAGCAGGGAACAGTGATGTGACTGTGTTCCTTGACAGTCTATCCCTCAAAGATCAGCTTTAATTCAAACTGGAATTAAATCAGGGTAACTCACAGTAGATTGCAGCAAGCCTGTCTTCATACTCAAATATGGTAGCAAGCAGACTGAGAGGTCAACTGGGATTTGATAGTCACACAAATCCATAGCATGTGTGTCTACAAAGCAGAGGGAAGTACCCCATGCACATACATACATACATGCTTAGATGCTCAAACCATCTTAATCTAAAGCTACTCATTTAGGGCTGTGGCTTCCAGATGCACTCACACATGAGCACATGTCCTTGCCACAAAGGCTCCACTCTCACCAGCACCAACATAAGGGAGACTGGGTGTGCTCACTCACCAAAGCTCCATGTTCTGAAGAGGCAGGGGCCAGACAGCAAGGAACGTCCTTTTCTGCCAGGGGCCCAGCAAGGGATTCCAGCTCTGATGGCACTCCATCACACGTATTTTTATTGCACATTACTGTGTGGTAAATTACAATTCAGTTAATAATGCGGAGTTTGCAGTGCTATGTACACCTAGCTGAATGAGCTAAACTCAGCTTGGGAGTGCTCCAGAGAACCTGAAGGAATTGTACCAGACTATGACAGCTTACTTTAAAGCTGCCAATACCATGAAAGCGTTCCTGCTAGCTTTGCATCTAGTTTGGGCTTTATTTAAAATATTAACTCGTGTCTTTACATTCAAAGTTTGACTTGGCTTTGCTCAGCATCATAAACATAGGCACTGATCTCAGGAGTCTCTCTGCCTCAGTAGCATTAACACTGTGTTTGAAACAAAGTCCCCCCACCTGTCCAAGCTGGGAGTGAGCCATTGGAGAGGGGAGCAGACAACCCCAGTGTCCTGTACAACATCCCCTGTCAGTAAACAGTCTCTAATACCCAAGGTCATACAAGATACAACTGAATAGAAGTTGCAAGCCACCACGTTTGCCTGCACAGCTGTTGCATTTGTAAGTACTTAACACTTTGCTTTCTGAACACACATAGGGTGCTTAAAAGGAACCAGCAGAAAACAAAGATTTATTCCCTTGCACTGTGGACACTCACAGAATAAAGGGTCCATATGAATCATAAATGGACTACAACCTAGCTGTAACACGCACCTATGCACACCCTGTACATCCTGTAGATTTTTTTTTAACATTACACATTTTTCTGATTACATTTTACTTTGAATAGACAAACTGCTGGTCCAGTTTGATTTCATGCAAATCCAGATGCAAAAAGGAGAAGAACTCAGCCCAAGCTGCATTCGCCGTGAAAACAAGAAGGAAAGGCCACTCACAAATTTCTCTTCACTGATACCCTCCCCTCTGAGGATCTGAGGCAGACTTTACTGCAGTTATTTTTTCCTCTTCTACCAGAGAATTAGATGGTTGTATTTTAAGAAGGGAAAGCCTTGCTGCATTTGAAGGCAGGTACAAGTCTAGCAACGGCAGTGTTAATACCTAAGTAGGTCAGTCTTGTGTGTGGTCCTTGAGGGTTTCATCACGGGACTAGTCCATTGATATTAATGGGAGGTACTCCTCCCCAGTCCCCACACACCACAATGACAATTCAGCTCAGCACAGTAATTAATGCTGCTTCTGGGATGGCTTTGAATCAAGCAGTTCTCCCTTTCATGATGTTTGGAAAACATATTTGCAAAGTGGCAAAAGCACAAACCTAAGAAGAGCAGAGCAACCCCACCCCAACCATACTTCTTTGTCTAATGAATACACGTACACTGATTCTGTGTGGATATATATGTCTACAAAGACGTGGGTAGACAGAAGCCTGGTGACGTGTCTACACTCCAGACTGGCCAGATAGAAGCCAGCTCTGGACTGGAAGCTAAAAAGGCCTTCTAAGAGAGCATCACGGGGTGCAGGTGCACCCAGGGTGCCCAGAATACAGCTGACTCTCATCCAGCCAGCACCAAGTGACTACCGGAGGCCAGATTTGTGGGCACCTCTCCAGGCAGACATACATTGCAGTTGCTTAGTATGATTTAAGTGAGCTGGACGTTTCCAAAATCCCATTCCCCCAGCCCTTGCTCAAAGTTTTTTCTTGCTCAAAGATATTATTTGCTAGTACAAATAACAAAGATCTCACTGCAGGCCATAACTCACTCTCCCATCATTATTAGCTTTCAACAGCTCCATGTAAAAGGTAAATCCTTTGCAAAAGCAGTATTTGACTTTATATGATCAGTATTTTCATTTTACCAGGCATTCAAGAACAGCATTTGGCCCATCTTAATAAAATACTACCTAAATTATATATTTCTCTTAAATACAGGCACATGCTCTTCAGTACCAAAGTTTACCACTGATTCCTCAATTTCCTGGTATAAAACTTTGGTGTAATTCCAATTAAAGATAGCCAGTTTTTTTTCCTGAATATGAAATAAAATCTTGACATCGATCTTTCAAATATTTACTATGAGGAGAGATGATGAAGCAGAGAAGAGCTACTGCAATTATGAAAGCCATGACTGAAAGTCCTTAAGAACATGAATTGATCCAGAAAAGGTCTTGATCCAAGAAACAGTTTTAATCACTTTGCAAAATCTCAGAGACTGAGACACACTTTATTGACCTGTAACATTGCCACCATCTTGTCAAAATATTTTCAAACCGGAGCATGCTATTTTACGATACCACATATTTCTTTCCTCCAAAGGAATACAGCAAAATGTATAATATCTCTGAGACAGGCAAATATTCTGACTTTTTTTTTTTTTTTTCCAGAATTCCTATCTTGGTGACCCAGCAATAAATGTATTTTTGAAATGTCAAATTTGTTTCCGTGGTAACATGAAATGTCACTCCTGGAGATGATGTTCAATACAAATGTGAAGAGTTGAAGGCTATTTAACATGTTTTCAGTTGCACCTATTCAACAATGGTTGTTATACTTTAAAACTCAATAAAGAAATTAAAATATATTTATCAAAAGTTGAACTCTGGCAAAGTGACTTTTACACCTCACATTGTTGCCTGCAACAACACTCTACTAATGAGAAGCGCCTTTAAGTACTTGTCTGCTGGTGGAGCATGGAAACATTTTCTATTGCATTGATAATAATTGTCAAGCTCTATTCCCTGATTTCCCAAGGAAAAGGAGAGGTTTCATCTATCATTTCTACCCAAATCTCTTCTGGATGAATAGACTATGGGACGGAGTGGGAAAAAAGAAAAACAAAAGAAAAAAAGGATCACCAGGGCAGCTGCAGGGGGGAAATGGCTTTTATGTGTCCCTAAGAACAGAAGGAACATATTCATAGTGCAACCCATTAATATATATTACATATACTATACATAGGGTGCTATAATCAAGTTTTCTAGCCAGTTTTGCTATTTGCATCACCTGCAACACAAAGTTCTCCCATCAGACTCCTTTTCTGTCCTCAGTAAGGAGAGGCAAACGGACACACAACAGCTTGTGAGCGAAGGCAGGACAATTGTGTCACATCTGATGCTACCCCACTGAAGATGTGGTAGGGTCCTCTGAGAGAGACCTAGCCTGAGTCCACATCAAGGATAACAAAAGCAAAAGTGGGAAGGGGGAGTCTGTGGTCTGACAGTACCTGAGGGCTTCTTCCCTGCCCATGGCCCACTAAGGAGAAAATGAGCCCCTAGGAAGAAGGAACGCTAACCCCTCCTACCCCAAGAGGTGGCTTTACACCACAGCTCTCAGGGGCTGTTCTAAAACGTAAAAACAAGACAAATTGTTCCCCAAAGTTCATAAATAATATATGAACAATTAAGTCTCTTTTTATGGATGCTTCATCAAATATTAATCCATTTTTATTTTCATAAATTTTACAATTTACAAGTTGTTGTTGTCTTAATTTTATGTTAACAAGGCATCTGAAGCTGGCAAATTTGGTTTCAGGTAAAAAAATAATCAACTTTTAAAAAATTGCGAAAGAAAACAAAATGAGCAGGACTTCCCACTTGCAGTCTCAAATATCACGGGTTCTTGCTGTTATTTCTTAAAAAGGAAGGAAGGAAAGAAGCCAGTTCTGTCTGGTAAAGAATAATTTTCTAGTATCATTTTTATTTCATGAGAGTTATTGAAGACTAATTGCATTCATGGTGTCCATCCTGATAAGCATTCACAACAGGTATGTGGTCTTTTATTACCCTGCTGGCTGAATAGATCCACTGTGTAACTAGTAAAAAAAGCCAATTTTGAATAGGCAATAGAGAAGATTAAAGAACTGAAAAACTGGGTTTTGCTTGAATCACTACAAGATTTTAGCTAGTTGAGGTAGAACCTCTGAAGGGAAAATTTAAGAACAATTAGATTTATTACATTTAGGGCTATGCACACAGAAGCATAAACGGTAAACCACGTATATGCACAAAAGCACTATAGCAGAAGTAGGAACAAAAGACAGTGGCTCTCCAAGCCACCTAGGCAGCTGAACAAAAGGGTTACATCATTTCACTTTGTCTGGCCTTGTTGTTATTTTTCCCCCATCACAGGCTGAGCTTGTATTCAGGTCTCTCTGAAAAGACGCAAAAGAACCAGCAGGGATAAGACATGAAGCAAGAGGAATATCCTAGAAGCATCATAGGGATAAAGGAATGGGGGAGCTTGCCAGAAGATAACCATGACTGTTTCTGTAGGGTTTAAGGAACCAAATTTGTTTTATATGATCTGACTATCTGTTGCAGAGCTACAGTTCATAGGCCAGCTTTAGACACACCAGAATGCTTGGGAAAAGATGGTGCAAACCAGTATGGAAAAACAGTACCTGCAGGAGGAAGAAGAAAAGCAAAACAGAGAAACTATGAAATAGCTGTTCAAAAAAAGTTCTAGATGGTCAGTATGGGTGGACCCTTTATCTAAACCCCAATCTAACTGTATGCGATCAATTGCTGATCCTTAAAAAAGAACCTTAGTTTCCAAAACCTTGTTAATTTTGTGGTGTTCCGTATTTTCAAAATGTTAAAGTTTCACAGATTCCAGGCCAGTTTTGCTACTGAGGAAATGGAGGAAGAAAATCTTGTGCATTAGAGTAAGATAACAGATGTCGGGCATCCCAACAGAACATATTAGGGGTCACTTTGACTGTTCTAGCATGACTTAAAATTAATGTCCCAAGAAATTTTTCTTAGGTAACTTAGTTACATAGCTCCAAATTTTGCCTCTTGGTTCAATTTAGGTAGTTCTGCATTATGGTGTGGATACAGCAGTGACAACAGCAAGCAAGAAGTCTCCAAAGGCATTAATGCATTCCCCGCAACAGCAGAAATACTGCTTCAGCACCACACATCTTGATGACTGATTTCCTCTGAGCTTCACTGACCAGTGTCATTATAACAACAAAAATAGACTGTTGAAGCATGATGAAGCCAGGGGAAATAGTTCATTAAAAAGTAAAAGCATGCGCTGTCATACGCATACTTGCATGCCCTCAAAGCAGCCAGCTGTTTTAGAACAAACTAATTTTTCTAAATGCAATAAAAGGGACACTGTATATTTTACAGTGATAAAAAGCTCAAGTACAACTGAAGCAGCCACCGGTTTCCAGAAAAGCATGTCAACAACAGCAGAGTAGCCCTGCGGAGGATCAGAGAACTCACATCTACAAGGACCTAGGTGAGCAGTTTTGAGCTTGGGGGCAAATTCATTGCACTTTCGTGAAGTCATTGGTACCACAGGAGCCAGCCTCCCCGTGTGGCCATTAAACCCAGGCAGCTCGGCTTCTCCAGGAGAAGCTGGTAGCAAAAAGGAAGCTCTCCACTGTGTTGGTGTCTGAGCTGGAGCAGTTAATTTAGACACCTAAATTACACCTTACAAATGCCTTCACACCAAACCCTCCTCCATCTTCTGAGCCGTTCAGTGCGGGTACCTGAGGCAATATGGGTTGCATCATATTGGAAACCCTCCTAAGCCAAGAAACATAACCCAGAACAAACTCTGTACTGCTCTGACATATATTGGGTTTAATAGCCCCGTAGCGATTTCCACAAGCTGCAGATTAGGAGGCAGCACAGCCATCACAGAGAGGTTACCTGCATCCTTTTAAGAGAATTGTCAGGAGAAGCCACTGTGCTTTATGGACAGCTAGCTTTGCACTGCCAAACTGCAGTGTTGCACATCTATGTCGTTTAGATTACTAAGTTTCGTTTCAGTTTAAGGCAGTCTCAGGAGACACCCTGAGGACTGAACTAGCTGGCTGGAGGGGGGGAGTGTTTATTGTGAAAGCCTGGTAAGCTTGCAAGGCTGCTGCGAGGGACGCATTGCCCAGGGCTGTCAACCTGGCACCTCCAGCAAGCACTGCAAGAAGTTACCCTCACATGAGGTAAACACCATTTTCAGACCTTACAGAAACCAGAAACAATACTCCTTTATTTACTTATGTATGGAAACCCACCCAAATTCTTCTCTAACTTGTATGTGTGCAGACAGACTGCAGCCAGTGTTGCACAGGGTGAAAATCAGGTCAGAGTCTGGCCTAAAGCCTTCCTGGGGACTGGGTGGCAGGTGACATCTCTACTGCTCATAGGCACTTGGCAGATGGGGCTAATTCTACCCTCAATCACACCATCACCAACTTCCCTCTTACTGATCTGTGGGAAGGCTTGGGTTACTCGTTCTCTTTTAATTTTCTTCCACTTCACTCAGTGTTTTAATTTACTTTACAAGTTTATTTTAAAGAGTTGTAACTGATGTTCGTGTTTAATTTGTCCTTGTTCTTGTCTCTTGCTCAGACCAGGACCTCAGATAAAAATCAGACTTGAGCCTTAGTGAGTAATATCCTGGTGCACTTTATGAATAAATAAAAACAAGATCATTCAATAAATGCCACTCAATTTTGTTGAGCTCCTTACACATGTAGAAATGCCATTTAATCCTCCAGTAAGTGAAGTGACTCCAAAATAAGGATCCAAGTGTAATGAACACATTGCTTTAAAATAGAAAGAATTAAAAAAAGAGGAATTCCATTTTAAAAAAATATTCTAAGAGGAGAAAACCTCAAGCAAACAAGAAAGCTTAAGCCAACTATAATATGTTGAAACTTAATATCCCCAAAACTGAAAATAACTCCAAAATCCAATAATATAAAAATGCTTTATAAGGTTTTCCTTTTGAGTAGTGGTGGGTTCCAAAAGGTTCTGCAATGCAGAACCAGCAAAAAAACACACAGACATGCCTTTGCTTTTTGAGTCTTTGCTCCAAGTGACAGCTTTCATTGTAAACTTTTGTTTAGAAACAACAGATTACATGATAAGGCTCTTTCAAAAGAGGTTATGAAAAAGACATTCAGAAATTGCTCTCCAGCAATATTAGGAATAGCACAGGAAGAAATTGCCTTGATTCACAGCAAACGTCATTTTCATTATGATTAGGAAGGGGAAAAAAAACAAGGTAGCTCAGTACTTGAACAACTCCTATACTATAGGAAGTTAGGGGACCTCTTTCTTTGGTCGTCTTTGAAGAAAACTTCCTTCAGAGATGGGATAGGGATTCTTGGCAGGGGCTTAAAGCACGTGCATCCCCATACTCCACATTTCCCTTAGATTTGGGTGATCCTTGCCACTTTTTTTCTGAGAAACACTGGCACGTTCTGTCTTTGGGCACATGCATTTGAGGGAAATCCAGTCAGACCTATTTATACAAGCTGCAGGCTTTTGAGAAACTTCTGCAGATACCTGTAGGTCCCACAGGAACACTTACACACATTCACACCCTGTTCCCCAGCTATGTCCATGCTTTCCCGTTACCATGCTGCTATCTCAGTCTCTTTTGCAGCTCCAGGAGCCTGGGGTTCCACAGGTTCGTGTTTACCAGCTACAGCTCCCTCCAGCACCTGGGGCTGAGGGATAGCAAAAACATCAGGCTATGGTGTCCCCCCTACCCTGCACACACCTGGGACCCCACACAGTCTGTCACCTGAGGGGTAACCACCCATTTCACAGGACTTGGTGCTTGAGTCTCCATGTCAGGGTACTTCTGGCTTCAGTCTCATAGCCCTGACCCACTCCCAGCACAGACATGTAGATAACTCTAGGGTTTTGGTGGTGAAAATTAACACACGGTGCAAGACTGAATAGCCACATACACACAAGAAGGGACAGGTCCCGTGGAGTAAAATAAATAAATAAATGAAAATTTAAATCAGTCATGTAACTACAATTATAAATACATATACACACACAGACACACAAAGACCTCAATTCAATTATTAGTTATGTCATTTCCCAGCTTTGAAGGCCTTGATTTTTCGACCTTAACACTTCTCTACCAGATTTATGGGGTGTTAATGTCATTTGCAGTCACTCGTAACTTTACAATACATTCTGAATCCAACACCTACCAGCTGACTCCCTGCCAAAAGGCAATATTTTTGTATAAAATGTGATCAAAAAAACATTCAGCTATATAAATACACATACACGAGGCTTTTTTTTTTTTTTTTTTTTTAAACAGCTCAGTGTGGAAAGATGGAATTTGGCAAGAAAAGAGTCTTCAAACAAGAAGAACAGCCTCTGCGCGTTTGTGGTGAAAACTGGGTTTGATTTGATCCAGTTCTAAATGTTTTAATATCACACATTGGGCATGCATCGTTCACACTGTGCCATTTTGAAGTCATTTTCAGAGTCCTACCAAGCAAGGGCTGCTGCACAGCACATGCCTTAGCTGTGCAGTGAACACAGATCTTTCTCCCCAAGAGCAATACTGAAGGCAGTAGGCTTTTCCTCAAGTGCGCGTTGCAAACTGTGCAGCTGAAAACTTCATGCTCCCAGCAAAGGAAGAGGTTTTGGCATGTGTGTGTACCAGAAGTCAAGGAGTACAGTTGAAGTGGGAGAAGAAACGATCAAAGATGTGAGAAAGACTGAGAGCTGTCGATTATTTTTTAAATTTGGAGGAAGGTTGAGATGTGCCTTTGTCTGAAAGTTTCTCTTACTGAGGATATTATAGTTACCCATTTTCAGCCTAGGAAGATACAGATGTTGCCTAAAGGAAATCACACCTGAAAGTCCCAATCCCAGGGCGCCCACTTACCCATTAGGGGCAGGAGCAGCTTGAGCCCTGCCTCTGTGGGTGGCACGGGCCACACAGGAGCGGCTGTCTCAGATGCTAGGGGCTCTGCCCTACACCAGTGCCCCTTCCTCAACCCTGCAGAAAGGAGGTGGGCAACTCCGTGAATGCATCTCCCATCAGGCCTGGTCCCCCTCTGTGGGCAGCAGCACCCTCCATTCCCAGGTACCTGTTACTCATGGTACCTCTATGCCCAGCATCAGAGCTCACCAGCCAGGTCTGAGCCTGAACACCACAACATTTAACACCTGGAGGCTTTATTCCTGCTTATTAACACTGAGCATACCCCCTTAACTGGAAGGGGTAGAGGTTTTCCTGGTTTTCAAACAAACATCAAGAACAGCAGAATACCAAGCTTGGAGGATTGGAGTGTTTAGCAGGAGCTGGCATTTCTGACCATTACAGCCAGGCTCAGGGCCCTTCCTGCCAGCAAGGCTAAACAAGAAAAATCCTCTGTATCAACCAGTCCCTCTGGAAAAGCTCCTGAAGTCCTTCCTTGAATTGCCCCACCAGTTCCAACTGTGCTGCCAAGCAGGGAGCCCACAGAGCCTCTGGTTCACCACATCCTGCTCTCTGCAGCATGTTCACAGCTGAATCCATGCTGCAAGTCCCAGGGAAACATAAAAGCTCGGGTAACAGAGGCAACATCTCTGAACTTCCAGGGGCTACATGTCTTGGCTTTCAAAGAAATGGTCCCTCTCTCTCTGTCTTTCCAGAAGAAATGCTTCCCAACATGTTAAGCTTTTCCATGTTATTTTTCCCCTCCCTGTAGTTAATGAATTTCTATTGTTTTCTTGTCGATTATTTATTCATTAAAACAAGGCTTGCATGAAATGCAGGAAATCCAGCAAGCCTACAGAGGCTGCCGCATGGCAGTACAAGAAGCATGACTACAACAGGACAGCGACCATACCATTCTTCAGCAGCAACGTGGGGGTCCCTGGCAAAGAGGACACCTCTGGGCAGGATGGGCAAGACCATGGCCAGGGCAGACCAACAGGCTGCTGCACAGCAGCTAGCAGCCATGGGGCTGTCAGCACATCAGACATGGCCATGGGCAAACCCAAGGAATGGGAGGCACAGAGGAAAGGCCTTTCATTATCAAGAAACCCAGCTCTGCCTCCCTGAACTAGGAATGGATAGTAGCAACCACATAATCTTTTATTCCATTTATGTTGCCTGAGGTCTGTTAAGCCCCAATTAATAGATCCCCTGGAGCAAGCTACAAATGTAGTCCTGCTCCTGCAGGAGTCTGAGGTAAAGGCAATGCAGCTACCCCCCTCGGACAAGGGGTGGGGGCCCACAACAGGCCAAGTGCTGCATGCTGGGGCAAGGAGCCTTCAAGAGTTCAGTTTCTACAGAAACAAGATGGAAGATGGGAGAAAAGAAGCGTTATTAATCCCTTCTGCAAAAGTAAGCCATGGAAATTTGCTGTCTGTTCAAAGTCAGTCTGCTGCACAGCTGGGAACTGATCTCTTATCTCAAGTGCCAGTCTAGTGCCTAAACCACAAAAGCGCTCTTTCCGCCACTCCTTCGACATGCAAATGGAGCATAATTGTATAGGCATGCTTACCATAAACAACTAGCAGAACTTGGCATCATGCTAATGGGATTTTTATTAGCCAAATATTTCTTTGGTAACCAGGTCAAACAATCACGTTCTCTTTTGTTTCCTGTTATGAAATGAAACTGAAAAAATATGCCACTTAAAAAAATAAAATAAGAAGTCCAACCAGTCCTTTTTTCATAAAGAAAACAATATGCTTAATGCAGAATAAACCACATTTTATGAAAAGAGGTCATCTTTGGGGGGAGGGAGAGAAACAATTGAAAAGAAAAAATGTAGCACAAGAGGGAATTATGAATCTTTTTTTTTTCTTATGGAAAGTATTTACATGTTTATTTTAAGCCTAACATAAATGTAAATATTTTAAACAAACAAAAACATACCAGGGGTAACAATAGAGTATTGTTTTTTTTATGTTGAATAAAAACTGCCAGGACAGTGCATGTATATTTTTAAACATGCTGCTTCAAAAAGCAGGATGCAAGGGATGTTGCATCTTTAATTTTTCTGTTAATTATGGATTGAGCATTGTTGTGAGTCTTGTCCTCAAAACCCAGCTCAGAAAATAAGAGCAGATGCTCATACCCAGGTTTGGCTCATGTGGGAATTGAACAGAACATATTGGTTTATAATTAATGTAATTTGTTGGATTATCTTTTGTGAAGGAGCTAAGGTAAACAACCTTGCAGCATTGTAGTGAAACTCTTCTGTGCTCAGAGCCTCTGTACTTGATGGAGGATGACAAAAAACTTACCCTTCCTCCTGTATTGCGGGAAGATTTGGAAATGTCTGTCACATTCAAACATATTTTAATTAACTCAAAGGAAGGAATTAGGCTACAGACCCTAAAGCAAATTACAAATAGTGTTTAAAATCAGAGCTAATGATTCCCCAATTGACTATTCTGATTAACAGAATTCTCTTTTCTAGTTTGCTGTAATTTTGTTATGGGGCAAAGATGGAGGAGGAACATGCTTTTCTGCCCTGAAAACAGTACCTGTTCTTCAGACCAAATTTACTGATCCAAAAGGCTCCTCCCCTGGCTGCCATTCCTGTCTGGCCCCACAGTACTCCAGCAAGCATGGCACTAAGTGGCAACTTAAGAAAAAAAAACAAGAAAAAAACGAAGAAAAAAAAAAAAACAGGAAAAAAAAATGGGGAGGGGGAAGCAAAGCATGATTATATAACATGACACTCTCCAAAACACTTTGCTCCAAAACACTCGGGGTCTTGGTAAGCATTAATGAACAATGCTTTAGTCTTCAGAAATAGATAAATAAATAAAAGATAATTGGGCACTGCATTCTTAGGGGTAATAACTGCAGAAATACGGACCAAAGGCTTGCTTGTGTGTCCCAGGACAATGGCACTCACCCTGACTCCAAACTGTCACAGTAAACCTGAGCTCTATTTCTCCATGTTTCACAGAAAGAAAACAAATCTGAAAGTAGCAGCATAAGGAGTCAGTTCAGGTTTGCTGTCTCTTCAGATCCCTACAGAATCATATGGTTAACTTTTTAATCCTTTGTGCATTTATGTCCCCCTCCCTCCACAGCGTTCATGAGTTTACCTTGCCATACCAGGGCTACCAGGATACCAGTGTGGCATCCTCGCTTTGGCCCTTATGCCAGGTGCCAAGAAGGGGCTGCTGGCCAGGACCATAGAAGGAAGCTGGCTCAGAGCCAGCAAGAAAGATTTATTTTATTTTTTTTAAGCCAAACCCACATACTGTGCATCTTTTGCCTTAAAGGGCCTCCGTCAACAGCAAGCATCAGTCTCACTTAGGCCTCACAGCTTATATAGGTAACGATACCTTGGGACCATGGAACCAAGGAAGGATAACCATGCCTTCTGGAAGAAGACAGGACAAGAAAGAACAGGAAACCACAGAGCTTGTCTCCCCACTATTGCCAGCACACAGAGGACAGAGGCTGGTAAGTGAATCATCTCAGCGCTGCCTTGGGACCTCTAGCTTGCAACAGGGCAAGTCATGGCAAGTCCCTCAAGCACCCTCAGCTGTCTGCAAACACAGCATCTCCCTAGGGCATCTGCCAGCATCCTGCAGGCAGACACACACTGCCTTTGGCCACAGTTAGGATGCTGGCATCACACAAGAACTTCACCTTACAGAAGCCATAGCCTACATCTCAGCTGACAAATGGGCACGGAGGCAGAGTTTTAAACAAAAGCAGAAGTACCAAACATTCGGTCTGCTTTTAAAGACAAAGGAAAATAAAAGTAGACATTGGGTGGATGTTGTTTCTCAGTCAGGACCACCAGAAGTTAGTGCTGCTAATGTTCAGTAACAGGGTCATCCTCTTCCTGTGAAAAAGAGGTCTTTAAAACCAGTCATTCATTCCTGCATCAGCCTAATTTGTTTTCAGGTTCCATCAAGACTTTGAGAGGTTTTCCCAGCTGAGTCGCAAGTGGTAGTGACCATCCTGGAGGTAGCCTGCCCCTTTTCCAACTCTGCCTCTCCAGAGAAATGGCACCCCAGAAAGCATATTCACACAAGGCATACAACACATTAAACTGTTTATCTGCCAAAGGTTTTGACTCTTAAAATAATAAGTTAGCTGCTCTTCAAACTGCACATACAGAATATTTTTGGAGAACAGTCTGCTGGATATGTAGCACTTCTGCAGTTTTCTGACAGAGGCAGTAGCAGAGAGTTTGGGACACTTGCACACCAAGTTTAAAGTCATAAATGAAGTAGATTTCCAGCTCAGAAATGTACATTGCTAATGAGCTACAGGCACAGCTGATACAGTAACAGTTCCATCCCTTATTCACAAGAACAATGCTCACTCCTGGGGAATGACAGTCTTATC
Source organism: Falco biarmicus (assembly GCF_023638135.1). Taxonomy (NCBI): domain Eukaryota; kingdom Metazoa; phylum Chordata; class Aves; order Falconiformes; family Falconidae; genus Falco; species Falco biarmicus. The sequence goes on along the minus strand of NC_079295.1, from coordinate 1,875,239 downwards.
AGACTGGTAACTTTATCTCAAATATCATGTTCAAATTTTCATATCCTTATAAATTAAGAAATACTAAAATGAAGTGACCAGATGTTCAAGTCTCCTCCACAGCACATTCCTTAGCAGGCACACATTTAAGATGCTTGCAACTCTGCTAGGACTCTTCTCTGAAGAGGCTCACTCTCCTTAGCATCATCTGGTTTTGCTGGCACAATGTCTTCAGCACCTCAGCCCAGAGGAAACTTCTACCTCCACCACCCACATCCCAGGACCATTAATTCACTTTATCGGGCTCAGGAAAGAGGAAACCCGTTTCTCCTTTCAAGCCAGAACTGGAGGAATGAGAGATCAGAGGGAGAACCTAAAAGGAGAGGCTGGACAAAGCTCTTGCTTCATGTGAAAGAACCACTAGTTTTTTCACAGTCCCCCTGTCTTCTTCAGTGCTGCATAGCACCACACTCAAAGGGCCAAAAGCTCTTCCAACTATTTTTTTCATTTAACAAGAGTTTTTGTTCCACATTAGCCAAGCACTTCATCTCCTCCAGGATGGCCACACCTAGCTGTTGGGCCTTGAATCTCTACCTTTACAATGCTAACAATTACATCCCTGCCTTTCAGCACTGCTGAGAGTATAAACTTACAATGCTATGGGTTAAGTGCTCCAGTACTAACACCAGTGAAATGTCTGTGCATAGACACATGCATTCCCTTTGATAGCTTACTATTGTTTCTGAAAAGATATGGAATGTAACTCTAATATGATTATAATTAATAAGAAAGTTAAGAGTAAACACATGGGTCCATCTAAGTGAGAAACGCTGAGGACCCGTCTATAGAGCATCTTAAATCACTTATTACTTTTCTCCTGCACTGTTCTAATGCCAACAGAACAACATCTTCTTTTCAAATTTTGTAAAAGAAAAAATATAAACCAAACAGGCTGTTCTCTGGCTGAGACCTTGGATTCTTTGGCATCTATTGTAACAACAAAAAAATTAATTTCACATCATATTGGCAATAGCTTATATTAAAATTGCATTCTTGCTGTTTTGACGTTACTGTACATGGATCTTTTTGTTCTACATAAGTACTCAGCAGTGGGGCTTTTTGTAACTGGCTAGTATTCCCTCTGTCAATTCAATACATGAGACTCCAACATTTTCCTATACGTTCATGTATCCATGAAAACTATCTCTCTTTCTAGGTTTAGTTTTGTTGCTATAAGTAAACAGGCATGGCACGATCCTAACGGATACCCCAACTGTGACCCTGGCCCTCTCCACAGTGCTTGTCCTGGGAGTGGATTCTGTTGTCCAGAAGCCTAACAGCTAGGGACAGATCTTCAGCTGGAGGTCCACAGACAATTCACCCATAATAAAAGCCTGCCCTTTCTTGTCTCAGGGATAACTAAGGGATAGCAAAACTCCACAGAGGACCAAAGAAAGGAAAGCTCCTGGTGGTGGGCATCACTATGAAAAGGTGAGTCAGATTCCGTTCATGGTACAGGAACCCAGGGCAGCTGCTCAGCTGCTTGTTCTACTGCTCACCAGGCCACCACCATTCACAAGAATCATGAATGAGACTGAATAAATGCATTTCACTATCCATGCCACAGCTGTCAAAGCTGGGCTATTATCTATTTTCCAGTACTCTGTCCCATCCCAGCTGAGGAGTTTCAAGTGTACATCCAGAGGAAGTGTAAGGCACCACTCCTCCCTCCCAGCCAACCCCAGAACCATGTCTTCTCCACACTCGCCACCTTCTTCGCAAAAGCAGATAATGTCGATCTGGATGAAGTTTGTACTGGCCCTCCTCCCTCCTTTGGTAGACAAGTCTGTTTGGTCACCTTTGATACAGAAATCTTGCACTGCTGCTCAAATTTGCAATGCCAAAATCCAAAAGGAACCAGACACTGCTTTCTAGTACAGACACTCTCTATGAAACAGATACAAGGTTTTACTGTCTCAGCAGATACCAAAAGCATTAATTGCTCACACTGTTTACTATTGGGTTTTGTCAGTATTTGATCCACTGTTGGTTTGCCTTTTCTCCCGGGAGTGGGTGGATAGTCTTTTCATTACAACACTAATAAGATAATTTCATATTTACTGAAAATGTAATTATGTCATGTTAAAATATCGTTTATTTTCTGCCTCCATACATTCCACAATGGGACTAGAATTTGGGAAAGCAAAAAACATTTATGTGAAAGGGTCATGTCCTCAAAAGAAGGAAAAAAAGAACAGAGAAACCAGCTTTTAACCCCTCTATCTTGGATCCTACTACTGTGTTAGTAAATAAAGCAGTGGAAGTGAACCATAGGAATCTTTTACTCAGCTAAACTAAGGAGATGAAAGCATCTGGCCAGGCCAAATGGGTTTGTGGTTTTTCACCATAAGGGTTGCCACTTCAGGAGGGTACTGAGTTTTTACTGGAAATTTAACATTTGTTGACCAGAATGTTTTTATTGGTCTTCAAAACTGAAAAATTGCAATGCAGAAGTTTTGCACCTTGATGTGGTAAATTAGCTAAGAATATTTAAACTTGAGAAGAAAGCAGTATAAAATAAATAAATAAAAAAGACCAGCAAAAGATCACAATGACCAGAGTCACTGCAGGTTTTCCTCATATCAGAAGGTCACACAAATTAGCTGCAGCCATTCCTTAGCATAAGAGCAGTTGTCTCCATTTGGACAAGCTCATGTCTGAGGCCAGACAGGAGATTCTGTTTGATTAGCAATTGGCACCATTGAGCAAAGAAGCTTGCATATCATCTCCCAGCAAAGGCAGCAATCTCAAAGCCCTGTTCTCAACCCAGGGGTCTAATTCGGTGGTCTCTAAACTGCCCATGCCGGGGAAAAAAAGCAAACACTATTGTCCTCAAGCTTTTTCTGAGATTAGATCTGACCTCGAGGGTAATGAAAGTCCAAGAAATATCATCATTCCCATTTTACAGAAAGGAAACAATGACATTTGAAAGTCAAAATGTCTTCTACAAATAAGCCCCTTTGAATCCAGCATCTTCTCCCACTGAGTGTCTGCATTACAGGCATATTTAAGGATGCGCTATATTGGGCAGTACAATCTGGGAGAATGTCATCTCATTAAAAAAGGCTGGACAAAGTTTGGTACCCAAGCACAGGCATGTTCTGACCATGGTATGCTTCTCCTTCACGAGACCCAGAGTTAGGAACAGATGGTGGTTCTCTGTGGTTTGGAACATAAGGGAAGAGAGGGAAAATCTTGCAGATTAGGATGCTGGGGCCATTTGATATCCTGAACATTAAAATCACTGCCTTCGACCCAACATAAACCCACAGCAAAACACACCACCGAATAAACAGGCTCAGCTTCCCATGGTAGCCTGATTTCCTGGGTTAAATTGCAGCTTTTGCTAAATGCGTGTCAATAACCTGCTGTCCATGGAAAAAGTTAAGGTGATAGAAGTATAGTTTAGACATTCAGAAGAATGGCATGCAGCCTGTCTAGAAAACACAAGAGGTCTTTGCAGCTTTCAGAACATCTAATGTACTTATTTTCACAGACAGTTGGAAACTTCAGGAACAAGCAACATTCAAAACAAGCAGACCAAGGAACCATACCTAGTCTATAGGTATGCATGTATGCATACAGGATGAGGTGAAATGGTATCTATGATCTGTAGTACACTAGTAAGAGTTTTGCCCTTGTGGTGCCTTTAAAGGAAAGGAAAGATTGGATACTGGGAGAATTTAAAGCTAGAAAACAGATTGATTCAGTACTTTTCTCACCCTCCTTCATTATAGCAGATCATCATATAAGACACCTTTCCAGAACAATACAAATAACAGCAAAAGCCCAGCTTCAAACTGGCAGAACCAAAGGAGATGAAGGGGAGGACCTGCCTGCAGAGAAACAGCTGCTGGGGAAGTTGAAGGGACTATTCTACAAGAGAAAGTAATAGCCGTACATACAGAATAGCCGTAATAAATTTACTTCAAAGTAGGCTTCATCACAATCTCACTTTGCATATGCACATCCCAAAGACCAGCTTTATGTATTCTGTCACTCTGCACATAGGAGAAAAACACTTTCAAATTCAAAGGAGACATGTTCCCTGCTCCTGCTTTCAGGAGGTAGCAGCAGTTCAAATGAGGAAGCGCTGTGTACTCTTAAGCAGCAAATTGCACACAATTATATATTTTCTTAAGGTGCCTTGCATTATTAAAGCCTCTTTAAAGAAAACAAAATTGAACATAGTTTAAGTACATGACTGCACAGTTAAGCTACATACCAGAACAGAAATGGACAATGATTCTGCTCTTTTGCTCGTTCCATGTTAACCAGCACTAGAGATACAAGAACAACAGCAAAGCATCTTTCAGCCGTATTTCCTCAATTAACTAACAAAACTACAGAAGTCACAGGTTTTACACCACTTACTGAAAGATAATTTCTGATACCCTTCTAGACAAAGCATTCGTAATCAAAATTTGGATATGACATCACAAATGAAGACAACTATCTCTTTGTCACTGCCTCGGGGTTTTGCTCTAAAAAAGCAACCAAGATAAGAAGATACACAAGATGGTCAGCTAGTATAAGGGAAAGCAGTTCCACCCGCTGAAGACCAGGCCACATGTTTTTCTTAAAACAGACCACAAAAAATTACTTGGTACAATCAATTACCCACATATAGCAGGGCAGGTTAATGTTGCTGTTTAATTACAACCCCAAGCGTTTGTTCCTGAAATACAAACTTTGACTGTCATGGAATACAGGAACATGATAGACTTTTGGCTTTGTTTTAACAGCAAGGTTCCTGAAGGGGAATAGTGTGATATGTACTTACCACACTACAGAGAGCCTGGAACGTGCCCAAGTCTATTTTAGACCCTTGCCTCTGGGTACATCTCTGAGGAAACAGGAAACTTTGGTTTAATACCAAAGCTAAACCTAGATTATAGCTCCCAAAGAATTTTCCTCCCCCTCCTTTGCCTCTTTTCTGAGTTTTCTCCCAGAACTTCAGATTCTCAGTGCATCTCTTAGCTTGCTGCACTTTTCACTCATGATGTACCCTTGACACCCTGAGTATCCTGCTACCTCCTCAGCCCAGGAGCCCTTGGCCCGGCCGTCACATCCCCCGCAGTGCTTCCCTGCTCCAGACACCCCAGCACAAAGTCCCTGCCAAACTTTTTCTGTTCAGGTCATCCCCACCCACTGGCCACTCCACCTGAGGCCAGCACTACCCGATCGGTCATTGCAAAGGCTCCAGCCATCTCTCCCACAGCCAGTTACCCTGTGCCACGGGATAAAAGCTAGTCCATAAACTGTGTTTAAAGGCTCTCAGTAGCCACAGGAAGGGTAAGAAGCTGCCCTGAGGAGCACAGGCTGTTTTAGTGCTCAATATCATAGAGCAAACATGAATCTAAATTACTAAAACCTGGGCCCTATACATGGGCAAGATCATCAAACTGCTTTTCCCAGTTTCTGAGTCCCTGTGCTGTATTCTATTTCCTTAGGCAACGAAGACAAATGTCTAGGCATCAGATTAAAGGTGGCAAGGAGGCAGATGGCTGCCACAGCACAACTGACCCGCACATGAGGTAAGCCTGATGCATCAGTTCTTCAAATGCATCACCGGTCCAGAGCTATCAACATACAGCCCCAGGTCTGCAAATCACACAGGGCTAGAGCCTTCTGTCATCTCAAATAATCCAGGCTCTCTCTTTTCCACTCCTACCTTATCATGAGCATCCAAATTCAACAGTTTTAGGCCTTATAGACATGAGAAAATAAACTAGCCAATAAAAGCCCTTGTGTATGAGACTGACTTAAGGCACATCTGGGAAATAGGCCACAGAAGTCCTGAGGGACAACCTGTGAATGCAGCAGACGTAAGCAAATTTATCTGGAGGATCACCAAACAACACCCCCACCACCCCCCCGCAAATGTTCCTTAGAGCTATGCCAGCTAGCTAATGATGCCCTTCTTCCATGGGACCAATTGCTCTTCTTAATGGACAGATGCAGTAACATGAAGAAGCATTTTCCTGGAACATGATTTAGAAACCAGACTTTTACTGGCTTTGGTGGCAGTTGTGCTCCTAGTAGTCACTTAGTCCAATCTGCAATTGCTTGGTTATTCCTGTAGATTATTAACTATTGGATGTTACAACTTTCTGGAGCATGTATATAATTTTGATATGTTGCCCCATCACATGCTCCTACAGAGCATGTGAGCTTACTTTAAACACATCTGCAGCTGTTACTAAAGAAAAAAAGTATGAATAATTGAAAGTTCAGAAGAAACGTTAATTACCTCCAACAAAGGTCCAAAAGATTTAGTTAAATGCTCCTTAGAGTGTATATAGCACATTCAAGAATGCTGGCTGTTCTCCAAAGGTTTGTATCTGCTAAGCTCAAAAATTCATGTAAGTCTTTAAAATTAGCGCTGCATAACCACATGCATCCTCTAGAACCATAGCAATTAAATTAAAATTACTTTAATTAAAAGTACTTTAATTTGTTATCAAGTGATTTTCATCATAGTGTGGCACTAAGTACCAAAGTATTTAATAATTATCCTATTACTGTAATATATTAATGATTTTTCCAAATATTTACACTAGAAGATAAGGTAGCTTTCAGTTCTCACTTCTCTTACAAACATAAATTCTTTGAGAGGTTCTTTAAACAGGTCACATCCTAAGATTTCTGTGGCAGCTGTTTCTCTTTCAGACCAGAATAAGACAAAAGCAGTCTTCTCTAATTCCTAGCAATCAGCATCCTCCTCTTTACAAAGCAAGTCCCCAGTCTTGAAGTCTTGCACAGATGCTGAACTTTGAATTCAATTGGCTTACTCATGTGCATCAAATCAAGCATAAACTTCAGTCCCTGCAGCTTCAAACTTGACCTATCCAGCAAATAAAATCCAAGATACTAGCTATAAGTTTCTTCATCTAGTTTTACATGTACCAGTTCATCAAAAATGCCACACACATGACAGTGCTTTAAGTTTCAAGCACAGAACTAGCGTGGAGCAAGTAGCTGCACCAAAATGTCTTTCCTGCAACACCCAAAGCTAAATAACAACAGTGACCCAAATCCTGAAGATTTTGTTCCTGACTGGAAGAAAGACACCCCACCCCCCCCACACCCCCACACCCCCCACCCAAGTTTCCCTCCAAGTGAGTGTGGGCAGTTCCCTCCCCAGCCCTCAGGCAAGGCTAAGGGAGAAAACTTGGCACGTTGTAGTTTTTACCAATTTTTATTGGTGTCAGCCAGTGACACACTGACAGGGAGATATATACAGACCCTTCTTCCCAAGATCTCTGTTCTCCTGTTCATCAGCTGGGATTTCAACTCCTAAACTCAGACCCCGTCCTTAGTCTGAGCTGCTAAGGACAGCCTATGACAAAATGCCTCTGTCTTGACAGAATGCTACTGGCTTAGCAATCCGCCACTTCCACAGTGCTGCTCTGATCCCAGAAAGGACTGGTGCAGGTATGTGTGGACACAAGCGCACACGCCTGTCCACCAGATCAATACCAGACCCCTCCTGCTGCCCCAGTGCTCTGCAACAGCAGGGTTCTTGGTGCTCTCAAAAATCACCCTTTAGGAGAGGCATGGGGATGTTGCCCCACTGAGAGGAAAAGCAGCACTGAACTCGGTTTGCCTCCTTTCAAAGAGAGGGCACTGGAGAGGAAAAGGAGGAAGCTTGTCTCCCTGATTATTCCTGTGTCTCTCCCAGAAACAATGAGACCCCTTCATTCACCAGCTCCCTGCACTTCCAAAACAATAAGAATTGCATAAGAAAGGAAAAGGATAGTCCTGTTGTCTCTGACAGTGACATTTGGCTAGGATTTCAAGTCTAGCAGCAGTCCTGAAAAGTTTGTTTTGAGAACCATGAAGACATCTGGAGCTGGTGCTTCCTAGATTTGAGGAAAGTTAATCCAAAGTGCTCTGAAGCAGTTCTTTTGGTTTTCTGCATGCTGTTGTTTTCACGCTAGTGGTTGGGTACAGCTGTGGAGTCCTCCCTGAGCTATAGGGGCTGTATTGTTC